>NC_080558.1:39397110-39751485 GCF_030253575.1 Rhododendron vialii
AAAGTACTAGTAGTATGAATATCGGCTGAAGAAGAAAACGGCTACGGATGGCATTGGGAAAATTTGGAAATAAATGTTTGTTGACATAAAGAATATATGGATACAAGTCTTTGGCCATTTTAGTCAACTTCTAGAATAAAAAACCATTACTTTCAAGGGTACCGTACCTACCGATAAAATTGATTGGTTAAGGAGATCTGGAGATGGAGTCGACTACTTCTAGATCAGCTCTTCTTTGGTTGATATTTTTGATTTGGTCTTTGCCTTCTAGAGCACCAATCACATATTGAGTTGCATGCAGATAATTTCTCTTGGTGCTTTTTGAGTTAGTCTAACAAGAGATCTCATGCCCAAGTCATCTTTTCTTCATTTTTATGTAAACAAAATGGTTTTTTCTTCCTTTTTCTCTCAAGTTCAATTCTCGTTGTCAACAACTCTCGGGGGCTTAGGATCACCTCACCGCCACGAATAAACGTGTGAAACAACTGTAAAAAGGACTGTAGGGATTAGTTAGATTATTGGCAATGCTAATAACACAAGTCAATGAAGACTGTGGCAAACATTCACCTGCATAAAATGTCAGGTTGTACTTGTATATGTAGTAATGCTATGGTGATCAAATTTTGAGTATTATGTGATATATCATCAATGTATTAATGAAGTACATGCCAACTAGAATATGTTTTACAAATGCAATGAGACATTTCACATAGTGCCTAAAACGTTGTAACCACATGTGGTCATTATAGCATTATTGCTTATAATAATGTAAATAATGTGGTTTGTTTACACTGGACCAATCATGAGATGGAGCTAGACTTGGCCATATGGGGCTACGGCTCCCGCGTTGTTTCAGGTTTTTTTTTAAATTTTAATATTAATATTAGACATTTTTTGTTTGATAAGAATACCCAGATATTTTATTCTGGATTGGCTATGAAAATTGTGTCTATGAGAGCTGTGAAAATACACAGTTTACATAGTTTCACCACACACTAAAATAAACAGTTCTCATATATAGAAAAATACACAATTCTCGTAGACAGTTCTCATAAAAAAATACACATTTCTCATAGACAGTTTTTATGAACAATACACAGTTCTCATAAAAAAATGCATTATTCTCATGGACAGTTCTCATGAACAATACACAATTCTCATAGAAAAATACACAATTTTTATAGAAAATACACACACGAACAAAAAATATTTTTCAAGAGCACACCATTATGTTTTTTGCTAAGCAAGCACAACATTATTGCTAAACCGACTAAAATGGTTTGGCTGAATTGGATTGTTGGATGCCTTAGCTGATGATCTCTCTGAAAATCGGAAGGCAAATGGCCCCAAATAAATTTGTAGTGAATTCTTACAAATATAATCAATTGTCCTTCGTCTTCTTTAACTCAACTCAACCCTACCATGTCTGATATCCAAGAACCCACCATCTCTCCATTTACTGCCATGGAAGCCCCCACATCATCTCAGGGCATCCATCGTTGAAGAATTTGACCAGAAGATGTGGTGTTTGATCGGCATGGCGTCGGATTGAGAGAGGTCATACGAGAATGAGATCAATGAACTTGTCGAAGTCGACGTGTTGAGCTAGCTAAACTCGCCGAGGTTGACGTGGCCGTCGCCACGACCTCGCGGATAATGGTGGAGATCTCGTCGGAGCTGGTTGAAGACACAGTTGGATTAAAAAATGAGAAATCTGTGACGAAGGAGGATTCCAGACGCGAGAGAGCTAGAGGGGCGTTCGGTCGGTTTGGTCCATTGGGGTATGTTCGGTCGGTTTGGTCCATTGGGGTATAAAAGTCATTACGCAACATAACCGAGCCTATATAGATTTGGATAAAATATTTAGGGTTGGAATCAGACCAAACCTAAAAATAAAAAGGACTGGGCTCTAATTTTTCTTTGCGAGATCTATAAAATTAGATCTATATTACATATTTTTTGATTTTAGTAAATCTATTATTTTTAACCTTGAAAATTACAGATAAGTATTTATTTTTTTACGGGTAGTCCAGAATACTGAAAGATAGAACCTTTCATTATCAAGTGCATGACGGAGAAAGTCAAATACAAGTAACGTAAGAGATTTGGTCAAATCGGTTTGTTGATTTACGAATCGCTTGAAACGCAATCGAACCATAAATCAATTTATTTAGTATTTTAAACCTGAACACACCGAAACCAATTGGAAAAGTCGACCAAAATTAACCGGTTTGGTTTGAACTGTCCGTTTCTTTTGACGGTTTCTTTAACATCCATAGCCCAGGTCAACTTTCAAAAAAATAAAAAAATTATATATAAAACTTAACCCAACTAAGTTTAGCCCAACCTTTTTTATCTACCAATCTATTTTAGCCTAGGGTAGATTATATTTCTCGATTTGCCATTGTTCCAAGGGTTGGGCTGTTCGTCCATTTTCATTTTTGTGTTCGCTCTTGTTGAGTTGAAAACAGAGAAACAGAAAGTTTCATTTCGTCTTGTTATGCCCTTCAAGTCAAACTGCCTCTAATTCTTGTGAACGTTCAAATTAAAGTTGACTCTCTCTCTCTCCCCCGAAATTTGTGGAGAAAAAATCCATAATTTTCTTTAATTTATAATAGGAAAAATCCATCATTTTCATTTTTGTTTTCGCTCTTGTTGAGTTGAAAACAGAGAAACAGAAAGTTCCATTTCGTCTTGTTATGCCCTTCAAGTCAAACTGCCGTTAATTCTTGCGAACGTTCCAATTAAAGTTCTCTCTCTCTCTCTCTCAATTTGTGGAGACAAAGATATGTCACGTAGTCAACCTTGGAGGAAAAATCCATCATTTTCTTTAATTTATAATATTAATGGCTTTGTTCGGTTCTTAGTTTAAAGTTTTGTTTTAATTTTGTTTTTCAATCATTACCCTACTTCTCTCTCCAATCATTACCCTATTTTTTCAATTATTACTTTCTCATCTCTCTCTATCTCTCTCCAATCATTACCTCTCTCTTCAATCATTACCTTATTTCTCTCTTCACCCACTATCAAAACTAAACTAAACTAAACTAAACTCTCAACCAAACAAAGCCATTAATCGACTCCCTCTCCGCTTAATCAAGCATATCCAGAATAACTCCCTAGTCTAGTTCCAATTGTGCCGTCACATAGATGAATCAAAGCTAATTACGGGTGTGTTTGATTAGAAAGAAAAATTATGCTGGAAAGTAAATATGAGAGAAAGCGGAGTGATTACCGACTCGTGTGTTTAATTTGAAAGAAAATTACGCGTCAAATGATGAATTCAGGTAGCCTGATAACTTGTAACTCATGGGATTAGTTTTAGGGGTCATGATGAAAGCCGTGATTCACTGAATCGTAAAAATTGTCTTGACTTGATAGCTTTCGGAAGAACGTAAAGAAAAGACTGTCGAGGTTGTGCAAGATAAAGCTCCTAAAAAATGCAACCATCGTCACAAATTCACGATTCTTTTTGAATGTTTTTACAACCAAAGGATCGAAGAAACCAATTTATGAGAATATTGGGGACGCAGAGTCCTCTATTATAGTTGATGAAGCTCGGGATGAGGCAAACGGGGTGCAATGTCTATTGACTATTGTTCTAATAGTCGTGGAGAAAAAGGGTCTTGTTTGCGAGCACTTGTTTCGGGCTTTGTTCATGTTTCCAATACTGTAGCATTGATTCTAAAAAAACAAGATTTGTGCAGTGTAACTGTGTTGCCCAACATAATTTAGAGATTCAAAATGTTCGAGGGCAATGACATGAGGCAAGTAACATGCAGGTGAGTAAAATGGATTACAAGCTTTGACTTTGCATGATTGTTGATATGCATACTATGTACATTGTTCAACACATCGCAATTGACACTCGTTATAGCATCTAGAAGTTTTCCCCATCTTTCATTTCTTTTGAAAATTGGCTTCTATTGTGAATGTCGTGTGCCTCATTGTTGCATACGTTATGCCCATTGTTGCATATGTTATCCCCCATTCCTGTCTTCAAGGCTGGCCCAAGGTATTTAGATGCCCTACATCAAATAGTGGAATAAGATCCTACATAAATTTTTTAATTTAAACACTACAACAAATTTGACTTTTGGCGACACGAATTGGCGACACGCCCAAAAATACGTCGCCGTTGGGTATGTATTGGCGACAAACTTTGATGTCGCCAATAATTTTCACATTTAGCGACAAGGATTGGCGACACAACAAAAATGCGTCGCCGTTTGATATGTATTGGCGACACATTTTGATGTCGCCAAAAGTCTTCACATTCGGCGACACGAGGTGCGTCGCCTTTGGGTATGTATTGGCGACGCACTTTGATGTCGCCAACAGTCTTCACATTCGGCGACGCAAATCGCGTTGCCAAAAGGCAAATTTACGTTCGCAAGCAATTGGCGACGTGAAGCATGTCGCCGTTGGGTACGAAGTTTTTCATCTGTACGAAAATTCATTATTAGAATGATATATTACATTCGATCAAATATGTAACAATAAGAGATTTACTTTATTTTTGGCAGGAATGATTTAGTCCCTCTTATGTAAAAGATAGACGGTTCTAATTTTAAAAAATAGCTCAAGTGGCCCTCTAGCTAGTTGTGCACTAGCTAGCTGAGATCAAATTATCACCGATTTTGGAGAGAATGATATAATTGATAAGACGTTAAATCCTAACGGTTTAGATTGACCATTCAAAAAAATGAGCCAGCAACTACATGCCATTAGAATCTATACATTCAATTTACTTGTTTCTAAACCAATGTCTTATGCTATAGTATAATGTACAGTAGCCAGATGACCGCAGCATAATCACGACGATCGATACCGTTCATTTTGTTGCGGTTAGTGTTTTAATCATTCTCGTAAATTTTTAGGTCTATCGGATTTTGAAAGCCTCTTCATCGGGACGCAGATTTATTATTAGAATGAAATTTTACGTCCAATCAAGTATGTAATGATAGAGACTTACTTCATTCTTAGCAGAAATGGTTTAATCTTTCTTATTTATAAGATAGACAATTCCAATTTTAAAAAAATAGTTCAAGCAACTCTCAAGTTGTACACTGCAGGACTTTAATGCCTCAGGAACCACCGAATGTGTTGCGATCATATGGTTGCTGACATCTGATTATCATCAATTTTGGTGAGAATGATATAATTGATAAGACATTAAATGCTAAAGGTTTAGATCGATCATTTAAAAAAATAGCAGACCACTACATTTAAAATGTATACATTAAATTTATTTATTTCTGAACAAAGGTCTTGTGCTAATCATTCTTATAAATTTTTGGGTCTGTTCGATTTTGAAATCCCCTTCATCGGAACGTAGATTCTTTATTAGAATGATATTTTACGTCTGATCAAGTATGTTATGATAAGAAATTAAAAAAAATCTAGTGAACCCATAAAATTAATACATAGATATATAAGTATCTACTCCCTTCATTCCAATTCAAATGTCCCCTACGAATTTTTGTGCATTTTCACTTTAATTTGGTGTAAAAAAATAAAAAAATAATATATCAAATTTTTTTTTTTGGGTTTGAAAATGAACGAAAATCAGTAGTAGACATTTAAATTGGGACAGAGAGTGGAAGAAATTAACAATCGCAAAAAGAAAATTATTAAAATACAATAATATAAAACGACGTCGTTTCGAAAAGACCCAGTCTTTTTTTTGGGTCCAAAATACTTCAATTGTTTCACCCTATTTGAATTTTGATAAGCATGAAAGTTGTTAACCCTTTGTGTTATTGTTCAAATCCAATTTGAATTACTTCAATCACAATTATGAGTTAAAAGTTATGCCCGAAATACTAAATAAATTAACTCTGATTGGGGGTAATTCAAATTGGGTTCGAACAATAACATAAAGGGCTACAATTTTCATGTTTATCAAAATTGCTAATTTTAATGTTTAAAGTAGGGGTGTGCAAAAAACCCGCAACCCGACCCGAAGGGTCTCGGGCGGCTCCGAACGTAGGCTTCGATCGGGTACGGGTTCGGTTCTGTTAAAAAAATGAGTTTCGGTTCGGATTTCAGGTCTGTGCATTTTTTACCCGCTGGGGTCGGATCCGACCCGACCCACTTAAACCCGACCAACCCGACCCGACGAAAGAAATCGGGCTCGCGGACGGGTCTATAGCATCAGTCGGTTCAGTTGCGGGCTTGTATTTTTCGTGCACACCCCTAGTTTAAAGGTTCAAAATCATGTTTGATTCAACTTTAATTGCTATTTTAATGTTAAATATATACTATATATATTAGATATTCCAAACATATAACGAAAAGTGTGTCTAGTGCAGTTGGTCAGAGCCTTGTGTGTAAAGGTTTGTGTGGTTGGATGTCTTGGGTTCGAAACCCAGGAGGTGCAAGAAATTTGTATTTTTCATTAAGTAATCTTTCGGCGACGCAACAATTGGTGCCGCCAATATGCTACCTTTTGGCGATGCAAAACACGTCGGCAAAGGTGTAATACGTTTGCCACATTAACCATGCTTTCGCCGACGCAAAGCGCGTCGCCAAATCTATTGCCTTTTGGCGACAGAGGTGTTTGTGTCAGCAAATACTATTGCCGACATAGCAACGGCGACGGCATGCCGACGCAAGGACTTGCGTCGCCAAAACCCTTTGCCGACGCAAATAAGCCTTTGCCGACATACTATTGTGCGTCGCCAGAACCGAATTTTGTTGTAGTGAAAAATAATAAACAGAAATACTTATCTATATATCATTTTCGTTCATACTATTCAACATGGTAAATATTTCGGCATTAATAACTTGTGCGGTTGCTATAATATTCAGTAGACCGAGTTTGAATCACAACAGCCTCAATTTGTGTGACTAGATTTTTTTTTTTGGCAAACAGACACTTTAAAAAAGTATCCTACCAGAATTTGAGCTCAAATTCTTAACCTCAGAAGGTTAACCTCCGATTTATACTAGCCAGTGGGCCTTATCTTATAAACCACTTCATTCATGTTACTATTATTTTCCGAGGTGGGACAGGGACTTCACAGTTCTCATTTTGGAGAGGTGACAAGTCTCATACAGAAAAAAATTATTGGCGAATATTTAGACACATGAATATTGTAGTTCAACCATATACAGGAGAAATTAATGGAGAAAAGTACTCAAAATATACCTAATCAGTTCCTAATCTACTGAACATTTCGAAATGGTCATGTAGATTCTAGAAACTAATTAGTTAAAGAACTATCATATCTCCCTCCAGCCCGGCACATGGAAAATTATTCAGGTTTTTCTTCAAGTCAAACCCTGCACATGAAAAATTACCTTCTCTCAGTGTCAAAGAAATCAATAATAAGATTCCAACAATATAAGGACTACCTTATTTTAATAAAATGCAGACCTCTCTTTCTTGATCGAATTTCAATGATCTGAGCCGCTCAATGTGTTCAGAACGTGATTTTAAGGGTACCCGCGAGAAATCAGCAAAAAAAAAAGACCAGGAAGGGCTTCATCCGAGCAGTTTTTGTTTGTTTTTTTATCTAACGGTTCAAATAACAACTGCTCAAATCAAGCCATTCTCGGTCATTTTTTTTGCCAATTTCTTAAGAGTACCTTTAAAATCACGTTCTGAACACATTGAGCAGCTCGGATCATCGAAATCCGATCGGGAAAGACGAGAAATGGGAGGTCCGCATACAAGATTCTCATTTTAAAGTTCTTACCTGAAGATTTCTGTATATATATATATATATATATATATATATATATATATCTCTCTCTACAAAGGATTTATTTTTCGCTCGGTGAAAGTCAACATTGTTAGTTGTAGTTAGTGAGATTTGAACCCGTGTCAAATGCATGTACATGATGTCTACCACTCGGTAAAAATAATGGGAATTCGCAAATGTCATTTCGATTGTTTGCAAAAAGCAGGGGATGTTCAGAGAGAAATAATTTTCGAAAGCAATGTCGAAAAACGACAATAGAACACAAACCAGTACTAGAAAGCAGATATGTTCACGAAATTGAAGAAATGATATGGAAAATCATTCTTGATTTGTTATGAGACCTTGTAAAACGGAAATTATCTCTTTATAATCCGAAAACTATCAAGCTGGAGTACCGAGTAGGGTAGGGGCGGAGGGAATTTAAAAGATAAGCGCATGCAGTACTTACTCTTGAAATTCTATGTTGATTGACGCGGGTGATCCATTGGCGATTGTTCCGAAGGCAGTCGTGGTGAGGACCATGGTGGTGCCGCCCCTCGTTGGCTTAGAAACCGAAGTTTGCGCGCGATCGACAATCCTGATCTGAATCGTTTTGTTTGGAATGCAAGTTCTGGGCACGGTGGCGCTTATGCACCTAACCTTGTATTGCCGCCCACAAGCTGCCCCATTGTCCCATATACCCTCTCCGGCCGCCCCGAATAGGTTGCTTGATGGGAATTGAGAGGCATCATTCCCATAGCAAGCCGTGGCTGCATTCATTGATGAAACCAAATGTTTCCAATATTAAAAATAGGGGTAGTATGAGCAAACGTGACAGTAAGTACAGTAACCGTGATCAGTGATATCAGGAATCGGGTTTCGAGGTTACGGAAAGTTTGATGTCACTAACAACTGTTAGTATCGTCACACACACGCACACGATTTACAAGTATAAAACTGTAAAGAATCAACACAGAGATATGCGTGGTTCCCCAAAATCGGGTACCTCTACAGGAGCGAAAGCTGCTGCTGTTCTTTATTATAACAGTATATATTAGGGTTAACAACATAGAGTATTTATAACTACTCTATTCTAACTCTAATCGGATTTGGCATGTATTCCAAAAATACCCCTGTATGATATCGTACCATACACCCCCTGCACTCCCCAATTACAGAACACCTGGGCCCAATCTACTTTTACTGGATCATCGGCCTCCGCTCCGCTCCACTCGTTGCGCTTCGCTCCACTCGTTCCGCTCCGGCATCTGGTCTTCTTTCTAGAACTACTTAGTATTTTTTCATATTTAACGTATGAGTCACAGTTCTAACAACAACTTAACTGATCACAACGGTTAAGTATCGAATATAGCAAGTGTGAACTGGCTAGTAAATATTGGACACAAAATTGAACAATAGGTATCAAGAATTGATCGATACGCTTGTGATTTGCATATTCAAACATGTGGATGATTGTGATGGAATTGAAGGTCACAATCACGGATATATGCAGCGGTCGATGTGCTACATACAGTTCAAACCTAAGCAAAACCTAGATTTTTCTTCAAGTATACATATGTAATTCGAGTGGCTCATCCGCCACTCGGTCCGTCCTTGTCTGGAAAAACTGATTCTCGAAATTACATGTTGTAAACAAGTAGCAGAAGTACTACGTACGTGTATAGGGTGGGGAATAGGTAGCAGCAGTTCCAATATCGCCAAGAGAGAAATGGAAGAAGCAGAAGAGCTGAGCTAATAAGAATAGGGTGCATGGCATGAGCAGCTGAGGAGCTTTCGACATCCTGCACCAAACAAAATGTTTGGAATTATATATGGACTCATGATATGAATACATGAACATATATATACACACATGTATATGGGAACTATTCGGAAATGCGCCAATAAAGTCAACCAAGGAGATTAATTGGAGCTTCTAGTAGATTAATTTACGCTCACCCAGACTAATCTTTGAGGGAGCAATCTCACCGTTCATTATCGGAGGCTCAATGAAAATTGTAACAGACCCTCGTGTGGATGGATCCAAAAAAAAAAATTAGTAGCACATGGGAGGCTACGAACCGAAAATATATTCAGGAGAGGACAACCTCGTGAGTTTCAGGCTTAATCACTAGATCAACTTTGTAGAGTTAGTTGCAAAATTAGTGTTTCTCTAATCTTTTGATTTGATTGTATTCCCTCCATCTCCATAATTCGTGTTATTTTTGAATAAAAGCTAATAAAAATATTGTACATAGTTTTCTCAAAGATTTTCTATCGATTAGATTTAGTACACAAATTTTTCAAAATATTTCCATCAATTTTGACATTATGGTTTTTTTTTTTTTAAATTCCAGTTTAACATTATGGTTCAAAAGCGAGGATTACCGTTGTATTTACTTTTTCTTTATATATGAAGCGGTATTGGTATTATATCCGACGAGTTTAAATAATGGGACATCATATCACCCATGTGAGATCCTCACCAAGCTCAATAAGTACATGACAATCCAAGAAGGGAGCTGTGTGAGGAAGAAACAAACTAAGAGCATCTACAATGTAATAATCAAAACTAAAAAATTGTTAAAATTATCAATGTGTGCTCAAAAAAATGCTCACATTGTAATAATAAAATTTAGCAATTTCTTAGCAACACGTCAAATTTGGGCATTTTAATAATCAAAACTAGCAACCTTTTTGCAAATAACCAAATTTATTGGACTATACATCTTCTCAATTAAGTACAACCATCATGGAAAAGTGAAACCCACTCTTCATAAAACAAATGTTTTATTGGTTGGTGAAGCTCATTCTCCACTTTGGCAAGTGGTTGTGCATTTAACAATATTGATCACTTTATGGATTTTAACAAATGTTCTTCACTTTCACTTATTTTACTAAAATGCCATTAAATGTAGAACATTAGATTGAAAGGAAAAGAATTGACCGTTAGATTTGAATTTTTGCCAACTCATTTTGATTATGAGCAAAAAATAAATAATATGAGACTTAACATTGCTAACTTTAACAATGTCTAAATGAATAATTAAAATCTGATGTGGCAAATTTTGATTATTACATTGTGGATGCTCTAAGTATATGCATGTACACATACTACACATGCATGCATGTGGGTATTTATCATTGGGTACAGAGCCGTTACAGGTACTCAGGGCGGATGTCACAAAATCATATCTACCCCATTTCTGAGCAGATAATTTTAAATTCTACCATACTCGCTCCTAATGGTTAAAAATTCAGGTACTACATGCCTTTATAATAGCGGGGCGACGTGGATACCCATTGGATATGGGGAAATTGTTTCTCGTAAATTGATGCAATATTGATGGAGTATTTCCTATAGCAATAATATGTTACTATATATAATTAAAATGGAGAGGCTCACACTTGCATGTAGGAACGATATATGATATGTATTAAACCTGCCCTGAATAGTTTCTTGAAACTTTTAGTCAAAAGTCAACTGTTTTTATTAATTAGGTTTGCCTAGCCCTCAACCACACAAGAAAAAAGAGACAACCGTTCTACAATCATCGTACTAAGTTCACTGCACACATGTGGGGTCCACTTTGGGTCACATAAAAATACCAAAAAACATTCATAAATTTTAAAATGATTTTTCATGAGGCCCTGTAAAAAAAATCAATTTGTACAACAAATATCGATAAATGTTTTTTTCTGAATTCGCAGGAGCGAAACTGACCAGTTAAGCAGCTTCACCTCTACGAATTCAGAAAAAATACTTAACGTTTGTCACGTAACTCCCAACTGCCAACTCCCAAGGCCGCCCATGCCTACGATCACATTTGGAAAGTTTGACTTGGGCAGTTGGGCTTGGCCAGGCCACGGGCCTTGGACATCCAACAAAGTTTGACACGATTGCGTTAACTTGCCTAGGGCCTTTAAGGCGTGTTTGCGGATAAAAAATAAATAAATAAATAAATTTGTCTATCTATGCTCTTAATAAAGCAACCCCGCATTTTTCTTTAAGTAACAAAATCCAAGTTTCAAAAGCACAAGTTCATTACATGGGGATATCAAAAGTTCATTACTGAAGATTTGGATTGTAATCCTATATTTCTTGTATCTCTGATCCGTTTTGAATTTCTTAAAGAAGATTTGTCTTTAAAAAAAAAATGCACAAGTTCATTACTCGGGTATATCACATATTCACATTTATTTGGGTTAATAGGCTTTTTAACAAATGCAAGAAGGAAATTAACTCATGAATCATGATCTTAAACAATGGCAGTTGGCCCAGTGGTGGTATAGTAGTATTGAGTTCTATGATGGAAATGTTTGATATCTATTCTAATCGGTTAGGATGGGATGGGATTACCGTACAATTAATAGGTTCTTCTATCGTATGACAGAAGAGAACTACAGCTAGCGCCCTTAATCTATAAGTGACTTCTATTGACAACGTCCGTTCACATATTCACAAATTACAAATGATGCGCAAATCTTGCTCAAACCGCCGCGCCAAGATGAGGCCAATGTGACCCGAGTGATTTGCATAGACAACAAAAATGACCATGAAAACTTACAAGGCAAAATTGCAAGAACCTTTGATCAAACAGATATTAAAGTCGGTCTGTAAAAGATCAGCATCGGAGCTTATTCCGGCCGGAATCCAAATACACAAGACAGATATAATATCTCATAAAATATATACCTGATTGTCAAGCTTTAATTTGGAGAAGAAAGAATAGGCCCTGCAAAAGAGATGTGGAGAAGGTGAGATAAACTCTATACAAATGCTAACTACAACAATACATATATACACACACACACAGCACACACACACACACACAGAGAGAGAGAGAGAGAGAGAGAGAGAGAGAGAGAGAGAGAGAGAGAGAGAGAGAGAGAGAGAGAGAGAGAGAGAGAGAGGATAACCTTAGAATCTGATTCTACAAAGATTATGGTAATTTGTTCATATATGCATGAGATAAAGTTTTAGATTCGGTGAATCAAACATGCAAGGGCAATAAATCCTGGGAGGAAGAAGAAATCGACCACAAAACCAGCTATGGAAAATTAAGCAATTCTATGTGTTTTAATGTTACGTTTTTTTTTTCTTTTTTGGGTTTTATAAATTGATTTTACCAAACACATCAATTAAGCAAAATCATGTCCAATCATGATTAATGTAAAAGCATGAAAAACCATTCCTTCAAAGAATGAGTTGGCTGATTATACAAGTTAGCAAGATCATGCTGAGAAGCAACATGTGAATTGTTCCATCATATCAATATGTGTAATGACTTTTGTAACTAGGTGTCGGAGTTAGTTTACACGCACATCGAATAATCTTGATCTTGAAATTAGACAACCGAACAATTCACTCAGCCCCGACAAAGTCCACTTTGATTCCCTATAGTTTGCGCCATGTGCAGATATACCTCTTATGGTTTAGAAGTGTGCACATAATCCCCTATGGTTTTAAAAATGTACGGATAGACCCCCTGCTGTCCTGTTTTCCATCAATATTAACGGACAAAATATTAAAAGACTTATATGTCCTCATCCTCTCCCTTGATTCTTCTTCCTTAAATCTAACAAATCCCTTATACCAAAAATTGGATCCGAACCGTTGATATTGTTGAGTTTGACGAGTATTACATCGATGCCAAAATTCAAGTCGATCAAAAATGAAACTCTTATGGTCAAATCGAATTTATTATGAAATTACAATCTCAAATTTGAATTTACCAAGAATTAGATCACTGAGTTATTGATGTCTGATTTAGATAATTTTTACAGAGATACTCTATTCTTTATTTAATAAATTATGAACGATTCAAATTAGATTCTAAAGGTGTTCGAGATACACCTCCGTTAATATGGATGGAAAATATGACGGCATGAGGTCTATCCGCACATTTTTTAAATCACAGAAGGTTATGCGCACACTTTTGAACCATATGGGGTGTATCCGCACATGGCTCAAACCACAGGAGGTGAAAGTGGACGTTGCCCTAAATATTAACCAAGAACCTCAAGGGTTTTCGCTGATATTGGTGGGAGTCTAATCTGCAAGTTGAAGGATGTAAATCCTATCCTTGTTGCTATATATGCTCCCATTCGGCCAACAGCTTGGGATTTATTGTGTGTACATAATAATTGGCAAGTAGAGGTTGGTACTCACTCAAAAAGTTTGGCGATTGCTATTTGATGCCAAATTTGGCACTTGGAATGCCATTATCAAATTTGGGCACTGAATTTGGGGTGAAAAGGGTCATTCTCGTTTTTATAACTCAAGCATTAACAAATTCTGTGTGATCAATTCCTTCGTCCACTAATGGTGGACCCAATTAAAGTTGGAAAAAAAACTCCATATGGATTGGCCTCAAAATAGTTAATAACATCTGAAAAATTTCGAACTTGAGACGGAGAAAGTAAACTCTCGGGTCTAGGTCCTTACCACCAAACCAATCCCATGAATTGGGTTTTGCAGCATGCTATTCTAGATGCCAAATTTTGACTTTGGCAATTGGCATGGCTTTCGGTACAAGTGTAAACTTGCTTTATCTCAGAATCTCAATTGCTTAAAACACCAAAAAGATGAATAAAGATTTATCCCATTTACCTCTATGGTATCATTTACCACATAAACCAAAACGAAAAGTCTAAAAGGATTCCAAACGGAATTTTACTTCCCAAAGAAATTTATCACAAAAGAATGGATTTGGAAAATTCCCATATTCTTGTTTTACTGTGTGTCTTACCAATACCATATAACCTTTTCCAAATCTAATAGGAGATTGGCTTATTCATGAAGGAGCTGTGAATAAGCAATTTGCATGCGGAGTTGCACGATCTTAGCTCTTCATTTCGGCATTGGACGGTTCGAATTTTAAAAATACTATTCGTGCAAACCACTATTCACGGAAAGCCCCATGAAAAAGTTTTTCTCATCTAATAGTAGTAAGTTTATTATCAAGTTTTGTGTTTGTTTGTGGTAAGTCAAGGGATTTTTGGTGCAGGAGAGATCTCGATCTTCCCCTTTCAGAAGGTCTTTCATTGTATCAGGTCCGATAAAGAAAGAAAGATAATCCAATAATATTTACAAAATCTTTTGTATGCCTACCAACCGTTACTAGCTAGCGAATTGCCATAGCCTCAAGGCATTACTTGGAGAAAATATACTAACAACAATCTTAACCAACCAAACAGTACTACCAGCACTGCTCCCATCAATGCCATCATCATAGAGTATTCTGGCTAATGCAATCCCACTCCTATTATCAAAATTACATAAAATTGCATGTGCAAGTTCAATAAGTGACAAACGATGTTTAAAAAAAAAAAAGTAGTAACAAATAAAAAAGAAAAAGAGAAAACCAAACTACTAACGTCTAATTGATCAAAGGAAAACCCAAAACTCTAACCCAGATAATACATTGTAGCACAACTCAAAGAAAACCCAAACCTCTAACCAAGATAATACATTGTAGCACAGCTCTAAGAAAACCCAAAACTCTAACCCTAAATATTGTACAATTTCACAGACGGCCTTCCGCGCCACGCTGCCACCACCTCAGACTGGCCACCACCACACCGCCGACCACTCCATTCATTCGACCACCGAGCACCAAAAGCCAACACCACTGAAAAGAGACGATCCGGCAGTGGGAACCCCAAACAACAGCTGCAAGCACTCAACTATAGCCATTAGGCGATAACCGGACAATTCAACAGAAGATACCGGCAGGAGGCTTGTCGGCCAAGCCGCCCCAGTCCACCGGATCTGTGGGCCTCGCCGTTAAGCATAAGCATGAGCCCGAGAACAAACCTGGCTAGAAGATCCCTCGGACTAGGAACATGGCCGAGAAGAGGAAGCAACGAGAAGACAACAGAACGGAGATTGAACAAAGTACAGAGGAAGAGGGGTTGAAAAGAAAGAAGGGAAGGGAGAGAGAGACAGAAGAACCGAGAAATCTTACCGAGTTGGATCATCTAGATTATGCGTGTGTGTGCATGAAGGGGGGTATGGGGAGACAACTGAGCGTGTTTTGTAGTAATCCAAATATGAGAGAGAAAGAGAGAGAGAGAGAGAGAGTATTGTGAAATTGAAATTTTTCTATGATGTTGGATGTCGAAGAGAGAGAAGAGGACCTTATGAAATTTGAAATTCCCTTATGAAAGGATGGAATTTCTTAGAGATGAGTTTTCTTTCACGTGATCTTATAATCGCACTCCTTTTTTTTTTAATCCTGTTTGTGATTTGAATTTATAAGATTAATAACATTTCTATGCATACTCTTTCACATTTTGAAGTATAATATTGTAAATTCATATCACAAAAAACAAAAAATCTAGGACTGTCCACGGTCCGGATTGGATCGGATTTCTACGAATCCAATCCTAATCCGTATCTCACGGTTTTTAGAAAATGCAATCCAATCATAATCCAAAAGTCTCACGGTTCGGTCCCGATTTTATTCACGGATTTCCTTCCATAAAAATAAAATGATGTTATTGCCAACTAAAAATGCAAAGTGCAAATACTTATGAGTTATGACATTCCATAACATTACACTTATTATCCCTCAAGTTTTATATATCGTCACATTAATGTAAAATTGTTAAAAAAAATTCATAACAATTAGTAAATTTATAATTATTTATATATTACACACATGTATATTTTTTAACTATCCCACGGTTCGGTTTGGTTAATCCACGGTTTTGAAATAAAAATTCAATCCTAATCTGTATCTCATGATTTTTTTATTTTCGAATCCTTGTCCGGACCATTAATTCACGGACATAACCCAAAAGTCACAGATCGGTTCGGTCTGAACCGGTTTCACGGTTCTCGATTTTTCTTGGACAGCCCCAAAAAAAACTATGGTTATGAAAAAAAGAGTGTGAATATCACTACCCATAATTTAACTTATTAATTCACTAATGCTACTTATAACAAAACAAAACAAAAATTAAAAGAAAACAAAAGCACTGAAGGGAAATTAATTTTTATTTTTAGAAAGGGGATCCCTTTTAATCCAAGTTTTGAACCAGAGCAGACAGTCGAAATCTTGACCATTCAATGCTGCAATTAGTGGTTCAGAGCTGTTCAGAAACTCTACGCATGAAGAATTGAGCACATCTGAACCGTTGAATTTTTCAATGTGCGGCCTAGATTAAAACTATTTCCTCCTTACCAAAACTTGGACCCGAGAGATCCGAACCATTCTTACTGCTATTTGACCATTTAAAAAGTCATCCATTTGATGCCGATAAGCGTTACCTTCCAAGCCCCAACCTTTTCTTTTCTTTCTTTTTTGTGTGGTAGCCAAGCATGGACTACAAAATGATAGAAGCACAGAAATTTCTCGAGGGGAAGAGAGGAAGACAAAGGGTCAAGGTTCCACAGTTCACTGGAGAGAGAGAGAGAGCCCGTGATCTGCAGACCTCACTTGCCCTCACCTCCATAGCCAATCATGCCATCAGGTCCAAAGAAGAGAAAAAACGCCAAGAAGAAAAAGGGAAATGGGGCCAACAGCAACTCTGCAATCGACTCTCATGGTACTCTTTGTTCTCTTCTTTTTTCTTAACCAATCCACTACTACCCAATTGTTAGAACTTTGACTACTCTTCTCTTTTATTCATAATTGCTCTCTCTGTGCAATTTCGTTTGCTGGGTACTAGATTAATTTCACTTGGTTGGTTTGATTTAGTCTTCCAAGTAGTCTTTCCATGTCTTCTATGTTATATGGATTCGTGGGTCAGTTCTTGACATTTTGGGTAGAGTTTTTTTTTTTTTTTTTAATATGGGTAAAAGCTTCATCTGATCTCAAGATAAATGTGAATTTAGGGTGAATTCTCTATTATCTGTATTAAATTTGAAAGCCTCAAAGTTACTTACAGAAAATTGAGTTAAGGAAAAGAGTCTTCATCGATTTCAGTAAACAAAAATGATGAAATACATCCTTTTGAACCTTAGAAGGAGTTGAGAGGAATTAGGAAGTTTTTCTAGTCAAATTCAAGTTGAAGTCAAGATTTGAGTAGCCACCAGAGATGACCCTGTATGTGCATAAAATCTATGCATCTTGACTGACTGTTGGATTACATTATATATCTTCTTTTTTCTTGGATTTGGTGCACTAAGGCGGTTTGCCAAGGCTAGGTACACCTGCATTGTTCGTTTTGGGCTCTCAAAGCTCCTAGGCACGGTCTTTAATAAATTTTCTCAATTTATGTCTCTTCACTTATTACTCTCAAAACCTTCCTCAAAATCCAAACCGAACAAGCGTGTCCCGTAGCATTGAGTGGACGTCTTTAATTGAACTAAAATATAGAGTTTGATTAGCAATATAGTACGTCCCATATGATCGACCATATCATGTTTATTCCTTATCGTGGATTTTAACCAAGACCGAATATTATATAGTGTCCAATATTATAAGAGACTCCCATAATGTGTGCACTTTACGGGGTGGTAGATTCACATAATGAAAAAGATCTGCAAACGCAGAAGGAATGAGTCTTGATATATAGTACGTATGTAATGCTCCAACTACTATGTTCTTTGAATAGAATCGTTGTAGACGGCAATGTTAAAAACCTATTTAGGATCGAATACAACCAACGATCATACTCAAACAAACGACGCTCACAAAGTAACAACCAATGATCATGCTATTTGTGCGAAGCACGTGGGTGTTCACCTAGTCTATGGTAAAGAATGGGTCCGGCCATGGCTATTCCCTGGGTCCAACTCCACCTTTAATCAAGAGTCTTAATCAACCCAACCTTCTGTGGAATTCATTTCTCTTTCCTTAAGCGAAAATCTTCTTTATTGAGCCTTTGTAACTAAAATTTATGGAGCTCAATCTTAGCCGTCCAAAAGTATTTGCTTTTTAGATTTCTATCGTCATGACGAAGTAATAATCCACAAAAAATTGACAAAAATTTAACAAATGCAAAAAAAATTCAAATAAGAACATAATAATCCACAATAACATTTTTAACCGAACAAGATATAAGTCAAACCCAATCACTGAAAGATTGTCAAAGTTAATTATGCGGGCATTCACCGCATTACAAACCACAACTACGTAAATTGGATAGATATAAACTACATACCCGTTAGAACAAAAGAGCAGAAGTTTAACAAAATAGCCCACAAACAGTCATCATAAGAATAAATATCCAGTTCCCTAAGAGACATGACTTTCAGCTGCTCCTTCCAAGCAAGGAGTTTGGCTGCCGTAGCAGAGGTTCGATGGTAGTTGCAAACTTTTTCAGCTTCTCCTGATCAACTTCAGCCATCGTCTCCGCCACTGGCGGAAATTGATTCTCCATCCCCGGGAATAAAGGGCGATACCATTCCACCTTGGCGGCGCACAATTCGTTAAGGACACGAACTTTCTCCACCACCTTGGCAACTTCAACTTTTGATCGATCAACGTTATACAACTTCGCTTGGCGCATTAGATTATTCACAACACCAACGGTTCTCTCCAAATCATCTCTGCGGTTCAAATCTGTAAAGGTTCTGGGCCAGAACTTCAGAACCATATTCAATAATGAAGTCTCCGGATCATGGACAATATTATTGGCAAATAACTTTGAAGGATTCAGGGTCATAGCCTATATAAAAGCATGTTAGAGTTATGATTTGTACACAATCAATAATACATCATTTTGCTTTTCTTCACAAGTTCTTTGGTTTGGATGATTATGAACTGTTGATGAATTTAAATTAGGTCAAACGATGTTCCTAGTTGTTGATAATCTGGTTAGATAACAGTGTTGTCAACAAAAGAGCAGTCTTTAATAAAAAAAAATTCTTTATTGATGAATCTGCTAAATGTGACATTATCATCGTAATGATCAAATTATTGAGGACCCTAAGTCTGGCATTACTAATTGCTCCCATGCTAATATTTTTTCGCATCTCGCATTTGTCTCCCAAATCGAGCAAAAAAAAATGAGTCATGGATGCTAGCTAGCAATTTATTCGCATGTTATTAGCCTTTGCGTGTCACACAAAACAAATACTGGGAGAGAAATTGCAGAAGCAAAGAGAGAGTTAATAAAATTTCTTCCCTGACAGGAAAAAAAATTCTACCACACCCAGAAGGCCAGAACAACCTCTGACGAACAAACCCAACTATAGGGACGTCAAATTTAAATTGTTTGACTTTGTGGCTCACATTGCCCGCCTACATCTCCCAACTGCCACTAGTGTTTTTTAGTTTTTTAAGGAGGGTAAACAAAATTAAATTCTCTTTAATGGCTCTCCTGACTCCCAAGTCCCGCCTCACGAAAGTATCAATTACTCTCACGAATTATTATTCAATTTGAAAAATGTATCCAAATCTTGACGCAACATCAACTAACAAACATTTCAGAACAATGTCAGATGGTAACTTCCCCATGCATACATCACGTGTATGTAATAAAACCTACTATCTACGGTACAAAGCAGAACGGTTAGTGAAGCGAATCAAATGGTACCTTAAGAGACTTAGCGCTGACGACAGAGGCATCTCGTGGTTCTTGAAATTTAACTTCGTAGTTGACAACTCCAGTCGAATTTTGGTCTTCCGGTACTTGATCAATAGTTACGGTTTTGAAACTAAAAAATTGTTCTCCAGGCAACACCAAATCTCCTTTGGACGATCTCAGAGGGATTCTTCGGTCACAGAAAATCATCACTGAAGGAAGCGGCCCTCCTCGGCTGTCGGCCCCGTCATACATTGTCCCGTCGATGTCGGTGTGTTGATGAGATTCGATGACATAGTTCTTGCCCATGCCCGTAATTAATCCGCGAAACACCCTGATCTCCATAACTTCATCCGTGTTGTTGATCAGCCTCGTATTCTTATGAATCTTATTACCCATAACTCCAATTGCAGGGTGGGTAAACATTTGGAATTCATGCTTTCTTGAAACTATAAAAAAAACTCCACATGCCAAGATTGCATGTGAGGTTTTTTTTTTTTTTCATACGACTTGTAAAATTAACATTTGAGAAATTTCAAGTTCATCTTATGTGGAACTGTGAAAGATCCATTATCCAACAGGCATGGTCCTTGGCCATAGTTGTTTGCGTGTGCTTCTAGAAAACTCACAACTTTTGCAAATTTCGAACTTCAAATCATTGTGCATTATAACCCTCAGTAATTTTCTGTAATTTGCTTCCAAACTATGGATTGTTCTACATTACAACTGCTTCCAATTATAAGTCTGCTACATATGTATTGCTTACATTTCATTACTGAAGATTTGGATTGTTATCCTGTATTTCTTGTATCTCTGATCCGTTTTGGATTTTTTAATGAAGATTTGTTTTTCAAAAAAAAAAAAAATGCACAAGTTCATTACTCAGGGATATCACAGATTCACATTTATTTAATTGGGTTAATAGGCTTTTTAACAAATGCAAGAAGGAAATTAACTCATGAATCATGATCCTAAACAATGGCAGTTGGCCCAGTGGGGGTATAGCAGTATTGAGTACTGTGAGGTTGCAGGTTCAAATTCTATGAAGGAAAGGTTTGATATCTATTCTAATTGGTTAGGATGGGATGGGATTATCAGACAATTAATAGGTTCTTCTATCGTATGACAAAAGAAAACTACAGCTAGCGCCCTTAATCTATAAGTGACTTCTATGGACAACGTCCGTTCACATATTCACAAATTACAACTGATACGCAAATCACATATTCACAAATTACAATTGATACGCAAATCTTGCTCACACCGCTGTGCCAAGATGAGGCCAATGTGACCCCCGGGTGCTTTCCATAGACAACAAAAATGACCATAAAAACTTACAAGGCAAAATTGCAAGAACCTGTGATCAAACAGATATTAAAGTCGGTCAGTAAAAGATCAGCATCGGAGCTTATTCCGGCTGGAATACAAATACACAAGACAGATAGATATATATGTATATACATATATACATATATATATATATATATATATATATATATATCTATATATAGACACACACACACACACACCTGATTGTCAAGCTTTAATTTGGAGAAGAAAAAATTGGCCCTGCAAAAGAGATGTGTAGAAGGTGAGATAAACTCTATACAAATGCTAACTACAACAATACATATATACACAGAGAGAGAGAGAGAGCCAAGCGGGTTCAAAAACAATCCCGCACGTTTTTTTAATCAATCCGTCTCCCACCACTGATCAATTAACAATCTCCCACCTCATTGACCATTTAACAATCCGATCAATTATGACCATTTAACAATCCGATCAATTAACAATCTGCCACCTCTGAATATTCAGCAAAAATGTGGGCTTAACTAGTACGTGAGCGAGGTTCAATTCCGGGATTCATTTTAGGGGTCATGATGAAAGCTGTGATTCACTGAATCGTAAAAATTGTCTTGACTTGATAGCTTTTGAAAGATTGTAAAGAAAAGACTGTCGAGGTTGTGCAAGATAAAGCTCAAAAAAACGCAACCATCATCACAGATTCACAATTCTTTTTGGAATGTTTTTACAACCAAAGGATCGAAGAAACCAATTTATGAGAATATTGGTGACGCAAAGTCCTCTATTATAGTTGATGAAGCTCGGGATGAGGCAAACAGGGTGCAATGTCTATTGACTATTGTTCTAATAATCGTAAAAATTGTTTTTGACTTTGCATGATTGTTGATATGCATACCATATGCATTGTTTAACACATCTTTCGCAATTGACACTCGTTATAGCATCTAGAAGCTTTCCCCATCTTTCATTTCTTTTGAAAATTGGCTTCTATTGTGAATGTCGTGTGCTTCATCCAAACGAATGATAAACTGAAAGCCGGTAAAGTTGTTGAAATTACGTGTTTGTTTGCAATTGATGAGCTCGAGATTGAGATAGGAATTAATCATTGGCACTTCGCAACGGGTAGGGGATAATCATTTTGAATCACCAAAATCTATTTCTAGTTTGATGAAAATGATTAGTCTAGTAGCAGACGCACGTCATGAACCATTGACTTCGATTGAATTTGTCAATGATTCCATCATTGCCACAAGCAAGATGAAAGGTGTCGATCGACGTCAAGCTCTTTTGGAGATGTCGATCATCAGGATCATCGATGTGGTGCATCTACTGGTCATATTACATTGAATCAGACCTCTTTTGGACATGTCGATCATTGATGTTGTGCGCCTTCTCTGCATATTACATTGAATCATACTCCGTAACTTTCATAACGGTTTCAACAGCCTTTCAAAAAAAAAAAACTTTGAATGAAGGTATTCCATTTTATTCTCTGACTGTGCTCTCATATCAGTCGATTCCGTGTTGGATGGACCTTTTACGCCTCTTATGGTTCATTTCATGGCATTTGTTATACCTCTTTGGGTTTATGTTACACCATTTGTGATTACTCTGTGCTTAATGTTACGCTATCTGTGGTTTGTGTGTATTAATTTTGCTAATAACTTAGGGCTTAGGGGTTCGATTAAGCACTTCTTCTTCGATGCAATGAGGCTTGTGGTTACACGTGATGCGGCTTGTGGCATGGTTAAACTTTGACTCCAACGAAGCTGAAAATCTTTGTTATGCCGTTTTATGTTCTTAATTGGAGCCGAGAGGAATGTGTTACGGCGTTTTGTGGTGATGTTATACCGGCTTGTTAACAATGTCACACCGGCTCGTCAACAATATTATACTCCATCGGCTTGCTTTTATACCCCCAACGGCCTCATTGTTGCATACGTTATGCCCATTGTTCCATTTGTTATACCCTTTGTCCTGTTTTCAGGGCCAGCCCAAGGTATTTGGATTCTCTAGGCCAAATTATGGAATAGGATCCTACATAAATTTTTTAATTTAAAAACAATAAATAGAAATACTTATCTATATATCATTTTCGTTCATACTATTCAACATGGTAAATATTACGGCCTTAATAACTTGTGCGATTGCTATAATATTTAGTAGACCGAGTTTGAATCACAGCAGCTCCAATTTGTGTGACTAGATTTTTTTTTTGACAAACAAACACTTTAAAAAAGTATCCTACCAGAATTTGAGGTCAAATTCTTAACCTCAGAAGGTTAACCTCAGATTTATACTAGCCAGTGGGCCATATCTTATAAACCACTTCATTCATGTTACTATTATTTTCCGAGGTGGGACAGGGGCTTCACAGTTCTCATTTTGGAGAGGTGACAAGTCATACAGAAAAAAATTATTGGAGAATATTTAGACACATGAATATTGTAGTTCAACCATATACCGGAGAAATTAATGGAGAAAAGTACTCAAAATATACCTAATCAGTTCCTAATCTACTGAACATTTCGAAATGGTCATGTAGATTCTAGAAACTAATTAGTTAAAGAACTATCATATCTCCCTCCAGCCCGGCACATGGAAAATTATTCAGGTTTTTCTTCAAGTCAAACCCTGCACATGAAAAATTACCTTCTCTCAGTGTCAAAGAAATCAATAACAAGATTCCAACAATATATATATCTCTACAAAGGATTTATTTTTCGCTCGGCGAAAATCAACATTGTTAGTTGTAGTTAGTGAGGTTTGAACCTCTGTCGAATGCATGTACATGATGTCTACCACTAGATAAAAATAACGGGAATTTGCAAATGTCATTTCGATTGTTTTCAGAAAGCCGGGTGATGTTCAGAGAGAAAAATAATTTTCAAAAGCAATGTCGAAAAATGACAATAGAACTAGTAGTAAGCAGATATGTTCACGAAATTGAAGAAATGATATCGAAAATCATGAATGATTTGTTATGAGACCTTGTAAAACGGAAATTATCTCTTTATAATCTGAAAACTACCAAGCTGGAGTACCGAGTAGAGTGGGGGCAGAGGGAATTTAAAAGATAAGCGCAGTACTTACTCTTGAAATTCTATGTTGATTGACGCGGGTGATCCATTGGCAATTGTTCCGAAGGCAGTCGTGGTGAGGACCATGGTGGTGCCGCCCCTTGTCGGCTTAGAAACTGAAGTTTGCGCGCGATCGACAATCCTGATCTGAATCGTTTTGTTTGGAATGCAAGTTCTGGGCACGGTGGCGCTTATGCACCTAACCTTGTATTGCCGCCCACAAGCTGCCCCATTGTCCCATATACCCTCTCCGGCTGCCCCGAATAGGTTGCTTGATGGGAATTGAGAGGCATCACTCCCATAGCAAGCCGTGGCTGCATTCATTCATGAAACCAAATGTTTCCAATATTAAAATAGGAGTATGAGCAAACGTGACAGAAAGTACAGTAACCATGATCAGTGATATCAGGAATTAATCGGGTTTCGAGGTTATGGAAAGTTTGATGTCACTAACAACTTAACTGGTCGCAGCGGTTGGGTATCGAATATAGCAGGTGTGAACTGGCTAGTAAAATTGGACACAAAATTGAACCATAGGTACGTATCAAGAATCGATCGATACGCTTGTGATTAATTTGCATTCAAACATGTGCATGATTGTGACGGAATTGAAGGTCACAATCACCGCTACATGCATATAGTTCAAACCTAAGCAAATTAAACCTAGATTTTTTTTAAGTATATGTAATTTGAGTGGCTCATCCACCACTCGGTCCGTCTTCCTTGTCTGAAAAAACTGATTCTCGAAATTACATGTAGCAAACAAGTAGCAGAAGTACTACGTACGTGTATAGGGTGGGGAATAGGTAGCAGCAGTTCCAATATCGCCAAGAGAGAAATGGAAGAAGCAGAAGAGCTGAGCTAATAATAATAGGGTGCATGGCATGAGCAGCAGCTGAGGAGGAGTTTTCGACATCGATCCTGCATGCACCAAACAAAAAAACTTGGAATTATATATATGGACTCATAATATGAATACATGTAACACATATATATACACATGTATATGGGAACTATTTGGAAATGCATGCACCAATAAAGTCAACCAAGGAGATTAAATATTGGAGCTTCTAGTACAACTAAACTTGATTTTGGGTGTTTAGATTAATTTACGCTCACATTGACTAATCTTTAAGGGACCAATCTCACCGTTCATTATCGGAGCTAGGCTCAATGGAAATTGTAATAGACTCTCGTGCAGATGGATCCACACAAAAAAAAAAAAAAACATAGTAGCACTTGAGAGGTTACGAACCGAAAATCTAGGAGAGGACAACCTCGTGAGTTTCAGGCTTAATGATCACTAGATCAACTTCGTAGAGTTAGTTGCAAAATTAGAGTCCCTGTGTTTGGTTACCCTTTTTGAGAGTAACTTTCAACTCTCGGCACAGTTTTCAATAAATCTTTCTCTCTATCTCTTTCCACTCATTACCACTCCAACTCTCAAAAATAACTTTCTAAAAGCTCAACCAAACAAAGTGAGTATTTCTCTAATCTTTTGATTTGATTGTACTCCCTCCATCTCCATAATTCGTGCTATTTTTGAATAAAAGCTAATAAAAATATTGTACATAGTTTTCTCAAAGTTTTTCCATCGATTAGACTGTTGTGCTTGTGCTATTGTTTTTGAATAAAAATAATAAAGATTTTAGTACACAAATTTTTCAAAATATTTCCATCAATTTTGATATTTTGGTTTTTTTTTTAAATTCCAATTTAACATTATGGTTCAAAAGTAAGTATTATCGTTGTATTTACTTTTCTTTATATGTATGAAGCGGTATTGGCATTATATCCGAAGAGTTTAAATAATGGGACATCATATCAACCATGTGAGATCCTCACCAAGCTCAATCAGTACATGACAATCCAAGAAGGGAGCTATGAGGAAGAAAAACAAACTAAGAGCATCTATAATGTAATAATCAAAATTAAAAAGTTGTTAAAATTAGTAATGTGTGCTCAAAAAAAGTGTTCAAATTGTAATAATCAAACTTAGCAACTCCTAGCAACTCATCAAATTTGGGCATTTGAATAATCAAAACTAGTTACATTTTGCCAATAACCAAATTTATTGGACCCCTACATCTTCTCAAGCAAGTACAACCATTATGGGAAAGTAAAACTCACTCTCCACTTTGGCAAGTGGTTGTGCATTTAACAATATTGATCACTTTACAGATTTTAATAAATATTCTCCAATTTCACTTATTTTACTAGAATGTCATTCAATACAGACCATTAGATTGAAAGAAAAAGAATTGACCGTTCGATTTGAATTGTTGCCAACTCATTTTGATTATGAGCAAAAAATAAACAATATGAGACTTGACATTGCTAATTTTAACAATGTCTAAATGGATAATCAAAATCTGATATGGCAAATTTTGATTATTACACTGTGGATGCTCCAAGTATATGCATGTAAACGTACTACACATGCATGCATGTGGGTATTTATCATTGGGTACGGAGCCATTACAGGTATTCAGGGCGCAGTGGCGGCTCCAAAACTTTTTCCAAGGGTGTTCAAAAATTACACTGTACTATCTTGAGAAATCACAACTATATATATAAACAAAAAGTCATGCATAACATCTAAAATGCGACCCAAAAATAGCAACGTATATAAGCTATTACAATTGTCCTCGACGAGTTTTCATATTTTGAAACCGTGGGCTGAAATTTGGGCTTTCAATTTCAAGTGGATTAATTTGTGGGCTATATTTAGGGTGGATGTTCAATAATATTTGGGTTGGGTGTTCAATATTATTTGGATTGGGTATTCAAAATAAGGCTAATCCAAATTTTTTACATGTATCCTAAGCAAAAAAAAAAAATTTGGGTGGTCAGTTGACCATGGTTTCTTAAGAGTGGAGCCGCCTCTGTCAGGGCGGATATGAGAAATCATATCTACCCCATTTATGAGCAGGTAATTTTAAATTCTACAATACTCGCTCCTAATGGTTAAAAATTCAGGTATTACTTGCCTCTATAATAGCGGGGCGACGTGGATACCCATTATATATGGGGAAATTGTTACTCATAAATTGATGCAATATTTATGGAGTATTTCCTACAGCAATAATATGTTACTATATATAATTAAAATGGAGAGGCTCACACTTACGTGCATGTAGGAACGATATATGATATGTATTACTAAACCTGCCCTCAATAGTTTCTTGAAACTTTTAGTCAAA
Organism: Rhododendron vialii; assembly: GCF_030253575.1. Classification (NCBI taxonomy): domain Eukaryota; kingdom Viridiplantae; phylum Streptophyta; class Magnoliopsida; order Ericales; family Ericaceae; genus Rhododendron; species Rhododendron vialii. Next base: position 39,424,870 of record NC_080558.1, read on the forward strand.
AGTCAACTTTTTTTTATTAATTAGGTTTGCCTAGCCCTCAACCACACAAGAAAAAATAGACAACCGTTCTACAATCGCCGTATTAAGTCCACTGCATACATGTGGGGCCCACTCTGGGTCACCTAAAAATACCAAAAAATATTTATAAATTTTAAAATGATTTTTCATGAGGTCTTGTAAAAAAATCAGCTTGTACAACGAATATCGATAAATATTTTTTTCTGAATTCGTAGGGGCGAAACTGACCAGTTAAGCAGTTTCGTCCTTACGAATAACTGGTCAGTTTCGCCCCTACGAATTCAGAAAAAATACTTGGCGTTTGTCATGTAACTCCCAACTGCCAACTCCCAAGGCCGCCCATGCCTACGATCACATTTGGAAAGTTTGACTTGGACAGTTGGGCTTGGCCAGGCCACGGGCCTTGGACATCCAACAAAGTTTGACACGATTGCGTTAACTTGCCTAGGGCCTTTAAGGCGTGTTTGCGGATAAATAAATAAATAAATAAATTTGTCTATCTATGCTCTTAATAAAGCAACCCCGCATTATTCTTTAAGTAACAAAATCCAAGTTTCAAAAGCACAAGTTCATTACACGGGGATATCACAAGTTCATTACTGAAGATTTGGATTGTAATCCTATATTTCTTGTATCTCTGATCCGTTTTGAATTTCTTAATGAAGATTTGTCTTTCAAAAAAAAAATGCACAAGTTCATTACTCGGGGATATCACATATTCACATTTATTTAATTGGGTTAATAGGCTTTTTAACAAATGCAAGAAGGAAATTAACTCATGAATCATGATCCTTAGCAATGGCAGTTGACCCAGTGGTGGTATAGTAGTATTGAGTACTGTGAGATTACAGGTTCAAATTCTATGATGGAAATGTTTAATATCTATTCTAATCGGTTAGGATGGGATGGGATTACCGTACAATTAATAGGTTCTTCTATCGTAGTATAACAGAAGAGAACTACAGCTAGCGCCCTTAATCTATAAGTGACTTCTATTGACAACGTCCGTTCACATATTCACAAATTACAACTGATGCGCAAATCTTGCTCACACCGCCGTGCCAAGATGACGCCAATGTGACCCGAGTGATTTGCATAGACAACAAAAAAAAAATGACCATGAAAACTTACAAGGCAAAATTGCAAGAACCTGTGATCAAACAGATATTAAAGTCGGTCTGTAAAAGATCAGCATCGGAGCTTATTCCGGCCGGAATACAAATACACAAGACGGATAGATATATATAAATATACCTGATTGTCAAGCTTTAATTTGGAGAAGAAAGAATAGGCCCTGCAAAAGAGATGTGTAGAAGGTGAGATATACTCTATACAAATGCTAACTACAACAATACATATATATACGGAGAGAGAGAGAGAGAGAGAGAGAGAGAGAGAGAGAGAGAGAGAGAGAGAGAGAGAGAGAGAGAGAGAGAGAGAGAGAGAGAGAGAGAGAGAGAGGATAACCTTATTTTTACCCAAAAAAAGAGAGGATAACCTTAAGAATCTGATTCCTCCAATCTACAAAGATTATGGGGATAACCTTAATTAGAATCTGATTACGTCCACTCTACAAAGATTATGGTAATTTGTTCATATGCATGAGATATATATAGTTTTAGATTCGGCGAATCAAACATGCATGGGGGCAAATTAAACAATACATCCTGGGATGAAGATGTAATCGACGTACCACAAAACCAGCTATAGAAAATTAAGCAATTATTATTATTATTTTTTGAAAAGACAAACATATACAAGGAAGGAAAAACAACAATACTATGGAGGCCTATCCTTTGCAAGGAGGTTCTCCATTTCAGGAATACAACCTGGAGAATAAACAAAATTCCTAGCCAAGCTCTGAGAAGCAAGCCAGTGAGCAACTCGGTTCTGCTTTCTATGGACCCATGAGAAGCTCCACTCCCTTTGGGATACCCAATGCTTGATGTGCTTTGGTAATCCTTCTTCGAAAGGCAGTCAATGATCTCCTTGCAATCCTACTCAAAAACTGCTCTTGTAATTTCCTGATCAATTCGATCTGTGTTTTAATGTTACGTTTTTTTTTTGGTTTTATAAAGGAAAAAAAACCAAAATTGTCCCTGTTGTTAAGTGTTTGTGTCAATTTGGTCCCTACAATTTTAATTGGCTCGATTTACACTCTGTACTTTCCCTTTTGTTCCAACTTGGTCTAATTACTAACTGTCGTTAGCCATTTTAACATTCAGATTTAAGTTAAGGCTCCGTTTGTTTCGATGTAAAATGTTTTCCAATGTAAAATATTTTTTCAGAAAACAAATTTCAAAATTTTATTTTTCGGTATTTGGTTGGCACTTGAAAATATTTTCAGAAATCAACAAAATAGTGTAGAGAGGGAGGGAGGGAGCTTAAATGGTGGAGAGATATGAGATTATTGGAATTGAACGTTGGTCAGCACTGATGATCGAGGAAACTGAGCAGTGAGAATTGCAGTAGAAGGCATCGAGTTCATTTCGGAAAATAACTTACGGAAGATTTAAAGGTAAGTTATTTTCATCCAATTGATAGAAATGTTTTACATGTAAAATATTTTCCTCATTTTTTACACAACCAAATACCGAAAAATAGGTAAAATATTTTATCATCCAAACAAACAAAGCATAAGTTCAAAGTACTATGCAGAAAATAAGGAATCTTAGTATTTATACTAGTGGTTATGTTGTCTCATGGCTGATCATGAAAATACTAAATTGGAGGGCAACTTTTTTTTTTTTTTTTTTGTAGAAAACTATAACCAAATTTTGCTCACTACCAAAATCCAAACTTAATACCAATGATAACATTAGGAATAGAAGAATGAGCTGTATTTTGGTTTAGAGGAATATTAAGGCAAGAAGGGAATGGGAGAATTATTGTTTTAACCCCAGAAAAGGGACCCATTCGCGTTTGGCGTTAAAAAGACTAACGACAGTTAGTAATTGGACCAAGTTGGAACAAAATGAAAAGTACAAAGTGTAAATTGAGCTAATTAAAACTGCATGGACCAAGTTAATACAAACACTTAACTACAGGTACCATTTCAGTTTTTTTCCCATTTATAAATTGATTTTACCAAACACATCAATTAAGCAAAATCACGTCCAATCATGATTAATGTAAACGCATCAAAAATCATTCCTTCAAAGAATGAGTTGGCTGAGTATACAAGTTAGCAAGATGATGCTGAGAAGCAACATGTGAGTTGTTCCATCATATCAATATGTGTAATGACTTTTGTAACTAAGTGTCAGAGTGAGTTTACACGCATATCGAGTAATTTTGATCTTGAAATTAGACAACCGAACAATTCACTCAACCCCGAGGGCCTAAAGGATAATAAATATTAACCAAGAACCTCAAGGGTTTTCACTAATATCGATGGGAGTCTAATCTGCGAGTTGGAGGACATAAATCCTATTATTGTTGCTATATATGCTAATCTGTGAGTTGGAGGATGTAAATCCTATTCTTGTTGCTATATATGCTCCTATTCGGCCAACAGCTTGGGGTTTATTGTGTGTACATAATAATTGGCAAGTAGAGGTTGGTACTCACTCAATAAGTTTGGCGATTGCTATTTGATGCCAAATTTGGCACCTGGAATGCCATTAACAAATTTGGGCACTGAATTTGGGGTGAAAAGGGTTTTGCCTCTTTTTTATAACTCAAGCGTTCTAGCCGCGCACCCTAACAAATTCTGTGTGATTAATCCGTTCGTCCACTAATGGTGGACCCAATTAAAGTCGGAAAAAAAACTCCATATGGACTGGCCTCAAAATAGTTAATAACATCTAAGAAGTTTCGAACTTAAGACGGAGAGAGTAAACTCTCAGGTCTAGGTCTTGAACCACCAGACCAACCCCTTGAATTGTATTTTGCAGCAAGCTATCCTTGATGCCAAATTTTGACTTTGGCAATTGGCATGGCTTTTGGTACAAGTGTAAACTTGCTTTATCTCAGAATCTCAATTGCTTAAAACACCAAAAAGATGAATAAAGATTTATACCATTTACCTCTATGGTAACATTTACCACATAAACCAAAACGAAAAGTCTAGAAGGATTCCAAACGGAATTTTACTTCCCAAAGAAATTTATCACAAAAGAATGGATATGGAAAATTTCCATATTCTTGTTTTACTGTGTGTCTTACCAATACCGTATAACCTTTTCCAAATCTAATAGGAGATTGGCTTATTCATGGAGAAGCCGTGAATAAGCAATTTGTGGAGCTTCACGATCTCAGCCGTTCATTTCGGCATTGGACGGTCTGGATTTTAAAAAAACTTTTCGCGCGAACCACTATTCACAGAAAGCTCCGTAAAAAAGATTTTCTCATCTAATAGTAGTAAGTATATTATCGAGTTTTGTGTTTGTTTGCAGTAAGTTAAGGATTTTTGGTGCATGCAGGAGAGATCTCTTCCTGTTTCATTGTATCAACAATGGATAGGTTCGATAAAGAAAGATAATCCAATAATATTTACAAAATCTTTTGTATGCCTACCAACCGTTACTAGCTAGCGTATTGCCATTGCCTCAAGGCATTACTTGGAGAAAATATATTACTAACAATCCTAACCATCCAAACAGTACTACCAGCACTGCTCCCATCAATGCCATCATCATAGAGTATTCTGGCTAATGCAATCCCACTCCTATTATCAAAATTACATAAAATTGCATGTGCAAGTTCAATAAGTGAAAAATGATGTTTAAAAAAAAGAAAAGAAGTAGTAACAAATAAAAAAGAGAAAGAGAAAACCAATCTACTAAAGTCTAATTGATCGAACAAAGAAAATCCAAAACTCTAACCCAGATAACACATTGTAGCACAGCTCAAAGAAAATCCAAAACTCTAACCCTAATCACCGTACAATTTCACAGATAGCCTTTCGTGCCACGCTGCCACCACTCAAACTGGCCACCACCACACGGCCGATCACTCCATTCAGTCGACCAACGAGCACCAAAAGCCACCACCACTAAAAAGAGACGATCCGACAGTGGGAACCCCAAACAACAGCCGCAAGTACTCAACCATAACCATTAGGCGATAACCGGACAACCCAATAGAAGATACCGGCAGGAGGCTTGTCGGCCAAGCCGCCCCAGTCCACCGGATGTGCCTCGCCGTTAAGCATAAACACGAGCCCAAGAACAAACCTGGCCAGAAGATCCCTCGAACTAGGAACACGGCCAAGAAGAGGAAGCAACGAGAAGACAATAGAATGGAGATCGAACAAAGTACAGAGGAAGAGGGGTCGAAAAAAAAGAAGGGGAGAGAGAGAGACAGAAGAACCGAGTGAAATCTTACCGAGGCCAACATATAAAAGTAAAATACTGGATCATCTAGATCATGCGTGTGTGTGTGAAGGGGGGGGTATGGGGAGACAACTGTGCATGTTTGGAGTAATCCAAATATGTGAGAGAGAGCGAGAGTATTCTGGAATTGAAATTTTTCTATGATGTTGGATGTCCAAGAGAGAGAAGAGGACGTCTGAAATTTGAAATTCCCTTATGAAAGGATGGAGTTTCTTTCACGTGATTTTATAATCGCACTTGTTTTTTTTTTTTTTAAATCCTATTATGACGTGAATTTATAAGATTAATAACATTCCTATGCATTCTCTTTCACATTTTGAAGTATAATATTGTAAATTCACATCACAAAAAACAAAAAAAAGGTAAAAAAAACTATGGTTATGAAAAAAGGAGTGTGAATATCACTACCCATAATTTAACTTATTAATTCACTAATGCTACTTATAACAAAACAAAAACAAAAATTAAAAGAAAACAAAAGCCTTGAAGGGAAAATTAATTTTTATTTTTAGAAAGGGGATCCTCTTTAATCCAAGTTTTGAACCGGAGCAAACAATCGAAATCTTGACTATCCAATATTGCAATTAGGGATTCGGATCTATTCAGAAACTATATGCATGAAGAATTGAGCACATCTGAACTGTTGAATTTTTCAATGTGCGATCCAGATTAAAACTATTTCCACTTACCAAAACTTGGACCGGAGAGATCCGAACCATTTTTACAGACCAGTTAAAAAGTTAACCATTTGATTCCGATCAGCGGTACCTTCCAAGCCCCAACCTTTTCTTTTCTTTCTTTTTTGTGTGGTGACCAAGCCTTGGACTACAAAATGACAGACGCACAGAAATTTCTCGAGGGGAAGAGAGTAAGACAAAGGGTCAAGGTTCCACAGTTCACTGGGGAGAGAGAGACAGAGCGAGAGAGAGAGAGAGCCCGTGATCTGCAGACCTCATTTGCCCTCACCTCCATAGCCAATCATGCCATCAGGTCCAAAGAAGAGAAAAAACGCCAAGAAGAAAAAGGGAAATGGGGCCAACAGCAACTCTGCAATCGATTCTCATGGTACTCTTTGTTCTCTTCTTTTTGTCAACCAATCCACTACTATCCAATTGTTAGAACTTTGACCACTCTTCTCTTTTATTCATAATTGATCTCTCTGTGCAATTTCGTTTGGTGGGTACTAGATTAATTTCACTTGGTTGGCTTGATTTAGTCGTCCAAGTAGTCCTTCCATGTCTTCTATGCTATATGGATTCGTGGTTCAGTTCTTGACATTTTGGGTAGAGTTTTTTTTAATATGGGTAAAAGCTTCATCTGATCTCAAGATAAATCTGAATTTAGGGTGAATTCTCTATTATCTGTATTAAATGTGAAAGCCTCAAAGTTACTTAGAGAAAATTGAGTCAAGGAAAAGAGTCTTCATCGATTTCAGTAAACAAAAATGATGAAATACATCCTTTTGAACCTTAGAAGGAGTTGAGAGGAATTAGTAAGTTTTTCTAGTCAAATTCAAGTTCAAGTCAAGATTTGAGTAGCCACCAGAGATGCCCCTGTATGTGCACAAAATCTATGCATCTTGTTGTTTATGGTACTGACTGTTGGATTACATTATATATCTTGTTTTTTATCGGATTTGTCCAAAATGAGCTAGTTGATATATTCTTTTCTCTGACTGAGACTGTATCTTTTCCAATGTTCTAAAAATCGCTAGGTACTAGTCGGGCGGAAAAGGGGTGCCTAGCACCTAGGTGCCGACTAATCGTCTGCCAAGCGCCTAGGCGGGGACTAGGCGCCGACTACTCAGCTACCTAATCTAGCCCTTGGACCATCACCAAGCACCTAGGCGGGGACTAGGAGGCCGACTTTTTTGAACACTGATGTTTTCATTTCTACCGTAATGGATTCATTAGGTTACTATATGAAGTCTAATAACCCAAAGCTGAAAACAGAAGATGGTCCAAAAACAGGTGTATAGACTTTGGTTAGAACCAACAATACACAAAAATTGAATAAAGTCATAAACATGTTATGTTTTCCCTGTCTTTGGTTAATTTATTCTCGAATATAGACTTCTTCTGTGTGAATACTATGATTTACATGTACCAGGCTTATGAACTTGTGGCACAGCCCCATCAAGGAGAGTAAAAACACCAATCTTTCTCCCACTAGTACACTATCTTTCTAGTTCCTAGTTGATTACCTTGTTTGTATATTTTGACACCTCTTCTTTTACTCAATGTGGTCCTTAATTCAAATGATGGAATCAAACTATGGTAGGAGATGATGATCTGAACATGCAAGACGACAAAGAGAGCGGAGAGGTTAGCCTTCGTACATCAGAGGACCACCATAACCACCAGAATCCATCTACTGAGGGAGAGGAGGAGGAAGAAATTGAGCAGAGGGAAGACAATGCAACTGTTAGGTCAATTGTCCCTGAGAGCGTACCTATGTTAGAAATTGACAGCAAGGAAGAGAGTACACAGAAAATGGTAATGGACGAGAGCAATGTTATTCAAATTGACTGGGACTTGAAACCCGATGATGATTCTGACAATGAGAATGCTGGTATTGACTATGTTGAGTCTGTGAAAGAATCACGTGGAGTTAGTGGGTGCTCTAACAGCAGTGGTAGCAGCAAGAGTTCGGATGAAAAACCTCATTATGTTGAGAAGAATGGTACAGTAAAGGAGTCAGGGGAGCCAAAAGTGGATGATCCTAAACTGACCGCGAGAGATGACTTTCTTGAACTTAATCAAGCTGGTGATGGTTTTCCAGTAATCAACGACTTGGTTGTGAAAGAGCCAAAAGGAGACGCTTGTGGTCTTCGTACTGTACATTCAGTCAAGCCAGTTGATCTTCCTGGATTACCTCAAGTTAAAGATGGTGCTTCGAATACCGAGGCTTATAACTCGGTTGCGGGAACTGCCCCTGTTGATGAAACGGAACATGTATCTGAAGAGGGGAATAGTGTAAATGAATTGACAGCGGAGAATGCTATGAGTTCTAACCAGTTTCAATCGGGGTTGATCGAAAATGGACAAAATGAGGGTTCAGGGATTTCACCAGTTGTGATGGATATGGGATCACAACTTAATGAGGAGAAGGTGGACTCTACAGCAGAACATACAAAAGATTCTGTTATGTCTGAATGCAGTGATAGCCAGGTTACACCTATTTCCATCTTGTTGCTTAACTTGGGTTGCCATTTGTTTGCTTGACTAAGCACTCAACAAAAGATAGAATTGCCATTATTTGTTTCCATAACAGTTTTGGTGGAACTTAGTTGCAGCCTTCGGTAGCTTCAGCTCCACGATCTGTGCGAACAACTTCCTGGATAAGTTGCTGCGGACTGTTCGAGGTGTTTACAGGAGGCTCCAATAGATAATTTCAGGTGGGAAAGCTATTACAGATTCCAAACTCGACATGCATCTATATCCGTAACTGGAATGAGTTATGCTAATGTTTAGTTTAAGACTGGAGAATTTATTAAGCGGTTAGTATATGATTATTACTGTTGATTTTCTTTTCTTCTTATTGCCTGCCATCTGCTCAAATTCTGTTCACCACTTCTCTTAAATTGTATTATTGTGATTGTGTTGGAGTTCATGAGAAGTGATGGTAAGAGGTTTACTGGGCTGGCACCTATTTGGGGGAAAACAGTCGTTATGAGCACACTCGGTAGCTAAGGTAGTTATTTAACTCGTGATGATTTTTACTTGACAACAAAAGGGGTAGTAAGGCTTCGATGCAAAATATTAAGTTGCTCATTCTTCTTCTATTTGCATGTCACCTTTTCTTTTCGTTTCATTTCTAGCCTTTTCTCCATAAAATAACAAATACTATTCAGAACAAGGGGAGAAGGGATTTTGAGTGTTCTTTTTTTCATTGTAGTTGAAAAAGGCAAGATGTTTTTTTTTTGCATATTATCGCTATTGGTAGAGCTAGTTGACAGAAAAACTAGATGCGTTTGACAATATCTTGTTTCGTGAGTAGTGTCTATTTTGCAGAACTATGATATGCAGTTTTTACTAGAAATTTCTGAAGTAGTCGTAGTGGTATTGAACTATTGATCATGCATCTGCAGTTCATGGTAAATACAATTTGTAAGCTTATCCATTGTCTTTCGAAGCATAGTTTCGTCACACAAGTTTGATGCTGACAATTGAAAATTCTAAGTGCATCCATCTCGTCGGTAAAATACCATTCCCCAATAATAGTTTTTCATCGGCTTGCTTGAGAAAATGAATGAAGTGGACTCCATGACTATGTGGCCCTAGGCTGTATGGCAATAACCTAATACCAAAATCCATTTCACATTATACTCCTTTCAACAAGCTCCTTCTCTTCTCCCCCTCCTTTTCCTAAATTCCGTATGAACTGGAAAACCTGTTTCTTAGAAGCTGCGATGCTATTCTTCTAGTATAATCTTTGCACTACTTTGATTGCTCTCTAGAATTATAGATCCTCTGAATTAGGCATGACGTCCTCTTTGGTTTCCTTGATGCAGAAGCATTGCATGAAGGAGCAGGAGGGGGCTGGTGAAGCTAGTGGAACTTCAGGTTGTGTTGATTGATCTGCGATTTGCACTGTGGATGGAAGAAAAAAAAAAAAGTGGGATCTCTCTTCGCACAATGACCGTACATTCCCTTGACATTTTCTTTTCTCTCAACAAATGTCTCCGCACATCCTCAATCTGCACAGCCTTAAGGACCTGGGTAATGGAAAGATGTAGACCCGTCTTGAGTATTTCTTTCCCCTGACGAGTAACGTGCAGAAATTCATCATGTACAACCAATCTCGATGTTAAACCGAAGGCTTTTTGTAATCTTGGAATCCAAATGAAGTTTTGATCATTTTGCTTACTGCTTTCGAGTTGATTTTTCTGGGAGCCAGTTTTCATTTTGCTTGTGTTATATTCTTTGTTGTAGTAGTAAGATGGTTAAAAGTTGCAATCTCTCAACTCACATATGCACAGTTTACGGTTCTTAAAAGCATTTTGTTTGGTCGCTTTCTATCCATTTGCGTATAATCGCATTGAGCTGTTTCATCCTCTTTCACATTCACTATTGATCAGGGTAACCTGACGCATCTGTGAGGTATATTATGGGCCTTCCTTCAATGATCGAAAACGTAAAATTTCGTTTAAAAAATTCACCAATATCCGTTTTTGCGTGATCTCCGAACAAATCATTTCTTACAAACTGATCAATTCTGATTCTTCAAGGGAAACTCGCAAAATGTTTCACTAAGACCTCGTTCAGTTGCACGAAAAGGATGAAAAATGATGGGGAAATCAAGTTTGCTGTAACTTTTTGTGTGTTACAAGGAAAGTTACCCACAGCTTTAACTTTCCCACTGGATAACACTTTCCTGCAAAATAAGTCTTTTTGAAAGGAAGAGATTCTTATTTCCCTGTAAGATTTTTTGTCAAGAGAACACACACTGGAAAATAAATTTTGTATTTTTGTATTTCACCTCACTTCACTTTTTTTGGAAACTAATTTTTCACGCAACATTTTCAACGACCGAACGGAGCCTAAATGCGGATACGGTTATTGTCATAGTGAGGGTGAATGGAAGTCTAATCCCTAAAAAATCGTGGAAAATAAGTACAAAAAACTTGCACTTGGGTCCAATTATCAACCATAAAAAATACCTTTAGCGCAAATATAAAACTAATCCACTTATCCATTGACATGATTTTACAAACCAAATTAGTGCATCAAATCATTGACTCCCTGTTTTTCTATGGTTCTTATTTTTTAACTATTTATTTTTTACTTTACGAGATAGGTCATTCTCTCAATACATTACCTTTAATCCATAAAATAAGTACTTTTTTTAATTAGTGGAACACATTCGCCTACAAAAATTATCAAAAGTAACCTCAATTTTGCTCTTCGTCTAACAGAAATTTATCTAAGCAATAGCTATCAACACTTGTTCTTTATGATTTAAAACGTTAACAATGAGCATCACAAAATAATAAATAAATAAATAAAACGTCCAAATGAGTTAAAAGTATCCATGCTATATGTCAGTCCCCCCATGTTCCTATGTGGCTTTCATCACTAGATCTCATGAAGTTTGTATTTATGTTATATATTCAGCATTCAGTCAGTGGGATTACCATGCATGCACACATACAGCAATTCTGAGTTAACTATTATTGAAAACATATGGTATGTGGAGAATGACTGACACCTTGGTATTGGTTTGCTCCGGCAGTGTGTCCTTGAACCTATTACGCAGTAGCTCATGTCTTAGATTCGCTAGTTTTGGTTTATTCCTGTAGAAATCTTTTGCCTTCCAATGTTGAAATGAAATTGCTTGATCGTTGATTAAAAAAACGAGTAGAATTTTTTAATACTGAATTTCACTGTTGCAACTTATTTGAAAAATGATTCAGATGTTACTAACAAATCAAGAAGTGCTCCAGTGACTTAGAAGAAAAACTTCCAATCAATGTCTTATTTATTTACAGTCATGGTGATTGGATTTCAACATCTAACTAATAGGACTAGTACGCTTTTTGGTTATCAACAAGGAAACACCAACAGAAACAGAGCAATGCCAACAGATCGAAGAAACCTCTCACTTCCAATTCAGTAGAAACTCAACAGTCAATTCTCTGCAGCATCCGAAGACTTGTTTCGATCCATCTCCTCAACTTCTTTCATCTCCGATTTCACTCGAGCAATTTTCTCTTCGGCTTTCTCCACGATTGGATCAACTTCACTTTGCACCATTGCATCGATCACCAATCCCTCTGCGTCCTCATCAATCAATTCCTTCACCATACCAATCAGCTCCACTTCCTTCACGTAGTTACTCTCTTTCAGAACCTCAAGCTCATCCCTCAGCGCTCGCAGTTTTGGCCTGGCCTCGTCGTCCTCCTTCAACATCAACAACACATCCAGTTCCTCCACCAGTCCACGAATCTCGGTATCGAGTTCAAGCATCAGACGCAGCGGCGTCTTCAGTAGCATCTCACATTCCCTATCCAATTCCAATTCCTCAGCATCTGATGAATATTCCTCCCTGTTTTTCATGAGCCTCTTCAACTTGCCTTTGGTTCCTTTCGTAACTTGACGACACAATTCGCACATCGCTTCCGCAAGTCCTTCAATGTTAGTCTCAACCTCCAGATCATCATCATCTGATTCCTTTCCTTCTCTCTCTAATTTTGCTTTTCCTTTTTTAGCACGACGAGAAACTCCGTACAATTTTTCCTTGAGCCCTTCTATGTTTGTGTTGATTTCTAGGTCAAATCCACTCTTCTTCTCAAGCCCTTCGAATGTAGTGTGAGCGTCTAGGTAAATGCTGCTGCCAGATTCACTCAGCTTCAACTCGTCTTCAGTCTCTGGACTGAATACTCCTCCAGTCTCCGGCGTCACCGTGCCGGCGTCATCAGACGTAACCGACACAAGCTTCAAATAATCTTCCACTATAACACCAGGCGATCCATGGATTTTTATTGTGAACTCTTCAACAGACCGATTAGAATCATCACTCTTCGTCAAATCAAGACTCACGTAGTCGCCATCAGTGAAACTCTCAGCTTCTGCCTTCACCAACTCGAATTTGTCATCAGTTTTCACCGGCATCTCAGTTTCGCTCTGTGTCTTGCTCGCGTATTTGATTTCTCCTCCGCTCGAGCGGGTGATTTCTTTTCCGCGAACCGATCTTGTCTTGCGTTCGAGTCCTTTGGTATCACCGACTCCGATCTGTAGTCTGTTCAGTTTCTTCTTTGTAGCTTCTTCTTCTTTTGTGTTCTGTGCTTGAGTTGTGGCCTTTGATTTCTCTTTGCTTGTGTCTTTAGGCTTCGGTCCAGAGATATTGGTGCCAACTTCTTCATCTTCAGTGTCTTTGCGATGATCTTTCTCAGAGAGTTTTGAACGAGTTATCTTATCGTCCGCCATGGATGAGATACAGCTAGGAGAGTCAAATATTGAGAGAGAGAGAGTTGAAATATTGGCGCCTGGAAATGGTTTGAAATGGCGGGGGTCGGTTTTATAGAGGTCGACTCGGGTTATTTTCGGCACTTCCTGACTCGTCAGACTTAATTAGAAAGTGGGAAGATTCTACTACTACGCACACCAGTTTTTATCCTCGGTACCCCCCAGCTTCTTAAGGCACGGTTCTGAATGCATGTGAGATAGAGCTAGTAGCCATGTGTAGTGAGATCAAAATGGGGTGCATTTAGAGTTAGAAGCTGCCTTGCAAGCCGAGATCTCTCTCTCTCTCTCTCTCTCTCTCTCTCTCTCTCTCTCTCTCTCTCTCTCTCTCTCACAAGTCGTAAGTCGTAACTGTCTCAACCACGTACGCTCCACTTCACAAAGTCTGTTGTAACAGAATCCAAGTGCGTTAACAACCTCTCTATTGTGCACTGACTTGATCAGCTAGTGAGTGGGCCGTGTGCTTAACTAATTAAACTCTCAAGTCTTAACCGTGCATGGCTCAGTACTGTCAATTTTTTTGAACGGACTCTGTACTGTCAATTAAGTAGAAGTTGTTTTTGTGCGTAAATTAATTGGACCTTTTAAATTCATTCTTTAGTACAAAGCTGCAGCCTGGTTGTCTAGCGAATTAATTATGGTAGTTCGTGACAATGAGTTCTGCTATGATCAATTGCAGCTAGAGGATGGGGATCGAAGAAGGTATTCAGGGGAAATTAGTCTTTTCTTTCTTTGGTTATACAAAAGTAGTTGATCGTCCGATGCAAAATTAGAGGGTTGTCTTTTCTTTTTCCTGATGAGTGAGTCTAAAGATTCGATGCGATGCGACTAATTGTTACGTTCATGCCGTTATGCCACACTCGTGTACCAAGCAAATAAACACAAGTCTTGGAATGGTCTGAACAGAAATTAACAAGTGATATATATATATATATATATATATATATATATATATATATAGTAATAGTAACCAATGGCAAAAAAAAAAAACCCTTTGTGAGGTACAGCCACATGAAAAAGCTGACAACAAATCTACCATGAGGTCAAGCTCATGGATCTTAGGGATATTGCATAATAGTGGAAAAAGAGGCAAATAATGCCCTGGTCATGGAGTAGCTTTTAGGAATTCAAAATGTATGAGAAGGAGAAAATTATTCCCCAATACATGGAATTCAAAACAGACATGGACACAAATACCCCTTCTCCTACACACGACGTCGTTCCCCTTGCTATATGCCCTCCCCAAAACACGTGAAACCCTCCCACCTAAATCACTTTGAAACCCTAGCGCCTCACTCTTTCTTAGTGCGTTGCTCCCTCTCCCTCCTCTCTGTCGAGCAGAGAAACCCCTCACTCTCTCTCTCTCTCTCTCTCTCTCTCTCTCTCTCTCTCTCTCTCTCTCTCTCTGTTGCTCTCTCCTTCCATCTCGTTGCTCCGTTGATTCCTCCTCTCTTTGTTGCCAACTGACGACGATAGAGTAGCCCTCTTCCTCAATCGGTATTCAGTGGGTTTGTGGCAGAACTGATTTGTTGAAAGTAAAAAGGTAATTCCTCGACTTCCATTCTCGTCCAAGGTAAAAGGTTCTTGACCTACACAACTTCAATTTTATCTCACGTACTTACTATTATTTGGGACCATTTTCAGGTTGAAACCTTCCCTCATGCTTCAGTCTAATTGGTCCCTTTAATCACTCTATTGCGTTTCCCCTATTAGATGATCAGGTTTACCATTTCTTGGACACGTAAGTACCCCTCAAAATTATTGGCTTACAGGTAATTTGGATTTCAGATGCTATGGGTCTTATTTCCTTTCTACCTAGACTACAGAACATGACGAACAAAGGAAGATTTAGTTAGAGTTCATTAAAAGAACAGCACTAGATTGAGAGTGTCTGTGTAATGTTTAATTTGGCATTTAGGCTAGAAGTATATGAAATAGTTCTTTCTTGTAATGACATTTGTTTCAATTCTTCCTTCTTAGCAAGTTTCATGCCTTTTAACTGCATTTTTTAGCAATTACCTGTCAATTACATATTCAATCTCTAATAACCAGTTGATGTGTTAATTAGTTTTTGTTGTTTCTTGTTTTAACCTTGGCCTTGAGGCTTCTCCCTAAATTGTACACAATTCTCTCACCGAACTTATTATGTAATGTACCTAGAGGGCGCTAGGTTTCCAACCACTATATTATGCAGCTATGTGACCATTTATTTATTTTTTGGTTTGTTTCTATATTCATGTTGATTGAGAGTTCTCCTTGAACGTCTTTGTCTTCCTTTGTTTTGTAAAGATTTGGCAGCTATTCGTGACTTTGTTTTTTAGGTTTATTTCTATGTTCATATTGGGAGTTCGCTTTGAATACAATGATAGTGATGATTAAAATGGAAAATAACGTCTTGGTCAAGTCCTGAAAAGATATTTGTTGACTTCAAGTTCTTTAATGGGAGATTTTTTCATAGTGCGTGGGTTATTTAACTCATGTTCTTGTTGTTTCCTTTCCTTAGTTATGGTCGAAACTGGTGAAAAATAACTACTTGTGTAGATTAGATCCGGAACAAAAGGTCAAGTGGTGGAAATTGGAGTTACCACAATACTAGTTCTTGTTGAAAACAAATTGCCCGTCGTACTTCCAAATTCAGAGCTCTATTTGAAGGTGAGTATTATTTGTCACACCCCAAAATGAGAAGTGACCGGCCATGAACCACAAGACCCAAACTCGTAGAACATGCAGCCTAAAAAGAAATTTAATTAAATTCCAAAGCAAAGAACTACTAAACAGCCAACCACTTTTTTTTTATTAAAAACAACTCCAACCATTAAAGTTCAACAAAAGAAAGCATGGGGCACAAACATCCCATGAAACAACCAACATCCACTGATCCAACCATAATAAAAAGAATCCTTTTTTTTTTTTGACAAATGTTTCGAATGCGGAAGCGATTATTAAAACAAAAAAAATAATAATAATAATAATAAAAAGATGAGACACCCTAAGGAGGTCAACAAATGAAATCCCCGAGATGCCGCCAGAGTCCTCCTAACTGCCCAACTTGCCTGAAAATGAAATTGGAATAAATCCGTCAGCTGACGAGCTCAGTGAGTAGTAAAAGCATGTATAATAATAATGTTCTAAAACTTGGCTAAAAATAGATTATCACGTTAACATATTTTGGCATACAAAGGTGTGCATCGAACGAACAAATTTGGCCATAAATCATTTACCAATAAATCTCAATGGTGATCACAAACCAATCACCAACAACAATGGGGCACCACAACCAATATCGATAGAACCAAATGCCAGTGAATAAATGTCTCATAATTGGATCCAATATCAAAACTTAGAGTCACCACGAGTAGGCAGCCCGTGGAACTTTTCCCTAAGAATGATCCGGTCAATAACAACCGTTGAGCATTAGGGTCACCGGCTTAATCCGGTTTCTTCCCTAATGGCCAGAGTCACCCGCACACAGAGGATTAATTTCCCTGGACTTCCAAAATATGTTCCCAACAATATCCACAAAATTCTCACCAAACGATTATCCAAACAATAAATAGTTTCACCAATCCGCATGCCAATTTCAAGACCCAAATAAAATAAATACATGTTCCCAATTTCAATCATTAATTTTCTAAAACAATAATTTAAGGGATACGGGAAAGTTCGCAAGTACGTAACATGCTTAACCACTCACCTGGGTCCAAAAAGTAATGAAACTCGAATCACGCAAAACGGGACTATCCTGTAAAAAATAGAACATACGAGTAACTAACTAGTCTAAATATAATATACAGACAATACAAAGCTAGGAAAACTACTGCTATAAAATTACCACAACCTAAACATTCCTAAGTTTCCTAAGCCAACAGTAGCCACCAAAGGTCCACCCACGAACACCCCAACGAGATCTTTTTCCAGGAACAATATCATGAAACCACCTGTTACCCCTTCCAAATAATCACCTTTGTTACCAATAAAATATGTATAAAGCACTTGCACTTATAACAGTCCAAAGCCGTCTACTCCGAAACTACCGAAACTACTATTGCATTGAGTAACAAAACTATTAAACAAAGAACTCTCTCCAATACCTTGAGCAACATCGAATTCCCTTCTCAGATTATTACCACCTTAGATCATCACAAACTGCCACACCACATGATGTTTCCCACGTACACACCATCGTACAAACAATAAATTAACTAAAAACTAGAGCCCAATAGAAAGACCTGATGGCTTTGTGAAGCGGCAGATTAGAAAACGAAGTAGATGAAAACTAATTACCTCAGAGAATCCAAAGAAGACCACTCCGAAACCCTTGACTGCTGCTCTCAACTTCGACTGTTGTAACTTCTCTCTCCCAAAATAAACAACCCTAGTCTAATATAATGACTTTCACTGACCCACATTCTCTCCAAATAAAAACCTTACTCTGTGAAAATATCTCCTAATGAATAACTTTATAAAACTACCCACTAATCACAAACACCCACAATTATAGCCATCTAGTTCAACAAAATATCTAAAATTCTAACTGAGGTAAAAAAAAACTAATTTACTATGGTTAATTAAGCTCATACCCTTGTAGTTATAATAACAACAATTGTATCCGTTGAACACAAAAATAATTAATCAGGACCCAACCATAACACCCAATTAAATAATGGCCAAAATAGTTAATAAATTAAATAAAATTCTAAGTCGTAACATTATTTCTTTTACTTGCACGTTCTACTATTGTGACACTCCTGCATTTTAAATTTATAATGGGAACAATCACCTGTCACCTCACACAAATACAATTTGTTCCTAGTATTGGCATTAACACATGTCATAACCCATGAGCCTTACAACCACTAAATGGCTTGTAATTGCTCTATCCATTTTATTGTGATTCCAAATCATAGATTCACTATGACTTTGTAGTGGTCTTATATATGCTGTCATACTTGGGAACTGCACTCAAGTTTGAATGTCAATTGACGTTCTTAGTGCTATAATGTTCGTTACTGGTCTTATATTTGCTGCACAACAATGCATAGACTTCATTTTGCTCATTTTGCTCGTTCAAGTTTGAATCGTCATATTGTGAAACTATACTGATATGAATTGACATCACATGTCAAGCAATCTTGCTAGAAAAACTAAAGAGTGTCGGAATTTTATCAAGTTTGTACGATGCCTATAGGTTTTCTCCTTGATTTTGGCGAGACAAATCACGTGATGACTTAAGAATTAGGGAAATTATCATGTAATTGTCCCAATACAATTTGGACATGCAACTACTTACAGTTCCCAAAAACAACTAGTTTACTTGTAGTTGTATGTGAGCAACTTCTTTCATTTTATGTTCTTGCTTTTCTATGTGCATGGGTCTCACCGGGAGTCTTTTTAAACATGGTAGTTTCCTGTCTTCATCCATTAACAATGTAATGCAATTTGACTAAGTCTGAAATAGTTTTGGCCAGCCCTAGGAAACTAAGATGATCTGAAACATATTTTGAAGATTTCTGCTTCACAGATTGCTTATTATGGTTTTATGCATAAACTTCCTGGTTTCATGTGCACTTATCTCTATGATGGCACGTTCAAAGGGTCAAGCTAGGAAATCACTAGTACCACCTATCAAAGTGAAGGTCAAGAAGGCTGCAATAGTTCATGAGGGAAGTAGTTCACAAAAATCCCAATGGAAACCAAGTGGTTTCGCTCTTTATGTGTGAGTTTTAATAGATTATATTTGATGTCATGTGTTATCTCCCTTACCTATTGACAATACCTATTGACCACCCAATCCTTGGTTAAATGGAGGAAGGATTTTACTGAAGGTTTAAAGAAAATATTTAAAGAAGACAATATAAAAAAACAAATAGAGGTTAGGATTGAGGGATGGAAAGAAATTGTATTTATTTTATCAGTACCAATTTTTAATGTTGTCCATGATATTCATTTCCTATGTAGGTGATGGCAGCCATATCGGAATGGTGGCATGAGGGATACTTGCAAAAATACTACGACAAAACCTATGAGGGATCAAGTAATGAGGAAGAGAATGATGAGGAATAGAGCGAAGAAGAGGCCGACAATTGTCCGCCCCATCCAAAGAAGAAGAAGAGCAAAGGGGAGAGTAACAAGAAGAAGAAAGTGCCGGTATGTCAATGAAATGGGTTGTTAGCAAATGCCACAGTAAAAACATGTGGGCGGCTGATGCATGTGTCAATAACTAACGATGCTTTGTAGCATAGTTAGGAGTCCAAATGCTTAATCATGGAATTTCACATTTCTGTGCATTTCTGTCCATATATAGCTAGTAATGCCTTTGAATATGTATAATTTTTCATTGCGGTCTTATCGAATTTGAGTTTAGCCCCATTGTAACCCCCACTGTAACACACTACTAAATTCATTATCACAAATCCCATGATTGTTTTAACATGTAAACGTTGCATACTAACAAAATGACCATCCAATACCTGCTATGTTTGCTACCTTTTGTGATATGCCAATATAATTTTCCGTTTGTTTATACTTACATCTTTTTATAAAGACGAGGTGTTCCCCTAGAAAATTCGTTACTTTGATTCGTACATTGATTGATGACCAACTTGAGGCAATCAAAACAATTAATCCATTCCATACATTAGTTGATGTCAAGTGTGCACATCTGCATAGAGCCTTTGCTATGTAGTTGGTGCAATATTTTAATCCTAAAACTTGCAGCATAGAATTGAGGAAGGGCATAGTTGTCCCAATTACTGAAGAAGATGTTGCGAGAGTTTTGGGAATGTCAATTGGGGACACACCCGTGCCCACTAAATGCCTTGAATCACATAGACAAAAAATTGAAGTGGACTTTAACGGAGGTTTTAAGGGTATTGAAATCTTCAAATTGCAAAATGTGATTCGGGAAGGGTGGACTGATGGGAGGTTTTATAGGGCTTGCATGCTATTTACTTTGGGATGCTTTTTGTGCCCCACAACAAATTAAGGAAGTCGTTGGGAATAGATTGTTCCCGGGGGTGGTTGCCGACGACATTGAAACCTTAAAGACTTATAAGTGGCCTGCCTTTGTCTTGGATTGGTTGGTCAACGAGATTCAAAATTATAAGGTTAGGGAAACCAAAGGTCGTGGACTGAAGGCGGAAGGAGTTGGTGGTAGTTTGTTCATTTTGATGGTAGTTTGTTCATTTTGATGGTATATTTACTTAATTTTTCTATCATTGTATTTAACACTTTTAATAACAATATTATGATTTATGTAGGAAGTTAAAAATTAAGACTTATTTGTTTTGTAGGTCATATATTTCAACCTAAATCCGTTGGATGTTGAAATTGGGAAGGAACCTCAGGCGATTGCCTTATGGACGAAAAAATTGATGGATGTGTGAATTACCAAAGAGCCAGAGGACAAGCCAGTTGAGGATTCCGTTCTTTCTTAGTTTCCTCCCCATAAATTGAGAAATCAGGTGATGGTATTGGCTTAGTTTCCATATTTCATAGATTCATGGGTCTTTTATATTGCCTATATTAGTTTTCACATAAGCTCATATTTTGCTTTATCTTCTACCATTTCAAATTTGCATTGACATGTACAAAGAGTTCATGCGTCATTTTTTTACTAACTTAAAAAGCTTGCATGAAATGGATGCTATTATGGGCGAGCTTGTTGGTGGAAGCCCTCAACATGGTCCACGGCCAGAACCTATACAAGATGAAGGTCATTCGCCACAATTTACTGGAAATTTTGAGCTGCATCATTTTGAGGAGAATGAGGGGGATCAGATTAAGGAGAAGGGGGATCAGATTGAGGAGGAAGGGGAGGTGGGGGAGACATCAAAAATCATAGATGGTTCAGCGTCCTATAAGCGAAAGCAGGAAACGGAAGCGATCTCGACTGATTCGACAAAGAGAAAAGTCGAAGAAATGTGAAGCCGAGCCAATCTATTCAATCTCCTTATGTTGCACAACCCTCTGTTAATACAACGAAATTAACGAAAGAAGAAGATTCAGTCGTCAACTATCTTATTAGGGGAGCGACAAATGATTTAAGGTATCTTTATCTTTTTCGGGACATACCAAATGACTTGTAGTAAAAACCATCGGTTAGATTTCTAAAACCATGCTATCTCTTTCCCAATTTTGGTATACTAACAAATTATTTTGGGCACAACAGCGAGGTGTTGATCCATAT
The DNA here is from genome assembly GCF_030253575.1 of Rhododendron vialii. NCBI lineage: Eukaryota > Viridiplantae > Streptophyta > Magnoliopsida > Ericales > Ericaceae > Rhododendron > Rhododendron vialii. The sequence goes on from NC_080558.1 coordinate 39,446,376, forward strand.
TGAAGGGGCAAAGTGGCCTCTTACTCACAAGAAAATTGCTGAATCGTTTCGACAGAAGGGCCTTGTGTGTAGTATGGTATATTCCATACTTCAATTTGTGTTATTTGTGTCATAACGTTGCCTAACTGTCATACATTGGACAACACGTAGGTTATGTACACATTTAGGGATTGGTAGATGTTGAAGGAAAGAGCCCGAGCGACTAAGGGTCACCCATCATGTCACATTTTCTCTCCAGATTTTGCGGTAACATATCCATCTTACTTTTCAGTCATTTTTTTTGACTTTATTTGTAATGTATTCTTAACTCAATGAAGCACACAGCATAAAACCTGGAACAAATGGAGCAAGTCGACATTCTAGTAAGTTGTCGCTGGACTTGATGCATTATCTCTTGATTAGCACACTTGTTATTATACTTACAAACTTGTTTTCAATTTTGATTACAACAAAAGAATCTATTTGCACTCCTCAATAAGAGACGTACGCGAAGGTCACGAAATGATTCCTGCATATTTGAAGTTGAATATGCAGATGTTCCACGACAAACCAACATGTTTGTCATAACTTCCATGGGCAACTTATTTTGTCATTCTTTTGGGCCTTTTAGTCATGTCTTTCATTTTTCTTTTTGTAGTCATGATTGTGGAATTTATGTGATGAAGTTTGTGAACCGTTGGGATGGTAGAACATATCCTTCAGCTAAACTTCAAGGTCATCATATTTCTAACATTCTGAAAAGGCTTTTGCTTGATCTTTTCGTTGATGAAAATAACAAGGAACAAGACTCCATATTAAAAGTTATCCCTCGGCGATAAAAGTAAGGATATTACTCTTACCTTGGTTTTTATAATTAATGATATAATTGTTTATAATTCTGAATATATTGGGATGAATTTTTTTTTTCCATTAGTGAGGTGTTGAAAAATTGGGATTAAGAAAGTTGGAATTCTTTGCTGGTTCCAAGAATATGAAAATAGGGGAATAAAAAAAAAGGGGGGAGGGGATCCTGAACTAAATATGTTATTAGGGTTTTTTTTTTTTGAAGATGTTCACATTGTGTTCAAGAACCTCTGCATGGACATCTTATTTGTGCCCTTTTTCTGAAGGCATTTTGCACGTTTGAAAGGTTGGAATATATATGCGGATATGATTTTTAGCTAGGAAGTACATAGGTTTTGAAACCTTTAAGGTAGCAGATTTCTATGTTGTTTTAAACAACATATAAGGTTGGGTTTTATATATGAAATGCTCCATCAAACTTGATTTCTGAACATGTTTCAAAATTAGAAAGAAATTTGGTGGGTACAGAGATCGTCTACTATTCCTCGTATTGGCGTATCCCTTTACAGTAGCACTCACAGTGTCTCTTCCCTAGCCTTACGGTGGAATGGCCATTCCCTAGCCTTATGGTAGAATGACCATTTACCTTTTTGGTTAATGATGAATCTAGACGTGATATCCATGTTATGTCATTCTTTTAGCAAACCCCCAATGTTTTAATGAGCATTCCAGGAGAATGAACATTCCATTCCCGCTTAGTTGCATTGAACCAAAGGTTGTCAATATTTATGGACTGAGCTACGACCTATGTTTAGAACTTATATGAATCCCTTTCTTATTTTGATGACTATTTTCAGAACATCAAGTAAAATGAGGCTTAATTAGGTTGAGTTATGAATGATAGTAGTTGCTTTATACAACCAATTTTAGCGAATGGGTATACAGATCCTATGCTATACCATTAGTCAAATGAAGGTTGAGTTCAATTGAGTATTCATATTGCACGAAACAAGAATAGCACTATCAGTTTGCGTCCATCACTTTTGACAGGTTTCTAAGTCGTCGCACTTTTTATGGTTTTTGTTTTGTGAATGGTTAAGCAAAATCTCAGTTTCCTCTGGCTCTGTTTAGATCTCGGTTTGTGGAGCAGCGAAAGAAAGGGGCTTAGAAACCTGTCGGTGGTGAGTGGATATGCTATTCTACAATTTTCATTTATGTTTTTTCTTTCTTTCCCTTGCTACATGGACTCTCCAAGATGTATCATTTAGCCTTGTCAATATTTCATACTTGGAGATTATGGGGTATTGGTGGTCAAATTCATGTACTTGATACTCCTGTGGATTGTGTGCAAGAAACTTTGAAGTGATTTTGTGGGTTGAAGTTGCTTGTTTGGACAACTTTTGATGGTGGAGCAAATAATTTTATAGCGCCGCAGAGCCCTTATTGTTTGTGGGTTCTTGATTTTCTACCCAGACGGTGATTGGGTTCTCCTCCTTTGTCAGTTTGGTTAATGGACAAAAACTAACTCGCAAATACTACAGTTTCTGATTTGTAAGGTGCCAATATGTAAGTTTTTTTGGCACTTTCCGGAATTGTCCAAAACGCACCTTGTTACAATGGTATTTATTTTTCACTTAATTGTAATAGGGTAGGTTATATAGGGGGTAGTTTCTCGCGTGATGCTCCTCCCCTTGCCTTTGCCAATTTGATCCTGTGAAGCCGTTCCGTTTATCAAAGGTAAAATCATTCACGGCATATCATGCATAATATTTTATTTGTGTTCAAAAGCTTAAATTTGATTAAAATTGTGTTGTGCATGATTGGGTCAAGTTTCTATATTAAGTGGATCTTGTTACCAATTTTAGAGTTTTGGTATTGCAAGTAATTTTCCTTTGATACGCACATCTTTAAAGGTGTTTTTTCTGAGAATAGAAAAAGATTGGAGGCTAGGATTTTGTTTTGTTTAGGGAGATTATTTCCTATATTTTATTTCCTTATTTTGATTAGGGTTTTGTTTTACTAGAAAATCATATAAATATATCCTTAATCATATTTTGGACATCACCGAACCTTTTTGCAGAAACATATCATTACAAGGTTTTGGATTTCGTAGTTTTCATGAGTTGACAACCACGTCAACTCATATTGAGTGTTTGTGACGATCCTATCTCAATGTTCTTGCATCCTGCATCCATCCGAACGTTTTTGGATTGTCCTGTTCATACCGCACATCATTTATCATTCATTTGGTGATCCGTTCGTGCCTTGTTGCTGTTGGCCGGATTGACGAGAAGTCTATTCGGAGCTGGTTGATTCCGGAGATCGAACTTGAGGTTCATGGCAGACTATTGAATCAAAAAGAAGCTCGGGGAGCATCATAAGTTGGCGAGCATAGGTAACGCTTAAGGGTAAGGCTTAAGGTAATCTGTTTCGCAACTTGTAACTCTTTTTGGTTAATAGAAAAGAGTGGACTAGGCCGTGGTTTTGTCTTAGGGTTATTTGGACCCTAAGGTTTTCCACGTATATCACGTGTCTTGTCTCTGTTTATTTTTCTGCTGCTTAATTATATTGCTCAATAGTGTGTGTGTGACATTTTGGAAGAGGTTGTATTTTGGCTCAAGCATAACTGTTTTCTTATTCAAGCAAAACAACCTTTTTATCTACTCGAAAATTTGTCGTATAAATTCTAACCTTTTAGTCCTCTTTTGTTGGCTGTTCTAATATAAACCAATCTCACAACATAAGGTTAATTAGCTTCATGACTGTTTTTAAAAAGGGTATAAGCTAAATTTTTTTTTATTTGTCCTATTCACCCCCCCTCTAGGACTGGGTTGAGCTTCCGCGTAATTTCACAATACATGTGGATGTGGATGTGGACAAATACTACAGTTTCAAATCTTCTTTTGTTATGAATGGTGACATCTCATTTAGCTATTGTCCCATTGTCTCTTAGTTTTGATGGCAGTTATTTCCTAAAGTGTGTAGCTATTGCATTTACAATGAGGAATTATATGTTAATTTTGCAATTGGTTCGTTGTTTGGAAGATTGATGCTGATGGGCTTAGTGTGATTTTGTATCCCTCCACCTCTTGGTGTGAGTTGTTTATCTTACTTTGGGATTAGTTCAAATCATTTTTGGCCAGTTAAATGGTTTCAATGATGTCTTGAAATTTTGCGTCTTGCCATGGAAGGGAATAGACAATATCTACTGTCTATGCTCAAATTTTGTCTGATGCCATTGTGTTAAGTTGTTCAATAGTAGCAAATAATCGTCGGATATGTTTTCCATGTAGTGAAAGCAACTGTTTTCTTTTCATTTGTAGTTTCATTGGAAGTTTAAAATGCATGGTTTAGCTGGCCCTCTTTTCCTTGCAGCAGGTTTAGCGGCATTAGCACTTGTTGCTGCCTTCAAAATGGACAGTGGTGTCATCATTATGCTCTCTGTAATCCTGCAACCAATTTCAACATCTATATGAGAACTAGATCTCATCCAGACCACCAATTTCAGCATCTATATACCTTGACTGCATAAAGTATCATTGATTTTATCATTCCCTGTAGTAATTGATTCCAGAAATTCCTTGTAATCTTGAGTCCATCGTCGGATTGGCAGCTCTAAATTCCTGAGTGTGGGGTGTCATTGACTTCCTCTATAATTCCACTGATAGTGTAACTAACCCCGGATTCATTGGTTGTTGTTTTCCCAATCGTTCCTCTGAACCCTTTGCTACAGTTGGATCCATAACTTCCATTGGCTCACCATTTAATAAGGGCCCGGCTAAATACAACTGCGAATTTACTACATGTAGCTAATTCATAAAAGGGAATTTTTTCTCTTTTATGAATTAGCTACATGTAGTAAATTCGCAGTTGTATTAGCAACACCCATTAATAAATGTCTCACATTAGTAACTATATCCCTTGGACTATAATTCGGAATATAGGAGCTCCATCCTGTCCCAATTCCCTCACTTTCATTGACTACTACCATCGGTATGATCGGCATGTACCTTTAGAAAATGGCAAATGATTATAAAACGTGCCAAACAACTTCATCGTAATATAAATTGTTTACTACTACTCCAAAAACATACCAAGTAGGTTCAATAGATTGCCCATCTTCATTCAAGTATGTTGCGGAAATAAGGATCAAACCAAAAAACACACAAAGAAACACACACACCCAATTGAACACAGAGACAACGGATTTACGTGGTTCCCCAAAATCGGGTACGTCCACGGGGGGGCAGCTGAATTATATTTAGGAGGAGGAGGATTACAAATCACTCTAACTCACACTCACTCACAGACTGATACAAATGCATACATATGCAGCTCTCAAACTCTCTCTGATTTTTCCATTCTCTGGTCTCTCACTCAAGAGAGATAATTCTTACAGAAAACTAGTGCCTTCATTTATAGGCACAATTCAGTGCACTGTTCACAAGCATGGGAGAATCAATTTCAATAATGCTGACCCACGCCTGAGATTTTCCATGCCAGACAAAACCATTACTCCATGGCTGCATGAGGACTAAATGACCACTTGTAGGCCACTTGCTTTCAATCATCAACGGAGGTGTGCTGGTGAACAGGGAAGTGCAGACTTTGCACACAAAGTCTCTTCTGGTGTGCTAGCAACAGGAGAAGTGCAGACTTTGCACACAAAATCTCTTCTGGTGTGCTAGCAACAGGAGGGTGGAGCCACCCAAAAGTCAACAATCTCCACCTTGGCGATAACCCTCTAAGACACAATCAAGCTGCCTCCAAATACAATCCAAAAACTTGAACAAACAGACTCTCTACAAACTCTAACAAACAAAGAGAGACAAGAGAGCAAACAACAAAAGCAAACAACATTGCTCTCAAAACCGGACAAACAAACAGACTGACTGCAGATAATAGATGCTCTTAACAAATTCAGAATTCCGGAACAAACCAACAGAAGAGCCAGATTTTCGAAGTCTTCGAGTAAACTTCAGAACAGATTCGGACAAGTCGCGCGACAACTCAAAAGTCCCGGCAACAGATTCATATACAAATTCAGATGCTTGACCCACATCAAGCCAAATGCTCAACCTCAATTGACCCAGGCGCCCTAGAGGCGCATGCACCCCGAAGGTGCTTAACATTGAATCAGGTGGACTGAGCTTGAACCACCATCAAACTCACTCCCAATAACTTCAGCGGACAGATCTGCAGTAGATTCAAAATCAAATTCCCCAATAACGGTGGCAGCTCCACCTTCAGCTTTACTCCCTTCAAGGAAGTATAGGTTGTTGCGTCGGATGCCTCTCATCACGACCAGATTCTTTGAACTAATCTTTAGAGCTCCACCTTCCACAGAAATCACTAAACCTGTGGACTCTAAAGCTCCCAAAGAGATGAGATTTTGCTTCAGGTTCGGGACATACCGAACATCAGACAAAACAAATACAGATTCATCATACAAAAACAAGCTGATTTTACCTATCCCCATAGTCTTACAGGCATGGCCATTGCCCATAATAACTGAATCTCCATCCAACTCCTTGAAGCTGGAGAACAAGTCCTTGTTGGGACACATATGATAGGTACAACCAGAATCAAATATCCAGTTATCAGGATGGATAGCTAATGATGAACTGACAAGAGCAACATCTTCATCCTCCATAAAAATAATGTTGGCGTTGGAATCCTCTGTGTCCTTCACTTTCTTTAGTGTTGGACAATCTGCCTTCCAATGCCCTTTCTGACGACAATAGGCACATACATCTTTCGGAATGCGGAACTGAGGGGCTCCTCTCGATTGGGGCCGAGAGTTGCCTCTCACAATCAGAGCTTCAGTTGTCGTGTCCCTGTGAGTCTCCTTGTCTTTCCTGCGATACTCATTATTGATCAAAGCATTGGACACGATTTCAAACTTAATCTCTTCTTTACCATACAACAGAGTAGTGATCAGGTGATCATACTCATCAGGAAGAGAATTCAGCAGCAGCAGTGCCTTATCCTCGTCAAGGATATTGGCATCCAGATTCTGTAGATCAGCAAGTATCTTATTGAACTCATTTAAGTGTTCAATCATCGGGGTACCTGCACGGTGCTGGAAACGGAAGAGCTTCTTCTTCAGGTAGAGGCGGTTCTCTACGCTTTTGGTCATGAACTTATCCTCGAGCTTTTTCCATAATTCTTTAGCCCTCGTCTCCTTCATAACAGAATACTTCTGATCTTTTGCAAGACACAAACGGATTGTGCCGCAAGCTTGGCGATTCAATCTATCCCAGTCTTTCTCCACCATATCATTGGGCTTATCCTCCAATGCAATATCCAACTCTTGTTGGATCAATACATCCTTCACCTCGCACTGCCACATGCCAAAGTTATTGGTGCCATCGAATTTCTCCACCTCGAACTTGGCATTGGACACCGTTGTCCTCCGCATAGAGCCTATAGAGGGCTCGGTGACAACTTTTTCAGATGCTTCGGCCATCGGGACTCCTTAGGAAAAATCCCCGAAAAAGAACCGTCGCTCAGAAACGCTAATAGCGTTTATAGGCTGCGTTGAACTATAGCAGCAACTTTTGGAGAGGAATCACGCAAAACAAAGTGTACGGTTGGATCTGGGACGTCGAGATAGTCAAAAATTAACTACTCACACGCTGAAATCGGAATAAGAATGGCTCTGGAATCGCGAAAACAAAACGTAGTCGGCTGACTAGGTGCGGCTGACTGGACTGATCAAAACTAGCTGGTCAAAAAACGTCGAAGAGTAAATTGACCGGTCAAACGTCTTCTAATGAACCAACAAGCAGGTACAGGAAGCAGATTCAGCTTCTTCTTTAACCTTTGGACAAAGCGTGAACACACGCTAACTAGCCTTACACGCTCCACGATTGAACGGCGCGTGGGAGGTAGTTACTGCTCCGATTGAGATGGGTTTTACACCAATCTCTTCGTATCGACGATACGAACGGGATGAACAGATCAGATCAAGTTTTCAACCAGTTTCGAAAACCTGCAATTTCGGACAGAGAACAAAAATGGCGGTGGTTTCGCAAGTTTTGGTTCCCTAGTGCTCTGATACCATTTGTTGCGGAAATAAGGATCAAACCAAAAAACACACAAAGAAACACACACACCCAATTGAACACAGAGACAACGGATTTACGTGGTTCCCCAAAATCGGGTACGTCCACGGGGGGGCAGCTGAATTATATTTAGGAGGAGGAGGATTACAAATCACTCTAACTCACACTCACTCACAGACTGATACAAATGCATACATATGCAGCTCTCAAACTCTCTCTGATTTTTCCATTCTCTGGTCTCTCACTCAAGAGAGATAATTCTTACAGAAAACTAGTGCCTTCATTTATAGGCACAATTCAGTGCACTGTTCACAAGCATGGGAGAATCAATTTCAATAATGCTGACCCACGCCTGAGATTTTCCATGCCAGACAAAACCATTACTCCATGGCTGCATGAGGACTAAATGACCACTTGTAGGCCACTTGCTTTCAATCATCAACGGAGGTGTGCTGGTGAACAGGGAAGTGCAGACTTTGCACACAAAGTCTCTTCTGGTGTGCTAGCAACAGGAGAAGTGCAGACTTTGCACACAAAATCTCTTCTGGTGTGCTAGCAACAGGAGGGTGGAGCCACCCAAAAGTCAACAAAGTAGTCAAGAAGGTCTCCCATTGAAAACAGTATAAGCTCCTTGTTGACAAAGTCCCTGTACTTGATGAGCTTCTCCTTCTGATCAAGGTAAGTACCAGGCCAGGCTGCAACGACAAAAACAAAGAAACTGTTGTCCCCATTAGAAAAGAGAACATTTGCAAAACAAAAAGAGAACTTACAAATTTGTGGAATACATTATATAACTTCAAACCTCAAAGTGTCGGAGCCAATTCTTTCTTTGCTTCAATTTTCTTCTTGCTGAAGGCAAGCTGAATTGCTCCTTAGCTCTCTTTTTGATTGGTCCATCAAAACCAAAGAAGAATCCTTTGTATATATAGAGCCACACACACACACACACACACACACACACACAAAACATTGGTCTAAAATCTAGGTCACTTGGGGTTGTTTGGTAAAACTTTTGAGGAAGGTCTTTTTATTATTAGATTAGAAATAATAAGAAAAAGATAGATGACAGTAATAAATGGAGAAAGAAGTTTTAAAATCCTTGTGGGAACCCCAAGTTTCTTATAGGACTCTCCGTCGTACTCTTAATCCACTTATCCATTGACATGATTTTACAGACCAAATCAGTGCATCAATACATAATTGACTTCGCCTACAAAAAATTATCGAAAGCGACCTTAATTTTGCTCTTTGTCCAACTGAAATTGATCTAAAGCAATCAATAGTTGTTCCTTATGATTTACTACAACGTTAACAAGGAGCATCACAAAATACAAAGAGTATAGAAACAAAGGTTTTGAATACCGTACCGGGCCAATTACCGGCTAGAGTACCGATTTTTCTACTGTACGGTTCGTACCGATGTCGGTGAGATACCGGGTAGCGTTTCGGATTTATCGCTATTAGTGTTATTTTCCTACATAAAAGAACTTATTAGTATTATATACACATTTATTAAAAATAAAGATAAAAAGTGGTCCAATATTTGTCCGATACTATTCGGTATTTACCGATACCAACCAGTATTGTCCAGTAATTGAAGCATAAATAAATATAAAGTTGTCTAGTATTGGCTGGTACCCAATCAAATACTGACCAGTATTGCCGGTATCAGTCAATACCGACTAGTATTTAAAGTGTAACGTAATTAGTGTTATAGGGTACCGAATTTAAATAATACCACTATGGAATTCATAACCTTCATAGAAACCAACTACGTCAAAATGAGTAAAAGCATCCGTGCTCAGTGCTCTATGTCAGTCCCACTATTTTTTTATTTTTTTTTCAGTCAATGGGAAATTTTCAGTACCACTGTGTTCCTATGTGGCTTTCATCACTAGATCTCATGGAAAGACAATAATAGACATAAGGGAAAAAAAATATTATGGATGTTAGATGAAATTGTAATTTTTTTGTTTAAAAGTAAGTCATATAATATATTTTTCACAAGTAATTAATGCAATTCATATAATTATAAGCAGCTTGTGTGCCATTCAAAAGTGTCAATGATGAGAATAAGATTGTTAGAGAAAAGATCTAGGTTGAATAACTTGATTACGCGACTAATCATATAAGCTCACTCTTATACTTGAAAATTACTTGAATTAATCATATATACTTTCAATATTCAACACCAATTGAATTAGTAAGTGACAAATATCTATTTTGCGACACATTTTCACATTTTTGAATTCCTGTTCAAAAAAGTGTTCATTTTGTGGTTTTGGATTCTTGTTCAAAAAAGTGTTCATCTTCCACAAAATCATCACGCAAGTTAATCTCAAGTTGCCATATCAATTCTACATCAGAATAAGAAATGTTCAAATATTTATTAATGTACATTATAAGGAAAATAAAAATTAGAAAACGAAATAATAGGTCCAAAGTACCAGAATATGTATCAAACAATCTTAGAAAATGATAGCAGTGCTCGTTGGCTTCATTGCATGGCGCCTCTTTTGTTGTTTGTGTAATAGGGCAAAATACTACTTAGGCTAAGTTTCGCCAAGGACTTTTTGAAATTTTTAGGCTTTTTCTTGTTTTTTTCTTATTCAAAATGTTATTCGCCTTTGTTAGTTTTACACCTAACTTTTGTGAATTTGTCTCGTCAAGACAAATCAAAAACGCAAAAATTATGATATTTATCCAAACATTTTTTTAAATATCAAAGATAACGCCCAAAAAGCCGGCTTTTTGCCTTGGTAGTTTTGGTTCATCCGTGTATATTGTGATGAAATCTTTTACATTCAGATGTTGAAATGAATTGCATGACCGTTGATAAAAAAAAAAAAGACCGAGTAGAATTTTGTTTCCGAATACTGAATTCACTCTTGCAACTTATTTGGAAAATGATTCAGCTATTACCAACAAATCAAGAAGTACTTAGAAGAAAGCTTCCAATCAATGTCTTATTTATTCACATCCATGATGATTGGATTCAACATCTAACAGTTTGGTTATCAACAAAAGCAAGCAAACAGAACAGAACAGAACGACTGCCAGCCAACAGAAACAGAGAGCAATGCCAACACAAGAAACAGAGAAATGCCAATTCAGAAGAAACAGAGCAGTGCCAATTCAGAAGAAACTCAACAGTCAATTCTCTGCAGCATCTGAAGACTTGTTTCGATCCATCTCCACTTCTTTCCTCTCCGATTTCACCTGAGCGATTTTCTCCTTGGCTTTCTCCACCATTGGACCAATTTCACTTTTCCACACTGCATCGATCACCTCCTCCTCTGCAGCACCACCATCCATCATTCCCTTCACCATACCAATCACCTCCACTTCCTTCGCATAGTTACTCTCTTGCAGAACCTCAACCTCAACTCTCAGCGCTAGCATTTTCGGCCCGGCCTCGTCGACCTTCAACATTAACAGTTGCTCCAGTTGCTCCAGTTCCTTCAGCAGTCCACGAATCTCAGTATCAAGTTCAAGCATTGGACGCAGCGACGTCTTCAGTAGCATCTCACAATTTTCCCTCTCCGATTCTGATTCTGATTCTGATTCCGATTCCAATTCCTCCTCACCTTCTGATGGTGATTCGTCCGGGTCCTTCATCAGCTTGTTCACCTCGTCTTTGGTTCCTTTCGTAACTCGACGATACAATTCGCGCATCTCCTTCGCGAGTCCTTCAATCTTAGGTGGGTGAACAACATCGTACATTTTATCCTCGAGTTCAACTTTAGTCTCAACCTCCACATAATCATCTAATTCCTTTCCTTCTCCCTCTAATTTTGCTTTTCCTTTTTTAGCACGACGAGCTAATTCTTCCTCGAGTCCTTCTATGGCAGTGTCGATTTCTAGGTCCGATCCAGTACTCTTCTTCTCATTCCCAAGCCCTTCGAATGTAACACTAGGCGATCCATGGACTTGCTTGAAATAATCTTCTACTATAACACTAGGCGATCCATGGACTTTTCCCGTGAACTCTTCAACAGACCGATTAGAATCATCGCTCTTCGTCAAATCAAGACTCACTTCTTCGCCCTCAGAGAAACTCTCAGCTTCTGCCTTCACCAGCTCGAATTTCTTATCAGTTTTCATCGGCATTTCAGTTTCACTCTGTATCTCGCTTGCGGATTTGATTTGTACTCCGCTCGAGTCGGCGAGTCCTTTGGTATCACCGACTCCTATCTTCAGTTTCTTCTTCGTAGCTTCTTCTTCTTCTGTGTTCTCATGAGCTTGGGTTGTGGCCTTTGATTTCCCTTTGCTTGTGTCTTTAGGCTGCGGTCCTGAGATATTGGCGCGAAGCTCTTCATCTTCAGTGTCTTTGCGATCTTTCTCAGAGAGCTTTGAACGAGTTGTCTTATCGTCCGCCATGGATGAGATACAGCTAGGAAGATCAAATATCACGAGAGAGAGAGAGAGAGAGAGAGAAAGAGAATTGAAATATTGGCGCCTGTAAATGGTTGAAATGGCGGGGTTTTTATAGAGGTTGAGTCGGGGTATTTTCGGCACTTCCTGACTCGTCAGACTTTATTAAAAAGTGGGAAGAATATTCTACTACGTACTACGCGCACGAGTTTTTATCCTCAGTACACCCCAACCTCTTAAGGCACGGTTCTCAATGCATGTGAGATGGAGTACTAGCTAGAGCCATGCATGTGTACTGAGATCAAAATGGGGTGCATTTAGAGTTAGAAGCTTGCCTTGCAAGCCGAGATATTTCTCTCTCTCTCTCTCTCTCTCTCTCTCTCCCCTAAGTGCATTTAGAGTTAGAAGCTTGCCTTGCAAGCCGAGATTTCTCTCTCTCTCTCTCTCTCCTAACTGTCTCAACCACGCTCCACTTCATAAAATCTGTTATAACAGAATCCAAGTGCGTTAACAACCTCTCTATTGCGCACTCAGCTAGTGAGTGGGCTGTGTGCTTAACTAATTAAACTCTCAAGTCTTGACCGTGCATGGCTAAATATGGCTTAATTGTCACTTAATTAAGTAGTAGTTGTTTTTTCTGCGTAAATTAATTGGAGCTTTTAAATTCATTCTCTAGTACAAAGCTGCTGCTTGATTGTCTAGCTAATTAAGGTAGTTCATGACACTGAGTTCTGCTATGATCAATTACAGAGGTTGGGAAAGGTTAATTGGGGAAATTATATCATCTTTTCTTTCTTTGGTTATACAAAAGTTGATCGTCCGATATGCAATTTACACACACACACAAAAAAGGTTGATCGTCCGATGCAAAATTAGAGAGTTGTCGTTTCTTTTTCTTGATGAGTAAGTCTAAAGATTCGATGCAACTAATTGTTATGTCCGTGCCGTTATGCCACACTCATATACCAAGTAAATACTAAACGCAAGTCTTGGAATGGTCTAAACAGAAATTAACAAGTGATATATAGAGTAACCAGTTGCAAAAAGAAAAGAAAAAAAAAAAAAGAGTTCGAATTCTTTTCGGATGAGGTGTAAACCCCATGGTTTCCACTGCCCATTGTGGATCCCATTGCGGGTCCCATCATGCGTTTATTGTAATCGTTCATCTTGTAGAGTCTGCCAAATAGTATATCCACTCAAAAAATTAACTTCATCGAGAACATTAATAGCTATATTAAAAATTAAATTTTGATTTATAAAATAAATGGTTATGAACAATTTAACTAAAAAACTAATTATAGAATCTGGCCATCTATTTTAAAAATTAAAAATCAACTTTTAATATACTCCAACTATTAATGTCCAGTCAAGCTGATTTTTTGCGTATACATGTTATTTTACGAGATCTACACGATGAACGGTTCAAATTATTACAATTAACGCTTGATAAGTTCCAAAATTAATGGAGGCAGAAACCCATCCGGACATAACTTAAACTAAAAAAAAAGACCTTTGTGAGGTCCACCCAAACGAAAAAGCGGACAACAAATCTACCATGAGGTCAAGCTCATGGATCTTCTCCTAAGCTCTCTTTTTGATTGGTCCTTCCAAACCAAAGAAAAATCCTTCGTATGGAGCCAAAAACAAAACACCTTGGTCTAAATCTAGGTCACTTTGTTTGGTAAAATTTTTGAGAAAGGCTTTTTTAGAACTTTCTGAAAACCCCAAGTTTCTAATACAACTCTCCGTCTCGCTCTTAATCTACTTGTCCATTGACATGATTTTACAAACCAAATCACTGCATCAAAACATAGTTGACTTCGCCTACAAAAAAATTTCGAAAGCGACCTCAATTTTGCTCTGTCTAACTAAAATTGATCTAAGCAATAGCTATCAATAGTTGTTACTTACTATTTACAACGTTAAGGAGCATCACAAAATACAGAGAGTGTAGAAACGAAGATTTTGAATACCGTTCTGGGCTAACTACCGGCTAGAGTATCGATTTTTCTACTGATACGGTTCGTATCGGCATCGGTGAGATACTGGGTACCGTTTCAGATTTATCGCTATTAATTTTATTTTTTTACATAAAAGAACTTATTAGTATAATATACACATTTATTAAAACTAAAAATAAAAATAAGAAGTGGTCTAGTATTTGTCTTTGTCTGGTACTATTCGGTATTTACCGATACCAACCGGTATTGTCCGGTAATTGAAGCATAAATAAATATAAAAGTTGTTCGGTACTATTCAGTGTTGGCCGGTACCGTCAAGTACTGACTAGTATCGGCTGGTACCGACCGGCATTTGAAGTGTAACAGAATTAAAAGTATAGGATACCGAATTTAAATAACTAATACGTACCGGCCGATACAGTACGGGATTCATAACTTTCATAGAAACCAACTACGTCAAAATGAGTAAAAGCATTCGTGCTCTATGTCAGTCGCACTATGTTCTTATGTGGCTTTCATCACTAGATCTCATGGAAAGACAATAATAGACACAAGGGGGGGGAAATTATTATGGATGTTAGATGAAATTATAAACTTTTTTGTTTAAAAATAAGTCATAAAATTATACAATTTCACTGTTTAAAAATAAGTCTTAAATAATAATTTTCACAAGTAATTAATACAATTCATATAATTATAAGCAGCTTGTATGATATTCAAAAGTGTCAATGATGAGACCTATAAGATTGTTAGAGAAAAGATCTAGGTTGTATAACTTGATTATGCGACTAATCATATAGCTCACTTTTATACTTGAAAATTACTTGAATCATATATATCTTCTATATTGGACACCAATTGAATTAATAGTAGGTGACAAAGATCTATTTTGCGACATGTTTTTACTGTTCGGGTCATTTTCGGATTCTTATCAAAAAAATGTTAATATTCCACAAAATCACCAGGCAAGTTGATCTCAAGTTGCCATACCAAATCTACAACAGAATCAGAAATGTTCAAACATTTATTAATGTAATTATTAGGAAAATTAAAATTAAAAAACAAAATGATAGGTCCAAAGTACCAAAATATGTATCAAACAAATCTTAAAAAATGATAGCAAAGCTTGTTGTGGCTTCATTGCGTGTCGCCTCTTTTGTTGTTTGTGTAATGGAGCAAAATACTACTTAGGCTAAGTTTTGTCAAGGGTTTTTTGGAATTTTTAGCATTTTTCTTCTTTTGTCCTTATTTAAAATTTTATTCGCTTTTGTTAGTTTTATACCTAATTTTTGTGGATTCGTCTTATCAAGACGAATGGAAATAGTAAAAAATTATGACATTTATCCAAACATTTTTTGAAATATCCAAGATCAAATCCAAAAAAATCAGATTTTTGCCTTCGGTAGCTTTGGTTCATTCCTAATTTCCTACATATCGTGGTGAAATCTCTTGCCTTCCAATGTTTAAATGAATTGCTTAACCGTTGATAAAAAAAAAACCGAGTAGAATTTTGTTTGCGAATTTTGAATTCAATCTTGCTACTTGTTTGAAAAAAGATTCAGATATTACCAACAAATCAAGAAGTACTTAGAAGAAAGCTTCCAATCAATGTCTTATTTATTCACAGTCATGATGATTGGATTCAACATCTAACAGTTTGGTTATCAACAAAAGCAAGCAAACAGAACAGAACAGAACGACTGCCAGCCAGCAGAAACAGAGAGCAATGCCAACATATCGAAGAAACCTCTCACTTCCAATTCAGAAGAAACTCAACACTCAATTCTCTGCTGCATCCGAAGACTTGTTTCGATCCATCTCCACTTCTTTCCTCTCCGATTTCACCTGAGCGATTTTCTCCTTGGCTTTCTCCACCATTGGACCAATTTCACTTTTCCACACTGCATCGATCACGTCCTCCTTTGCAGCACCACCATCCATCAATCCCTTCACCATACCAATCACCTCCACTTCCTTCGCATAGTTACTCTCTTTCAGAACCTCAACCTCAACTCTCAGCGCTTGCACTTTCAGCCCGGCCTCATCGACCTCTTGTATCAACAGTTGTTCCAGTTGCTCCAGTTCCTTCAGCAGTCCACGAATCTCAGTATCAAGTTCAAGCATCGGACGCAGCGACGTCTTCAGTAGCATCTCACAATTTTCCCTCTCCGATTCTGATTCTGATTCTGATTCCGATTCCAATTCCTCCTCACCTTCTGATGGTGATTCGTCCGGGTCCTTCATCAGCTTGTTCACCCTGTCTTTGGTTCCTTTCGTAACTCGACGATACAATTCGCGCATCTCCTTCGCGAGTCCTTCAATCTTAGGTGGGTAAACAACATCGTACATTTTATCCTCGAGTTCAACGTTAGTCTCAACCTCCACATAATCATCTAATTCCTTTCCTTCTCCCTCTAATTTTGCTTTTCCTTTTTTAGCACGACGAGCTAATTCTTCCTCCAGTCCTTCTATGGTAGTGTCGATTTCTAGGTCCGATCCAGTACTCTTCTTCTCAATCCCAAGCCCTTCGAATGTAACACTAGGCGATCCATGGACTTGCTTGAAATAATCTTCTACTATAACACCAGGCGATCCATGGACTTTTCCCGCGAACTCTTCAACAGACCGATTAGAATCATCGCTCTTCTTCAAATCAAGACTCACTTCTTCGCCCTCAGAGAAACTCTCAGCTTCTGCCTTCACCAGCTCGAATTTCTCATCAATTTTCATCGGCATTTCAGTTTCGCTCTGTATCTTGCTCGCGGATTTGATTTGTACTCCGCTTGAGTCAGCTATTTCTTTTCCGCCAACCGATTTGTTTGTCTTGCGTTCGAGTCCTTTGGTATCACCGAGTCCGATCTTCAGTTTCTTCTTTTTTGCTTCTTCTTCTTCTTCTGTGTTCTCATGAGCTTGGGTTTTGGCCTTTGATTTCCCTTTGCTTGTGTCTTTAGGCTTCGGTCCTGAGATATTGGCGCGAAGTTCTTCATCTTCAGTTTTTTTGCGATCTTTCTCAGAAAGCTTTGAACGAGTTGTCTTATCGTCAGCCATGGATGAGATACAGCTAGGAAGATCAAATATCACGAGAGAGAGAGAGAGAGAATTGATGTATTGGCGCCTGAAAAGGGTTGAAATGACGGGGGTTTTATAGAGGTTGAGTCGGGGTATTTTCGGTGCTTCGTGACTCGCCAGATTTAAAAATTAGTAGTAAGTGGGAAGATTCCACTACTACACACACCAACTTTTATCCTCAGGACACCCCAACTTCTTTTGGCACGGTTCTCAATGGCGCATGTGAGAATCTGAGATGTAGCTAGCCATGTGCACTGAGATCAAAATGGGGTCCATTTAGAATTAGAAGCTGCCCCTTTCAAAACCGATATTTTTCGAGAACCTCTCTCTCTCTCTCTCTCTCTCTCTCTCTCATAAGTCGTAACTGTCTCAGCCACGGCTCCACGTCACAAAGTCTGTTATAACGGAATCTTAGTGCGTTAACAACCTCTCTATTGTGCACTGACTCAGCTAGTGGGCTGGTGCTCAACTGATTAAACTCTCAAGTCTTGACCGTGGCTAATTAACTCTCACTTAATTAAGTAGTACTCCTACTAGTTGTTCTAATTTGTGCGTAAATTGGAGCTTACTTTTAAATTCAGTCCCTTGTACAATAAAGCTGCAGCTTGATTGTCTTATTATATAGCTAATTAAGGTAGTTCGTGACACTGAGTTCTGCTATGATCAATTGCAGGAGTTGGGGAAATTAATCATCGTCTTTCCTTTCTTCAGTATACAAAAAGTTGATCGTCCGATGCAAAATTAGAATCGTCGTTTCTTTTTCTTGATGAGTGTGTCTAAAGATCGATTCGATGCGCCTAATTGTTAGGTCCCATGTCGTTATGCGACACTCATACACCAAGTAAATACTAAACGGGAACCTTGAAATGGTCAGAACAGAATTATTAATTAAGAAGTGATATAGTAGTACTGTAGTAACCAGTGGCCCTCCTCCAGTGATATATAGGAGTAATATGTCTTTGCTCAATATTTAGGGGCTTATTGGAATGGTCTGAACAGGATTGCGTATTGAATCGTATCAATTCCGGATGACAATGCAAAAAGTAGTATTTCCTTTAAGATGAAGGAGAAAACGGGAAACAATTTCGACGTCCCAATACAATGTAACATTGCATTGGGATTCTCTTACAATGTAACATTGTATTGGTGGAGATTGAAACGGATGTCTCTAATGCCATCCACCTTATCAACAATGCTACAAGCACCCATCATCTCTACAATTTGATTGTCGATTGCAGGTTCCTTTCACACCGGTTGGGTGATCCACCGTTGAGGCATGTCATGAGGGAAGAAAACAAATGTACGGATCTCTTAACGCAAGATGCAAGATCACATCTTTTTCCTTATTTATCGTATCTTTCAATTCTGTTTTGTATTAAGTCTCAATTCTGCGAGGACATGAGGGGTGTTACTTATCCCCTTACCTTGTATTCAATTTCGTAGTTTTTCTAATTCCATGTTAAAAAAAATAAACAGGATTGCGTTCTGTTAATGTGGGTGGCGTTCACTCTCCTATCTTGGGCCTCTCACTCTCAGACCTGGATGGCTTGCTTTGTGATTTGGCCTTCTAGCCCACTTCTCACTCATCTGTTCACTACACAAGTAGCAAACAGTTATTGGTCCATCAAAACCAAAGAAAAATCCTTTGTAGAGCCAAAAAAACAAAAAAACCTTGGTCTAAATCTAGGTCACTTAGGGGTTGTTTGGTAAAGGTTTTGAGAAAGATTTTTTGAGTAATAAGAAGAAAAAGATAGATAGAGAGATGACAATAATAAATTAATGGAGA
Source organism: Rhododendron vialii (assembly GCF_030253575.1). Classification (NCBI taxonomy): domain Eukaryota; kingdom Viridiplantae; phylum Streptophyta; class Magnoliopsida; order Ericales; family Ericaceae; genus Rhododendron; species Rhododendron vialii. The sequence goes on from NC_080558.1 coordinate 39,465,416, forward strand.
GAAAAGTTATTAAAACCTTCTGGGAACCCCAAGTTTCTAAGAGGACTTCCCTGCCCGTCTCACTCTTAATCTTCCCCTACGCTCTCCCTTTCAAATACTCGCTTTTACGAATTTCAATAATTTGAAATATCTTTTTTTTTATCGACAAAAATAAAATTAATTAAGGAGAAGGGAGAAAGGGAATCCACAAGGACAAAGCCCATTACACTTAATAGCCTAAGAAGCCCAGATAATACAGATAAACTCCACAACATCTAATGGGATGGCCTAAAAGTCCAAATCTTACAATTAAGCACAAAAAGAAATCTAATCCACCAATGTGAACTAGATCCAGCCTAAAAAAACCCAAAGTGGGCTAGGCCCAGCCCAAGAAATATCTTCGAAAGACTCTTCTCGACTTGTACTCTTGCTGACATACACATAAACGCGTAATCTAACTTGGGTGAAATATATTTACCAAAAAAAAAAAACCTTGGGTGAAATATCTATTCCAAGTGCATGTGAATTACATCTTGGCCATAATATCCTGAATTCTAACTTGGGAGAAATATCTATTCCAAGGGCATGCGATTTACATCTCGGCCATAATATCCTGAATGGAAGTCTACAGTACATGGCTAATGGGTTACCATCATGAAACCTTTCTCAACGGGCAAATGTTATGGTGCTCGGTTATGCCTTCCAAAGATTTTTTGTTATGTATTCAAGTGGTTTGTTATACCGTTTATAACCGATGTCCCTTTTTAGGTAGGGGACACCATAGCATTATCCCTTCTCAACGAATGGTAAACAGAATTTTTTTTTTTCATAGATCACTAGTGTTGCCATCATGAATTGCTATAACTAGGCCACATGTACACAAAACAGACTTGGTCTGATGAAATTCAGCTCCCCTGGTGAATTGATCCCCTAGTGGCATTTGACATGTCTGAGGACCAAACTGCCTTTGAACTTGAATAGTTCTCCAATATCGGTTCACATGCCAATCATACACGCATAATTCCAAGAGTTAAAAAGTTCACTACTACACTTTCTTTTCTTTTTTTGCACTACTTCTTTCCAAAGCTTTTTTTTTTTTTTTCCCCTGTTGAGGGAATGAAAAGAATTCCATAATAATAAACAACAATTTATATGTTCAAAAAATGGAAAACAAATTATAAGTAAATATAATAAACAGCTAATGTAGATGTTGCTATCTATGAATAAAAAGCTTAAGAGCATTGTGTGCATCTACTTTCTCCCACATCCCTAAAGTTACAATCAAGAACAAAAGGCCGATCATCTATTGATAGGAAATAGTGTTTAATATATATAGACAAGATTTGAAAAACAACGGTTGGTCAAGAGTTGTTTGTTGGTTTTAACACAAAACTAACAAACGCGAAAAAAAATTGATTATAAACAAAACAATAAGGCCCCGTTCCATAAATCTTCTTAAAAAATAAGCAACTTATTTCATATTTTTAAATTCAAAAATAAAGTAAATGAAAAATAATTTTTCAATTTTTTTTGCATCGTATAAAATGTCTCATCGAGGTCTTCCAAACAAGATTCGTATTGCATATTTTTAGATTTTAATAAACCCATAATTTTTGAGTTTAAAATTATTTTCTTAAAAAATAAGGACTTATTTTTTGTTCCGGAACGGGGCCTAAGTCATTTTTACTAGCCAAAACCACCCGTAATTGGGTATTTGATATATAGGTTCTTAAATATACTCATTGAAGGGTCTTACTGAGCTATCAATAAGTAAAGAAAAAGACAAAAAAAACACATATTTCAGTGCTTTTTTTTTACACTTCTTAATATACTTTCACATATTTTTATACTACTCCGTCTTTTTTTAAGTGTCCAGCTTCGTAACTACAATTTATTAAAAAAATATCATTATACATTTTACATCAAGTTTTACCTCCACTTTTTCTATTTACCCTCTATGGAGACATCATTATTATACTTTTATTCACTAACTTTTCAAAATAGAATCCACTTTTATAGACAAAATAGAAAATTCACCAATTTTTACCCATTAATTTTACAAAATAGACACTTATAATTAAGAAACAGCTCAAAATGAAATACTGAACTCTAAAATGAGAACGGAGGGAGTACATTTTTTTCACATTCTAATACGTTTTTTAAACCTTAACGACGGACTATTCAGCTGTACGTCTTTAGCATTTTCCATCTGTAACATTTTCCCTTTTACTTTTGGCCTGAATCTGAAATTGATTGAAGCAATATAAAACCCGATTAGTTCCTCGTGTCACGGAATTGACCGAAGCAACGTAAACTGTGCGCCAAAAAAGGTTTTCGCGTGATACCCGGCGAATGTCTATCGATCTCTGTCATTCAAACGACATGATAATTTCATCATCACATACGATGAAAATAATATCCATATCAGGTCTCTGATGTGCCCTGGAATAGGTATCCTCCCGCGGCAAACGTGATTTGAATCGTTCACTTCATAGAGCTCAACGCGTAAAAATACCCCACGAAAAATTTATTTGATCGCGAATCGATAACCTGATAAACGAATTCCCATTTTCGAGCTTGATTTTGTGGACATTAATATCACCTCTTTAAAAATAAGTACAGTACTATTTTGTTTACTAGGTAACCAAAGTTCGATCGGCTCGATTTTTTTGCTGGGTTGGTAATAAGCGTCAATTTGTACGAATTAAAAAGTTCTGATTATGTTTTTAGGCTCGAGACGGTGATTGTTGCATAAGTACAGTAGCTGGTCCTAACCTTTGGTCAAGTGAACATAAGAAAACAATAATATTTGTCCTCCATAAAGTCATAGGTTCGAATTCTATGGAAGCCAAACATTCCAAATTTTAGGATCACTGAAGGTTTCACCCGACTATTAACTTTATGTCCCCGAAATTAATCGAGATCTACTGCGCAAGTTGGCCCATACACCACGTTATAGAAATAAAAAGGCACAACTGGGCCCCGGTTTCCGCATGTATTGTGCTTTGTCTACATGCAGAAGAAAACGACTTAAATGATCAGCTGATCTCCATAGTTCTTGTTTCTCCGTACCGTACACGTCATAATTTGTGGGTTCAACTTCGTGTTACAACTAAAATTTCTATGATGCCCCAGTGTGGTATTGGGGCATCATGCCCCCATTTAATATAGACCACTAGATTAGGTTTTAGGTTAATCTGAACCCTTGGATCAAAACCACCTCTTAAAAATAAGATGATTTTGCGTTTTTTCAACCATTATACTTACCATGAACACTGGCTCTTCTTACCATACTTTATGCTGATACTTACCACAAAATAAGGCACACTTACCACAACTAAAGGCTGTACTTCAACGTTTTTAGGTGTTTTCAAAATAATTTTAGGAGGGAGGGGGATGGATCCAAGGGTTACTAGGAGAGAGGGGCATGAATCCAAGGGTTAAGATCGAAAGAAGAGATCCAAAAGTGTTTAAAAAAAAATGGGGGCATGATGCCCCAATACCGCTTTGGGGCATGGTAGCCGGTGCCGTTCACAACAAGGCCCGACGGTTGTCTCCTACTCCTCTCATAAGTGAAGTCAGAGTTTGAGCCTTGACAGAGGCGTTTGGGATTCAGAGTTATGGATAACTTCTAGATTCCATGTGGATTAACTAACTCCCCCGCTAACCTCCCACTAAAGTGTACAATATTGGCAAAAAAATCAACCCGCACCCAACCGAAGTAGTGGTTCGGAGCCACCCGAAACCGTCGGGTCAGGTCCGCGGTTCCACTGGTTTTTTCACACCCCTACTAGTGACAAGTTGAAGAACCACTTGCAACATATGACACTTCAAACTTTAAATGTTTTATTAATCATTTGAATTTGATGGACTCATTTTGTCAATAATTTAATCAATTCACTAGCCATGAAATGTTATATAGGATGACATGACAAACTCAAAAGTTATTTCTCATTGTTTAACTTTGATAGCGAGAGAACTACACCAAAAATGATGTACGGAGTAAAATTATTTTCAATTTCGTTTGAATCTTTCATCGATATGGCTCTTCAAATATAAATTATTTTATTACTTCTAAAGGGTTGGCTTAGCGATTAAGGCCTTAGCAGTCTATTTGGCAACATCGTATGAGAGTGGGCCGTGCTTATCTTTTTAGCGGAGCTTTCTGTGAATAGTTGTTTACGGAAGTGAATTGCGCAGGTCTATTTTGGTTTCGGACGGTCAGAATTTAAATAAAAATTTTCCGAAGAACCACTTTCGAAGTTGTGATTTGTGAATTGTGATTTTGGAAGGGTCGTCGGACCGACGATGACAACGACGAGAGTCTCCGACAAAAGGAGTTGTGATTTCCTTGTTTGTTGGGTGGCCTCGTCAGTTTATTTGTTGGATACAGATAGGGAGATGGATTTGGCATTTGACTGCGCGTTTATTTGTTGGTTGCCAGTAACTGTTTGTTGACTGTTTTTTTTTTTTTAAATCTTTTCTTATATAAAAATTATTTTTTTCAAAAATTATTTTCTATCTTCACAATTTTTAATTTATTGTAATTTAAAAATATGATGCGGCAAGTTTTGGTTATCCAATTATTATGTTATTGTGGATCTCTACATTGCTAACCTTAGCAATATCCTAAATGGATAATCAAAAGCTGATGTAACAACTTTTGATTATCCAAATTTGATTATGTCATTGGAGATAGCCAAATATAGTACTACAAAAATTCTAACTCCACACCCAAACACACACTCATTTACACATCCCCACTCATAATGGAGGTGGGGCCCACACACAGTGGATGTGTAGTGTGTGCGGGCTCCACCTCTATTGTGAGTGAGGGTGTGTAAATGGGAGTGCATTTGGGTGTGAAAGTAGAATGATTGATAATACTATTTCTCATCCAACCATATCGACCTCTTTGTCCCCTTTTATTATATCCACTCTCTCTTCTAAAACATATCCCTCTAACAAACGAGCCGTAGTGATATGCCGTATTCCTCTTAAGGTTTCAGTTCAAAACTTCTCATATGCTATTAATTCTTTCAGGGTCAGTTCATAGAATTTGGATCGCTCCAAGTAGGCGATAAAATTAATCGAAGCGCGCATAAACTGATCGAATAATGAGTTACTATCCAAAAAAAAAAAAGGGGGGGGAATGATGGGGACATGGAAAACACAACGCGGTTTCCTCTGGCAAGCCAACCGTGAAGTCATAGCAGCCTGTACGTGGATTGTCCGCCCAATGTTCCCATTGTTTCGGGTCCCCACCATCCTTTATTTTGCACATGTCCGAGGAATGCCGCACGACACGAAACTAGTAGATTTTAAACTCCGTTATCTTCTCTGTTATACTCCGTATTACTTTTGTTTATTGTATCTTTTTTTTTCCGAGCTATGCTACGTGCACAGCAGCTGTGCACAGACTCCTTTTTCTCCCGTTCCGGGTTGCACAAAGATGATCGGATCCACTCATTTGGCCTAAATTCTGAAGTGATTTTGGGTGTTTTGTTAACGCCTCTAACGATATCGAACGAAGCTCATTTTTTACAGAGATCTTAAACGACATATTTTGAACAAAATAAGCGGCTCCGATCATCTTTGTGTAACCCGAGACGGGAGAAAAAAGGGTTTGTGCACAGCTTGCTGTGCACGTAGCTTTTTTGTTTTTTCCCCTCTCTTTATTGAGTATAGTTATTGTTTTCCATATCTGATTTTTTGTCTTCAAATTAGGGGTGTTTTGGCCAAATTATTCTTTTGTCCTTATTCACAAAAAATCGTATTAATTTGTTTTGCTTCAATTTTTTGTAAATTATTTATAAGTATCGTTGAGAGAAATATAAAAATAAAGAATTATGAATCAAGCCAAATTTTCTTTGAGTAAAAACAAAAAATAATTTGTTTTGAGTGAACTTTTTAAAAATTTTGATAATAATTTTTTACTTTTTAGATTTCTCTCGCCGAGACAAACTAATAATCCTCAAAAAATCGATAGAAAACTGAGGAACGCGAAAAAGATTTAAATAAGGACAAAAAATAATCTGGTTCAACTATTTAGCCAAAACAAGTGTACATCGTAATTGAGCTACGAGTGAATAAATAATGCTAGCATTCAACCTATGCCATGCACGAATGGTTTTTTTTTTTTTTTTGTCAAAATTATAACAGCCATATATTGATACCAAATTAAACAAAACATCAAAAAAGATGATTATCTCGCCCTAAAGAGCACAATAATCACAAATGAGGTCTAGCTTCCCAAGTCTTGGAACCGTACCAGAACCTCGCACACCATGACTTACTAATGTATCAGCCACCACATTAGCTGATCTTCTCACAAATCGGAACAAGCAACTCACAAACCGTCTCGCCAATCCACGGATATCTTCGATTATCACTTCCACATCAGTCGGGCATAGTATATCCCTGTTCAAAATCCGAACAACCTGTTGTGAATCTCCCTCAGCCACAATAGTACCGATGCCCAAGGCGTGCACAAATTTCATAGCCGCTCACCAAGCCCCGGCCTCCGCGCACAAAACAGAGCCCATCATCCCCAAATTAACTGCTCGAGTAGCAACAAATCTGCCAGATGCAGTGCGCACTACGATTCCTGCACCAGCCGGACCTTCTCCTGGCGAATTCCCTAGCCATGCTCCATCCACATTGATCTTGACACACCCATGATCTGGCCGTTCCCAATAGCCTCTACTTTGCTCCGAACTCGTAGCTTGATGTCAAATATCCACCTATTCCCCTAATTCAGTTGCCTGACAATACTCCACTGCATCATGCACAGCCTTATAAATGGCAGATTGAGGTTCATACATTTGCCCCTTATGCAACTTTTCGTTACGATACTTCCAAATTCTCCATAAAATAAAAATCGCCAAAGTAATCATTTGCTTCCAGTTTTCCTCACCTTTCCATCTTTCAATCAGTTTATCAAACCACATTAAAATTGATTCTGATCCGGCATTACCGGAACACAACCAATCGGCGATGTTTGCCACATAATCTGAGCAAACCGGCATTCAGCAAAAATATGGGGAAAAGTTTCACAATCACCCTCACAGTTAACGCATAATAATTCCTCTGTAACTCTCCTCCGAAACAAGTTCTCCCTAATTGGAAGAACTCCATGAACACATTTCCACACAAAATGCTTCAATTTATTGGGAATTGGAAGAGTCCATACCTTATTCCACGCCTTTTTGTTCGCCTCTCTAGTGCTAGATTCCCCACCGCCGACTCTTCTATGTTTAAGCATTAATGCAGATTTATATCCCGAACTCACCGTATACAACCCGTTACTCGTGTAGTGCCATACCAATTTGTCCCTCATATCCGATCTCGGCAATGGAATTGCCTCAATCGCTTTTGCATCCTCGTCTACAAAAACTGCCCTCACCACATCCATCTTCCATTCGTGAGTTGCTGGGGTTGATAAGTTCACTCACCCTCATATTCATCCCCATCGCATTAATTCCTATGGGCCGAAAACCAATAGTTTTTGGCAGCCACGGACCCTTTCTCGCCCTTACCCTCCTTCCATTCCCAATCCTCCAACGCATGCCTCCCTTCCAAAATACTGCGCCACGTCCACGAGGGATTCGACCCAGCCTTCACTTCAAAGAACGAAGAGTTCTGAAAATATTTGGCTCTAAGTACCTGTGAAAGTAGAAAGTTCTCATCCAATAATAGTCTCCAACCTTGCTTAGCCAAAAGCGCAAGATTAAAGCATGATAGGTCCCGAAAACCCAATCCCCCTCCTGACTTCTTCTCTCAAAGTTTATCCCACGTTATCCAATGCATCTTCATTTTTCCCGCACTCTCCCCCCACCAAAAAGATGCCATTATAGCGGACATCTCTGAACAAAGACTCTCCGGAATTTTAACACAAGACATCACATACGTCGGAAGAGCCATTGCCACCGATTTGAGTTTTACCTCATGACTCGCCTGATTAAGCATAATACCACTCCAATCATCAGTTCTAGTTATCATTTTATCCTTTACAAATGCAAACACTGCACGAATGGTTTAGTACTGTAAAATTTGAAACAATTTTGGGATCCTGCTTGGCTTAGTATTAAGATTTTGCTCACATTTAATTTGAAATATTTTCTTCGGGCCGTAAGTTAATCATGGGAAAATGCTATATGCACTATTTTTTGTACTAATTCATTTCAATATGCATAATTCTTCTCTATTTTAGTCTTCTAATTATTTTTTCATGCGGGAGGGTAAATGAAGAAAAAGAGGAGTGTCTGAAACAATTTCCTATCCAATTTGATTTTCTTACACCATTCGATAAACGTACTCTATTTTTAATACTACTATACTTTGTTGTTGTATCTTTATGTAGGGATGATGAGACAATCGCAAGCAATCCATAGTATTAATGGAGCTCATGTGCAATCCATTGGGATAGTAAGAAATTAGGGAAAATGACGGCGCAGGACGTGTTTTGATAATTAATACCCGTCAAGAACATGTTAAGAACATTTGTTAATGCCGAAAATGTCATTGGTGGGTATTAATTATCAAAACACGTCATTGACCGTCATTTTCCCAGAAATATCAATTACTACATCGGACATCAATAGACATGTGAACAAATCATATTTCGTTTGAGATATGATTTGTTCAGGCATCTAATGATTTTCAACCAATTTTCAACCCAACTGATATGAGAGACCGATGATATTTATGCTTAAAATCATCTATGTGGATTCGAAAAATGGGGGTAGAAATAACTGTTTGGATGGATATAAAAAGGATGGCGTATGGTTATACCATTGCTTGGCTTGGTTGTAACCATGTGAGCCATGTTTTGGACCAACATTAATACCTTTAGAAATTTTTTAAGTTTTGGTTATGCCATTGGAGACACCCTAAGGATGAAGCAAAATAACCAAAAAAAATTACTCCTTCCGTTCCATATTGAAAGTCTATTATGAAAAGTCGTGTTATTTTTCAAATCAAAAAATCAATTATTCCGTGTATAATTTCTTGAATTTTTTCGCATCAAATTAAAATACTAATTGAGATCTTTAATACTGTGCAAGAAAATTCAAAAAAATTATACACGGAAGTAGTTAATTTTTTTATTTGAAAAAAGGCAAGAGAGAGAGTATGAGACTCTCAATATGAAAAGAATGGAGTATTATTATCTTAATAAAAACAGTGGAGTACAATTTTATTGTCATTCTTGACACGCATATATATGTTGCAAATACGAGAAATTATTGGACGACCCGAAACAATATACGCAATAAAGTTCACGAATTCTAACATCGTATTTGTTGTTTTTAATTATGTTAATCAACACTCGAAAAATGCATGTTCAGGGGAAAAAAAAAAAACTCGAAAATGTACAAGTAATATCAAGAAACTAAAGCTACAATTCATAAATTACAAATACGACCACATAAGTTTGTGTGCACTTTTTGAGACAAGGTCCATGTAGTGGGTTTATGCACGAAGGGGTGTAGTCTGCGTATGTATTTAGTCAATATTTTGTCATCGCGATTTGAATCGTTTAGTTTGTAAAGGTTGTTGGACATTAATTGCATTTATATCACAAATCAAATTAATTGGACATTGATATCCACATAATCAAGATAGATTTGTGTCATTTGTTATAATTACGGAAAGTCTAGGTACACCACGTGGAATGCGGTGTACGGTCCACCGCACGCCTTTTAGGATCCATTTCGGGCCCCACAAAAATACAGAAAAATATTTATAAATTTTAAAATAATATTTTATGGGGCCCTGTAAAAAATCAACTCCAATGGATATCGGTAGACATGCTTTTTGAATTTGTAGGAGCGAAAACTGCGAAACTAAGCAGTTTCGCTCCTATAAATTCAAAAAACATACCTACCAATATCCATTGAAATTGATTTTTTACAAGGCCGCATAAAATATTATTTTAAAATTTATGAATATTTTTCTGTATTTTTGTAGGGCCCGAAATGAGCCCCAATAGCCGTGCGGTGGACGGTCACCGCACGTGTGGTGCGGTGGTCGTAGTCTGGCTCTTATAATTAACACTGTCTGACTGCAAAATTATGATATATGATCAATTTATTTTTTGCTTAAATAATCTACTCAGCGAACTCTACAAATATTTGATTGAATATACCGAGACGCACTACATACACCCAGGAGGGCGTTAGAGCACTAAAAGAATCTCTTGTCCCACTTTTTGAACACTAACGAGTGATTTGGCTTAATAATCCTCCTGCATTTATTTTTTATATACTAATTTTTTGTCTTTGTTAGTTTTGCATCAAATTTGTGTGAATTATTTGTTCATCTTGACAAGAAAAATGAGGAAAATAAAAAATATATGAACAAAACTAAAAACAACTTGAATAAAAATAAAAATAATCCAAAAAGTGTGTCTGTTTTGGATTATTTGTTTTTAGTGAATTTTTTTAATCACAATTTTATACTTTTTAGATTCCTCTCCCCGACACAAACAAATAATTTACAATAAAAATTTATGCAAACTAACAAAAGCAAAAATTTGTTGAATAAAAACAAAAAAATAGTTCAGCAGATTATTAAGCCAAAACACTCTCAACCATGGAATTCGTTTTCCTTGACGTTTTACACCTACCAATTACCAATGGTCTTCACCGAGCACCCCGCGCTTTACTGTAATGACCCGACCCAACTGACCTGCTAACCATTCGCCTAACCACATGGCTCAAAAGTTTAACTTCAAGTAATAAAGTAATTTGTCGGCCTTTACTTATATTCTATTTAATTCTTTATAATATTCCCGATGTGGGATAAGTGCCCACCTCCCGAAGAGGTGGGTTCTCACAATCTCTCCACCTTGGTTGCAACGTCCTTATTGCACCCTTTGGCCCAGCAACCTTTTCCTGGTGGCCATAGTGTAACACTTCAGTCTGTATAGCCCAATCAGTATGCTTGTATTAGATTATAGAGGTGGCTCCCACCATGTAGACCAGAGTTGTGCTCTGATACCAACTTGTAATGACCCAACCCAGCTAACCTACTAACCATTCGCATAATCCCGTAGCTTAAAAGGTTAACCTCAAGTTATATAGTAATTGATGATCGGCCTTTACTCATATAGTTATATTCCATTTAATTCTTTGTAATATTCCCGATGTGGGACAAGTGCCCACCTCCCGAAGAGGTGGGTTCTCACATCTACACCATGTAGAGCAGCTCATCTGTCCGTTTATCTCGGCAGTCGGCACAAACGACTCGGATTGAATCTGAGCACATATAAATTTTATCCGTCCATTGCTTGGTCAAGATCCGAACAGTTGGTGGCCAAGATAAACAATCGAATCGACCACTCTACACACGCTCTACAGGGAGATGCTCAGCAGCATCCCCCATGAATTGGGGGACCCTGTTGTGCACAACATGAGTGTTGTGCACTATCTCAGCCATCCAACGGTCTAGATCTCATCTCGGCAATGAACAATCGTTCATTACCGAGATGAGATGTGGACCATAGGATGACTGAACGGACGGCCCAGATTATGGACAATCACGCATGCTGTGCACTTGCCTCGGGTTCATCCCCCATTCTCCCAAGGGTCCAACTAGCTATTAATCCAATGAGCCCTGTTATCCACAGAGATGGTTTACAGAGAACTACGCAGAGAAAAACGCGTTTGGCCCCATTTCAGGTCCCGAAAAAATTTAGAAAAATATCCATAAATTTTTGAATATTATTTTTATTTTTATGAGGCCCTGTAAAAAATCAGCTCGAGCGGATATCGGTAAGTATTATTTTTGGATTCGTAGGGGCGTTCAGATTTTTTCGAGACCCGAAATGGGGCCAAACGCGTTTTTCTCTGCGTGGTTCTCTGCAAATCGTCTCTGCTATTAGAATTTTTGTAATCGAATATACAATATACTAGTACAAGATACTGAAAAAATAATTTCGCCAATACGAAACGATTTTTTATTTTATTTTTGATCCGCAGTACGAAACGATTCAGTTACCAGGAATGTACATAAAAGATCCGGTCGGGCCCCACACAACCCCGCGCTAATTTTCCTTTTTTCGAACCAAGGCCTAATACATTCCAATCGGAAAAACCAAGTTGCTTCCCTCTCTCTCTCTCTCTCTCTTAAAAGCAGACGAGGCCACGAGGCTGTTATAGAGAGAGAGAAAGTAGGGGGAGAGAAAGTCGGAGAAACGTTCAAGAGCGAGAGAGAATGCAGAGAGCGTAGAAGGAGAGAGAGAGAGAGAATATTTCCTCCTCCATTTTTCCCACCTTCTCCCATTTTTTTTCCCCGGCCGCTTTTGCCGGCCGGAACCCCGACATTCTTCGTTCGCCTTCTCTGATTCTACCGGACCGTTCTCGTTCGGTTCTATCATTCATTCGAACAGGTCTGTTATTATTCGAAAACATGAACCTTATCGTGAGATTTGTACGAAAATGTATGTGTAGTGTTGTTTTCTCGCTGGTGTTGTTTGTGTTTGTGTCTGGATTTTTCTTGATTTGCGAGGAATTGGAACCTGCAATAATGTCGTTATTTTCTGCTCTCTTGGTTTCGATTTGTTTGTCCAGCTTTGACGTATGTGCGGTTTACCAAATCGTTAATGTTTTATACAATTTTGAAAAATTTTATTTACCAGAACTAATTGAAAATTATAGAACAAGATTCATACCGTCTCTTGAGAAGTCTTGGAATAGTGAAGGTAGACAAATAAATTGGGAGGATAGAGTAATTACTAGAGGTCGGGCGGCCGGACACACAATGCATGAAAGTGGAGTTTATGATATTACTTGTATAAAGTGACATGATGCTAAATATTACTGTAAAAGAAAAACAGAGAATTAGAAGGGAGAAAAAACACACTTTAATCAGTATACAATTAACATTCTTCTCTCTATCACGTTCTTTCTAGTGGCGGCAAACGGAAATGTTACAGACACAGAAACCGACTGCAAATGACTTCGCAATCGTAAGTTGTGGATCCAATGTGTATCGGATGGCTGCAGAGCCATCTGTGGCCGGATGTGTGGCCGGGTGGTATATCTGTGTACGTAGCACTATTGGGTTGGAGTATTTATTACCATAAATGAATTTCTTGCCCTTCCATTTAAAACAATAAAAAATGAACTTTGAAATTGAAGGGAAAATAGAAAAACACATCTTGATCTTGATTAGTTATAGTATTGCTTATGGGTTACTACAATCAGTCAACAGATGGATCTCTAGATTTTTAATTATTATTTTCATGGGAGGGGGTGGGGTTTGGGGGTGTTCGTGCACAAATACGTGTTTAAAATCGCTGTTTGGACAGTGAGAAAGCTGCGGAAAGTGAATCTTGCATGGATGGACAATCCTTTCTGTTTTCTAAGCAGTCGCGATGGAACTATTTAATTCTTGCGGAGCCGAAAGTGAATGCCCTTTTGTGGTATTGTTTCGGTTTTCTATATGCAGCATGAGGTTGGGGTGCTTGCTAGCCAGTTGAATTGTTGCTCTTTCTTTTGATAATTCAGGTGTCTAGGCCATTTACGCGCACTTCAACTGACAATCCCGCCTTCCACGAGCAGAAAGTCATAATAAAATTGGGTGAAAGCCCCGTATAGACTGGGGGTTGTTCTTGTTGGTGAATGGTGGTGGTTGTTCTTGTTGGGGAATGATGTGTAAAATGATTTGTTTGGGTAGGACAATCTTTGCATAATTCGTGCATGATGTTGTATTGCTCATGTAAATTGCATGAATTGTGTATGAAGTGAAATTTACCTCCTTCTGAAATTTACCTGCTTCTCTTTTTACCCACCCAGTGTTTCTAATTATTTATGCGTACGTATATGCAATTTGCCAATTTGGTCGTAAGCTTGGATTTGGTCATGTTTTCTTTAAAAACCTCTATTGTGCCTTTCCTCTGTAAATACTGTGAGCTCATGTGTAGGATGGGTTCCTTTATGATTTAAATACAAGTATCAATTAAAAAATGTCATGAGCGTGACAGAGATATGGACCTCTCTTGAGTCTTGAACAAATTTCATAAAACATCAGATAAAAAAATTTGTAATCTGGCACGTGCAATCCTGTGTTCACTATATTCTAATTTTCTCGTATGAATATAGGAATCCTGGAATGTGAATGTCTTTTTGAAGGATCCAGGGTATCACTAGCATGCTTTAGGTTATTTGTAACTAGTGACTGTTTCATTTTTTATTTCTTTTGCTTTATTTGTTTCATATATAGTAGATGATTATAAGATGTTATAGTACGTATTGAACTGTGAACAATGTCATTGTGTATTCTGTTGATATGGGTTTGAAAAAATGGACATCATGTTTTTTGCGTACAAGCTTTATGATACACATATTTGTGCGTTCTTGCATTGCATTGCAGAACCCAAAATGGATAGTTTGAGAAGTCCATTCAAAGGGGTCATCAAAGACATCAAAGGAAGGTTACCATGCTACAAGCAAGACTGGAAAGAGGCTTGTTGTGGCTTTAGGTATGCTATTTGTTGCAATTCACCAAATGCGCAACTGATATTTTTCTCAGCAGATTTAATATATTCTCATCACTCACTCGTACCAGGATATTGGCTCCAACTGCATATATCTTTTTTGCTTCTGCTCTTCCTGTTATTGCATTCGGCGAGCAGTTGAGCCGGGAAACAGGTACCCATTTAGTTATTCTGTAGACTACAGAGTTTTGTAAAGCCAAATGCGCAGCAAATGCAATCTTAAATTTGATTATAATTCCAAAAAGGTTAGTGATGTGCAAAGGAGTAATTTGTTTGGGCCTGACAATTATTTTGGGTTACCAGACGGAAGCTTGAGCACGATTGAAACTCTTGCTTCTACTGCTATTTGTGGAATCATCCACTCAATACTTGGTGGACAGCCTCTCTTGATTTTAGGAGTTGCAGAACCCACAGTTATTATGTACACTTATCTGTACACATTCAGTAAAGGAAGGCCAGAGTTGGGGCGGGAGCTCTTTCTTGCTTGGGCGGGATGGTAAATAATTCTATTTCTTCTTCTTCATCTTTTTTTTTCCCTTTCTCGTGTTCCCCATAATTGGTGGAAGTGTCATGGCATCCAAAGTAAGGCTAATTTTGTATTTTTTCTGTTCTTTTTCTTTCACAGGGTTTGCATCTGGACCGCTGTGCTGCTGTTTCTTCTTGCAATATTCAATGCTTGCACAATCATCTCTAGATTTACAAGGCTTGCGGGGGAACTTTTTGGCATGCTAATTGCTGTTCTTTTCATACAAGAAGCCATTAAGGTATCCCTTTGATTGACCATGCATGACAGCTTGTGACTCAAACAAAATAGCAGTATGTGCACGAATCTTAATATTTTCTTCAAATATAGGGGGTTGTGAGCGAGTTTAGTATCCCAAAATCTGAAAATCCGCATGAAGAGAAGTTTCAATTCCAGTGGCTTTATACAAATGGGCTGCTGGCCATTGTTTTCTCTTTTGGTGTGCTTTTAACTGCTCTGAAGAGCAGACGAGCTAGGTCTTGGCGTTATGCCACAGGTACATGAGCTGGCCTCCAGTCAATTAAACTGGAAGGATAAAAGGCCATTTGACATTAACCCACAACGTTTTTTCTTGCTGAACACAGGGTGGTTGCGAAGTTTCATTGCAGACTATGGCGTTCCCCTTATGGTATTGTTATGGACAGCACTATCTTACAGTGTCCCTGGCAAAGTTCCTTCTGGAGTTCCCAGGAGGCTCTTTTGTCCTCTTCCTTGGGAAGCCGGATCATTGTACCATTGGACGGTGGTCAAGGTATTTGTTCTATTGCGAATAAGCCGTTATCAAATCCTCTCTATTCTTCTATGAACATTTCATGTCTTCACGTCCAGGTTAATTATTAGGATAAAAGCTTAGGAGCTTGGTCTATTGGTTGGCTTAAGATTGTGTGCTTGTCTAGCAATATGCTTGATGCAATGCGGTATGTTCGCCGTAGTTGTTTGTGTAAATTGCGAGTAAACACAAAAATTTGGAGCGCAGGTCAGATGTTTTTGAAAACTATCTGATCAATGAAAACCAATTAAAGGTAAGAGGTTCTAGGAAAATGAAAAGTGAAACAACTCCAGTTTGATAACTTCTTGGGGGAACCTCAGCGTTAATGCCCTAATCCTGAGAAGAAAGTATTATATCTGCAAATATAAGTATGTACTACTCATCTGTAATAGTATTACCTTGATATATCAACAACTTTAGATGTATCCATAATTAGAAAACGAACTTCATTGGGTATTCTTGAGCCAGATAGGGATTTTATAGCCTCTCATTAGGCGAAAAATAAGAAATCAGAAAGCTTCTTTTAATCCGAAAAAAATTGTTGTTTACTTGTTTTTAATTGTGTATATTACAAACTGATTGCTAGAAATATTGAGAGAGTATTCCTAATTACGGGAGTGAAAGTTATTTAATCAAAATGGGGAGAGAACTAACTATATTGTTTGGTAACTTAGGAAATGAGGACCCTTTAAGTGAAGAAAGCACTGAATAAAGAAATAGACTCTGCGATAGTTATAGTGCTAATAAAGGAGTCATTTCAGTATAGTTTCCATTCATCATTTTGTACAAGGAAATTAGCTGTTCAAGGGGAGTCCAGGTCCTAATTAGGATAAGTGTCCATTATATAAAACTTGAAGAAATGACATGACATGGTTTTTCTTTGTAGCCAAGGTTAAAAGGTTCAGCTTTTTCTATTTATAGGTTCTTTTGATCCTGTTTTCGGACAGGGTTGATTTGAATGTAACTTTGGTACCTAGCAAATCTGGTGGGCTTTATTATCACTTTTTTTTTTGGTCAAGCACCTTCTGGTGGAGTTTCTAAGTTGCATTATTGTTTGTTGCTTGAGAATGTTTCCTCTACCAAGTAAAAAGCTGAACCATTTGTTAATACGTTTAAGAACTTGAGAAACTATAATATGTTACTGAACTATTTGCTTCATGGAATGAAATTGTAGGATATGGGGAAGGTCCCAGTGGCATATATCTTCATTGCCATTCTACCAGCTGTGATGATTGCAGGTTTATACTTCTTTGACCACAGTGTAGCTGCACAGATGGCACAGCAGAAGGAATACAATCTCAAAAACCCCTCCTCTTACCATTATGACTTGTTTTTGCTCGGATTCATGGTAAAGGTTTTCAGAAACTTTGTTCTTTTCTATCTTGAGGTTTTGGGTTACAATAAATTTTGGTGCAGATGTATCTTTCTATATAGACTTACATACTTTGTATTTTATTTTGTGGCTTTAGACTTTACTTTGTGGCTTGCTTGGACTCCCTCCTTCCAACGGAGTCCTCCCTCAATCACCTATGCACACTAGGAGTCTTGCAGTTCTCAAGAGGCAGGTGAGACATGATTCGGAAGAATCCACATCATTTATGCAACAGTGTAGGAGTATTTGTTTCGAATTCTTAGACATTATAACTTATGACATGCAGTTGATTAGAAAGAAGATGGTGAAGAGTGCCAAGGAATGCATTAAAATGCAAGCAAGCAACTCAGAAATCTATGGAAAGATGCAAGCTGTGTTCATTGAGATGGACACTTCTCTAGCTGTGAGTGTTTTCCTTGTTTGGATACTTTGGTGCATTTTTGTATAAATAGCAAATCACACCGTGAACTGTTTTTATGAAATAGGGGATCGTGAATAGTATTAAACTGAGGTCACTCAAATGGATATCGTGTGAAGTTTTGATTATGTATATTAAAAGTAGTGTCGTAAATAAAATACTATCGATATGACCAAATTGTCTGTTTGTATACGCATGTGATGGGATAGATCAACATAACTAATCAATTACTAGATTTTCTTGATAGAGAGGTAAAAAAGACCTAGCATTATGGTTTAGATAAACAAAGCTTGAAATGAAATTGAATAAAAGTGAATCTCAAAAATAGAATCTCAAGATTCCTTTAATCTGCGATTCAACAGCTAGATTCAAATTGAATTGCCTGAAGCTTGTATCGATTCACAGAATCAAATTTTGGATCGCACTCACACGATCCTAAAAACCATGCTTGGTTAAGTGTGTAGATTTGGATTTGTCCTCTTGTTTTCTTAAGCAATTTAATTCTGAATTAGCAGCAAAATGATTCCGTACATAAGGAACTGGAGAACTTGAAAGAGGCAGTAATGAACAGCAAAGATGGAGGAGAAGCTAAGGGAAAATTTGATCCTGAGAAGCACATTGATGCTCACTTGCCTGTCCGAGTTAATGAGCAAAGAGTGAGCAATTTATTGCAATCTCTCCTCGTGGGCGGTGCAATGTTGGCCATACCTGTGATCAAGATGATACCCACCTCAGTTCTTTGGGGATACTTTGCTTACATGGCCATCGATAGCCTCCCTGGTAATCAGTTCTGGGAGAGGTTGTTGCTGCTTTTCATTACTCCTCGTCGTCGTTTTAAGTAAGTTGTCCATCTGTTTTATGCTGCTTACTAATCGGGTAAATGTCATCCCCGTATGAAGAGTGCTTCTCAACCATGTGCATGAATGAAATACAAACTGCATTCTTCAACCTTGTATTAAAAAGATGGCTGGGTTCTGTTCCTTTTTTGGTGCTGTCAGAACCACCAGACATTTGGAAACTGGTTTTTTTTAACTTCGAAGAATAATAAATTTTGAATTTCCAGCATTATCTTAGTTCCTTCTCTTGTGGCATTGTGTTGAACAGAGTCCTGGAAGAGGTCCATGCTTCATTTGTGGAATCGGTTCCATTCAGATACATCGCCACATTTACACTTCTCCAGCTTGTGTATTTCCTGATTTGCTTCGGGGTCACATGGATACCAATAGCTGGAATCTTGTTCCCATTACCTTTCTTCCTTCTAATAAGCATAAGAGAACATCTTCTTCCAAAATTCTTCCCACCTCAATATCTTCAGGAATTAGATGCAGCTGAGTACGAAGAAGTCGCTGGGCTTCCAGTCCATGTAAGGAGTCTGTCATTCAGGGTATTCTTTATTATGAGTGTTATCGCATTTCAGTTATAATATAGCACTTGAAAGAGAGTTTTTCTTTGTTCAAGTACAAAAAATTGGTTTTGAATACTAGTTGGGTTGTTACATTGAGTTCTATATGCTTCCTTCTCCTGTTTGTGAACAGGAGAGAGAACAATCTAGCGATGGGGAAAATCCAGACATGGGTTTATCTTCTCAAGAGATATTGGATGAGATAACAACCCACAGAGGCGAGTTGAAGCTGCGATCGGTAAGCTTCCCAGAACAGCAGTTTCCGGTTAGTCACGCATTTCCATCTTTTGCTATTTGCATCAAGTTGACATGAAGTAGATTATTTCTTCATGCTTGGAAAAAGTATACCCATTCCCCTTAATGGGGTCTGGGAGGGGTAGATTAGGTACATATGTAGAGTTCTCACGTTTGGCATTTTATATACAAAGGTTAGTCCCTGTGAGTAATTTTCTCATGCTTGTGGTAGAAATATGACCTTGAAAAATGCCTTCTTATTTCAGGTCTACCCAGAAGATCATGGCCAGATATGAATAGAGCTGATTCGATGGCATTGGTGCTAATTATACTTGAGAGAAGAGTGTTCAAGAAAAGCTTATCCTCTCGTCGATAACTGTGGTTGATAATAGGGCCACTAGATATCTGAAAAGCCAAAGAAGAGAACAGAAGAACAACATAAGAAAAGGAATTAGAGAAGTGTAAAAGGGAATGAAAGAATGAAGCACTTCAGGCATATAACTGATACTATATCTTACTGTATATTCCCAGTAGGTGAGGCCACTAGCTAGGTTGCTTACAGGATGGTTTTTTTAGTCCTTAAATCGCGACTTATATATTTTTGCTAAGGAAATTGCCAGAAAACAGGTACGAAGAGACAGGACAAAGTCCTCTGTTTACTTTCTGTCGATCAAAACTGCTGAATGAAGAGTTTAGGTACCTATTCGGGCTTCTCTGTGTGTGTGTGTGTGTCTAATGCCTTTCATGATCTCTTTCTTTCTGAAAGAGACAGAAACCTAGCATAACTTTTCAAGTCTCCATTGCCTATTAAGCATGAAAAGCCAGAAGGCCCTCCTCCTGGTTTTAATAGTGTTTCTAGGAAATTTTCAGCTCAAAAAGGTTCCTATTAAGATTGAAATCAGTCTGGTTTTGTTCGATTTCATCCGGATTTTTCCTTTCATTTGGTTATGAAGAATAATTACCAACAAAACAATAGAACATAGAGAGAAGGGGGGGGGAAAAAAAACCGTCAAAAATCTCACAATTTTCAACTTTCTTGTAGAGAAAGGGAAAGAGATGGCTGATGAGAGAGAGCTCAGGCAGTGCAATCGCTGTTGAAGAGTGAGTGATGGGGGGAATGTAGGACTAGAGCTGGTTAGTGTTGAGAAGTGTCAGTTCGGTTAAATACGGTTCTACTTAACCAAAATCAAAACTGAACTGGTTTTCAAATTTTTTGACATTCCAAATCGAAGGGACCAAACCAAACCAAACCCGTTCAAAGTGACAGGTTCCGAAGGTTTAGATGAATATTTGAAGCACTGTGTGGCTTATTATTATGCTGTCTTATTGGGAATATGAGCAATGGGAGTTGAACAACTCTTATCCAACTCTTTTATATATAATCTACAAGAACAGGACCTTGCGCTGCTGGTGTGCAGCAATGTTGCAGTGCCTCCATCTTGACCGTCCATATCGGCAATCAATGATCCGGATTTTAAAAAACTTTCCCGCGAATGAGTTTCCGGGGCAAAGTTTTTTTAAAATCCGGACCGTCACGGTAAGATTGAGAGCTGCAAATACTTTTGAGGGGCTGCACCAACCCGCCTCCGACAAGAGCATGGTCACAATTTTCTGTCTCATAATGAAGCCTCCGGTAAATTCAATGCCAACCTAAATGAAGTCCTCCAAATGAAAGGGTGTTGGTTGCATAATGTCTGGTCAAGCCTTTTACAAGTTCCAAGTCGATAAAGCACCTCTCTCCCAGTTAGGAACTTAGTCACATAATCCTTTAAAATGGTCTTCGCATAATCCTTTAATATGGCCTTCGCTCCTGCTCTCAATTCTCATTATGTGCTCGCGCTCTCCATTCTCGCACTCGTGAATCAGTTGTTTGGGAGGTTTTTAAAAGGTGCTTTCACGCTTACCCTCCTCGTCCACGCTATGTTTTTCCTCGTAAAAGTTGTAAGCAAAACCCACAACCAAAACTGTGTCACAAATTTCAGGGGAAAAAAGCTTATTGGCAATCCTGACAAGCTGCAGAAAGGGAATGAACGATTTGATCCGTGTAGAGATGGAACTTTTGAGATCTTTTGTTGGGAAAAAAAAACCCTAAATTTTATGTTAACGGGGCGATTCCGGGGACACTTAAAAAAATCCCCCAAGTTCCCGATCGAATTTTGATGATCCGGGCTGCTCAATGTAATCAGAACGTGATTTTAAGGGTGCCCGCGAGAAATAAGCAAAAAAAAAGACCAGAAAGGGCTTCATCCGAACCGGTTTTATTGAACTTTATTGAACGGTCCAATAAAAAACTGCTCAAATCAAGTCCTTCCCAGTTAGTTTTTTTGCCAGTTTCTCACGAGCTCCCTTAAAATCACGTTCTGAATACATTGAGCGGCTCAGATCATCAAAATTTGATCGGGAACTATGAGATTAAGATTTGGAGGGTTTTTTTAAGTGTCCCCGGAACCTCCCCGTTTATGTTAAGCTCCCAATTATAACAGGTTTTCTTTAATCAATAGTTAATAAGTAACGGATACAATTGGCTTTTAGAAGTTTGCAGATGGAAAAGAATATTGTCAAATGGGCTTTTAGATAGACAGTCTTACCGACGTGGGACCTCATAATCTCCTCCACTTAAAATCGTTGCCGTCATGGTCTAACAACTATCAACCATCAAGCAATGTGAGACAAGTACCCAAATAAGCACTTCAAGCTCCTCATCATCCGGTCGGTGTCAACTCTAATACCGCCTCTAATGACCCGACCGGCTGAATATGGACATCCTTCGGTCAAACTACGTGGCCTCAAAAGATATATCTCAGATGAACCATGTAGTCGATAGGGCTTTACTTATATACTCAATCTTTGCTTTCACACTTACCCTCCATTTTTCGCGGGGAGGCTAACCGCCATGATGCATACCCGTGTGACAACGCTAGAGACGGATAACTATCTCATCAGATGATCACCAGGTCCAGAAGACAATTTATCTGGAGGCCTGGGCAGCTTCTTGTGATGACTTTGGCCTTCCAAAACCAACTACTGGTCCTCATTCATTTACATTTCTTAGAAGCATTTTCATCCAATTCAAATTAGGGTTTTGTTTATGATGCAACAGAACTTACACGGGGCTAGGTAGCGTTCTAACCGATGAGATAGAACACTCAAATCCACAAGACACCTTGAATCGACAAGGAAATAAGAGAGAAAACTCTAGAAATTTTTTCTTGATAAATGAATAAATGACCCTTAGGCCTACATCCTTATTTCTGCTCTTCTTAGAGTGTAGACCAAGCAAATACTTGGAAACCAAGACTAAAAGAAAAAAAAAAAAAAAGGAAATAAGATCGCCAAGGAAATTAGAAAAATTAGAAACGTGCAAAACAAGCAACACAAATAAGATCTCCTAACATTATTCGTAAATTAATAAAAGTTTTCAAAATAAAATACTACTCCACTCAATAAGTAATTATTTCTTCTTTGACTTGACATGGTCCAATTGTTCTATAATCATCCCGGCCACTTGTTCTACATCAGTTTAAGCTGTACAAGAAGACTTCGAGCTCTACTTGACTTGAACTACCAAATGCTAAGCCAGAGAGTGATCTACCAACCACTTGGGCTCTTTCCCCACTCATTTGTCCAAGAGTAATTCCGCTCAGGCAGAGAGATAGGTTGAAAACAAACCTTTGCCGTTCGACATAATCGGTCCGCCTATGAGCCCCACATAAACCGGGAACAACCATGAAGGACCACACGGTCTGCCTCGGTCTTCTTTAGTTTAAAGATCTTTTCATCTTCCTCGGTCGTTTTTTTTTTTTTTAACTTTTCCTCTTATGTCTTGACTACTCTATCAAGAGAAATGACCCAAAGTTTTGATATGAAAGAACTCAACACATCCAAAACCAGTGAACGAGCAATAGATAAAACTTTGATTTGGCAGGAGCTGAACAATACTTAATATGTTGGCCGACGAACCACACACAAAAGAACACAGAAAATCAATCACAAAAAGAAAGCATAACTAACATAGTTACATTATTCTTTTTTTGAACGGCAACATAGTTACATTATTCAGCCCGATTGTTTACGCGAACGGATCACATGAGTTCCAGCATGATATAACAAAAACAAACAATACTCTGTATGCTAGGGTAGTAGGGTTTACATCAATACGTTGGCATAATACCCTTCAACAGCCACAACCCAACAATAATTTATTTGGTATCAACAGTAGCAAACAAGCTAGGTAAAGTACTTTTTAGGCTCCGCATACCCAAACATTTTTTTTTTGGTAATTTACAAACCCAACAATATGCAGTGAGAATACGAGGTAATTAACAGTACAACGGAAAGAAAAGCGGGAAAAAAAATAACAAAACAAAAGTAAACAAATATGCAAGTAATAACCTCTCAAATACATATGTCATACTCATACATCAATGTAATCTTGAATTTCCACCATCCACAATTCACAACCAGTCCACTACCTTGCAGGTATCCAATCTGACATGGGACTATGATAGATAAGGCAAGAATGCACAGTAATTTCCATCTTCTCAGATGAGGGCAAGAATGTACAGTTAAGATGTGGAAGGAGGAAACCTCTTATTTCTCTTGATGATTCGCAACTCCTCCGTCACCAGCAAGAATGAGATGATCACCATCTCTAATAACTTCGATATCTTCAATTAAACCTCCATCTTTCAGCAAGACTTTTGTCAGAGAGACCCCAAATTTCTGCGCGCCTATAGCAAGTAGCTCTTGAAGAGAATCAGGCAGAAATGTGAGTCTCCCAGCAACTTCTCCCTTTTCCAGGCAACTAATTGTTACTCTTATGCGGTTATTGCCCAAATTTGGTGGTTTTGTGAAACTGCGTGAAGATGGTAAAAAGCCACTCTCACCTGCATGGTTTGATACAACTTGTGATTAGTATTCATACGTTACAACTCACCATGAATCATTGAATTATCAACACAAAATTGTCATGAATCGTAAAAAAGTTCAAGAGATTACTGAGACAGTTCCTTAAAAACTTGAATGATCCCAAAACAGATATGTGATAACTGATAACTGGTAAATTTTGCAATTCATAACCACTTCTTTCAAAGAGCACATAGCTCAGTGTGGAGATGCCATTGCGATTACGCATGGCTAAAGACCAATAGCCATGGAACTTAATGGAATCCTACCTTTTCTTTTGTTTATTTTTGGTATTTACTGGTAATGTCATAATCATTACTCCCTCCGTCCCAAATTGCTGGCCCTTTCTCGGAGACCATGCATTTTGCATGCAAAAAATATGTACTTATGAGTTTTTTTTACTCCGTATTATTTTTGGCATGCAAAATGCACGGTCTCCGAGAAAGGGCCAGCAATTTGGGACGGAGGGAGTACAAAATATCCTTGTAATATTTGCTAACTAAGTCCAAGTAACGACATAATTAATTCGTGTTTTCTTTTATTTATTCTTTGTTAATCCTTGAAGAATCATTACTCATAGCCTCGTTATGTTCGCTAAACAAGTTCAAAGTGATTAATTTCAGGCCCTCAACTCGTGAATTCCTCCAAAATGTAGTTAACACAGGGCTTTCTCTAAATTAATGAAATTTAAGATATGTGCAGAATACCTTCAGTGGGTCTATTGGCAGCTGACATGATCCCGACCAGAGAATTGTGAAAACTGTTCCCCCTCCTTCGCTGTTGGCCAACGGACCATCTAACTTCTTTGATATCTGTTTGTGGGTCAACTTCAGGGGTAAAAACAGCCATTGTGGGCTCACTCTGGTACTTGTTACGGTAGAGCACCCCATGTGTCTCAGGAACAGAAGCAGGTTGGTTTCCAGTATCCTTCATGGTTTGGAATAGAGCTTTTATCTCTTCATGTCCCTGATAGTCAGCCAAACACCTAGGGGTCCACCCGTGGACATCTTGTTTGTCAATATCAGCTCCTTGGTCTACTAGGAACTTCACTATCTCAGTGTTCTCTTCAGAAATAGCGGTGTGAAGTGCAGTAGTCCCTAGACTATTGAGCAATGTAATGTCCCCACCATGGTTGATGATGTCCTTGAGCAAATCTAAGTTGTTTTGCTCAACAGCAAAGCAAGCAAACTGACCAACATCACCAGCAGATATCTTCGCACCATTGTCTCTAAGTAGTTTTATCACCGATTCATGCTTCCCCAAAAGTGCATCCCACAGGGGAACATTCCCTTCTGAATCTGCATAAACGGTACGGAACCGGCTATGATCATGTCATTAAAAGTGATCGGTAGTTCAAGGATGAAACAAAATATTGAGTTTGGATGGGGCATGTACAAAAAAAGTTTAACTTCTAGGATAAGATCATTTCTTAAATATGCGGTTAGAAATAAATTAGTGAAAATTGATAGGTTACTTGTCTCATTTATGCATCCAATGTATATAGGATCTTAGTGTAATTAGTTAGACCTGCAAGTTAAGGACTTAAAGGTTGAACTAATATATGTGGAAAACAATAAATCTCTTATGATTTTATCAGGGAAAACAATAAAAAAATGACTTTTTACATATTCCGTATAACCAAATGAATAGAGCTGATGCAATCAAATTATCTGTGCATAGTTGTCTTTCGCTCCACATATTGTAGGAATTCTCATGAAATAAACCAAGAAACCAAAAAAATTAGAAAAACTTGGAGATCATCATTCTAATTTCTATGTACATACAGTATACACAAATTATAGGATCCTAAAAAAGGTGCAAAGAAACTTGAATGGCCCTCCTTGGCCCAAAAGATACTTGCAGCATTTCTTTGCGGAAATTGGTTGATCTCAACCATCTAGGTTGTGTTTGGAACATGGATGTGTGCAGGGATTTGTTAACGGCAAGGAAAGGGATAGGGAAATCAAAGACATAAAATTAGCATCTTCAGTCCATCTTTCATAAATCCCTCCACAAATCACATGATCCATACAGAGTCTTAAGAAGTCAAATAGTTTCCATTTCTAGAGGCCACATTACACGTTAATGATCAAACACAATTGCAAACGTAGGAAGTCCATAGGAAGGAAAATCAAGGGTTAAGACATCAATAATAGGCCTCAAAAAGGAGGAGATGAGACGTAAAAGTAAACCAATTTGGTTGATGAAAAACGGATGACGAAATAGATTTATAACCTTTTCTGTTGGGATCTGCTCCATAATCTAGGAGTAAAAGCACACAATCTATGCTTCCTTTTGATGCCGCAATATGCTGCAGCATAAAAGAAAATGAATAACTAACAAGTAATAACCTTAAAATTTGACATTTATTTCGAAGATGGTATAGAACTGTAATGAGTAGATAAGAGGAAGCTGCACACCAAGCCTGTTCGCCCATTGCTGTCCAGTTCATTTGGATTCAAACCCTGTCTCAGCAACTTATGCAACAATAGATCGTCTCCCCTCATGGCTGCAAAACATAAACTGAGAGGCAAATCCATTCTTCCCTGAGCTAGAATGTGCTCTGTGTCTGCCAAAACTGCTTCCATCAGAGGGTCGCTCCGCTCTTTCAAATGCTGTATCACCCACAAATATAGTGCACAAAATATAATTTCCAGAAATTACATACCTAAAGAAGCATAAAAGAATTTGCAATTTTCATTACCAGTGCTACTTTCAATGACAAATTGATTAATATAATTCCACTTGATTGCAAACATAGAAAACTCATGAAAATGAATGCATGGTCATGACATTATGTCATCCTATGCTATTGAGGCATTCACATTCTTGACATTGGGTTGCTAACTCCAGCGCATCCCCCAGAAATTCATAACAGAAGTGAACCCTTCTAATTGACTGGAAAGATTATTATCAACAGTGTAGCATTTTGTGCTTCTAAATGATTATAGACTTTATAGTGGGTGCGAGTTTCTTGAACCTCTTATTTCTTTTGTCTCCCAATAAACTTCATGGGAAATTCCAAGCAACTATTACCAAGTATAACTTCATGCAGATTCTACAAGAGCTCTTTTTACCCAAGAGGGATATAGCAAACAGTTTTTAAATACAAGATACGTTCACTGTACATGCAAGTCCTTTAGACATCCTTCTTCTTACATGAGAACACATATTGCAAATTACATTTTGCATACTTTCTAAATTTTGACAGATTGTTGGAATCAGACATATTGCAGAACATATTACCAAGTAAAATGCTTTCCATGGGGAAATCAAAATCTTCGAAATGAGCTATCTATTGGAGAAACTTCTGTTCCAACTTAAGTGAAGCATCAGTTAACAATTCTAGATAAATCCAAATAAGGTGTCACATTTGCAAACCTGAAGAAGATTGTTCATGATAATTGTCCCATCACCAACATTGGCCTTAACAATGTTCAAAAATGACGTACGATTCAACCGGAG
Source organism: Rhododendron vialii (assembly GCF_030253575.1). Lineage (NCBI taxonomy): Eukaryota > Viridiplantae > Streptophyta > Magnoliopsida > Ericales > Ericaceae > Rhododendron > Rhododendron vialii. The sequence goes on from NC_080558.1 coordinate 39,492,983, forward strand.
CAGCTGACTCAATCGTTTAGTCCGAACAGTAAATACTTGTGGCCTGTAACAAAGGACGCCTATCTCACCGCAAACATCCCCTGTCTTTAACTCTCCAACAACCTGCAATCATCCATTGCACGTAAACCTATTTAATAAATGCCAAACATTCTGTGCAATCTTTCTTTCTTTCACAAGCCCAATAGCGATGTATGCCATAAGATGCAAATCGGAAAGGATACAACTTCGTAACTTACATGTTCTATTGCATTCTTTTTTACGATGAGATCCTGCACAAACAATCCCATATCAGAAGCAGAAATTTGCGAGAGGGAACAAAAAACCAGAGATAACTGAACATGAAGTCCTGTTTTTCAATTTTAGGAGACTCTAGAAGCCCTATCTGGCAGAAATTGAAGTTACCTATGACAAATTTATCCTATTAATTGAGCCATGGAGTGGCTATGAATTAGTTGGTTAGTTTTTAATCTTAGGTACCACAAGACTTTTGAAGTCAAGAAATTTGTACACATGCTATCTAGGAGAATTCACTGGGAGTTTGGGTTTGAAAGACAAATACTCAGTTTAAGCTTGATTTTCCTTTCCTTACCAGCCTGCCAAACACACCCTTTTGGTTTATCTCCAACACTAAAGAGAAAGAAAAACTGCAGTAGAATACCAATCCAGTACTCAATTAAGGCAATGCTCTCTGAAATTTACTCCTAAAAACACACTTCATTTTGACTCCTTGTATCTTCTCTAACTTTACGGGAGAGAGAGAGAGAGAGAGAGAGAGAGAGAGAGAGAGAGAGAGAGAGAGGTTTTTACAACTGTTCCAGTAACTAGAATGTAAAGATCCGTCGGTGCTTCATTTTGCAAAATCACATCTTCTTTGGGAGGAAAGTACTCTGCTTTCATCTCCGAAACCTACAAAGTTCAAAATATCAGGAAGTGAAGGAAACATAAAAGGTACTTAATAGATATGTAAAAAATAGAATTTCTCAGATGTGCATCAAGATAATTTGCATGCAAATGTGCTTCCACTGTCAGCAAAGGTTAATTGAAATGCAGAATTTGTCGCTTGGTGCGCGACATGAAGTCTTCTTCACAAAAATAATAAGAACAAAAAGATAAGGTAATGCAAGTACTTACCAGCTGAAAAAGTAAGTCATTTGAAACCCCTCGGAACAAGTACACATTGTCAACAACTGAATAGAAGAGAAAGTGTGAAATACTTGATCTAATGGCTTTAGGAAGCGCATCAAGAGACTCTTGTTGGCGTAACCCTTCTGAGTTAGTTCTGAACCTCAAACACAAGTGAGCAAGCATCTGATCTTGCAGGTGAGGTGGTAGTTGGTTCCTTTGTGCAAAACTTGAGGCACCTTGAATAGAATCCCTCTGAGCATCCACAGAGAAATACCATTATAGCTTATGGAAATAATGAGTTAAAGCCCCATGGAGATCATTTATCTAACAATGAACTAGCTAAAATAAGCCACCACTTTTTCTTCCCTTTTTTTTTTTAAGGGAATATAAATATGTACAAAAAGGCACCAAGGACGTGTCTCCCCAATACAAAAACCAGAAATACAACCAGCACTATCAGTTGATAAAATTGTAACGTCACAAAAACAATTATAAATTTATACCATTCGAGTGACCTCAGTGAAGCAAAGTCCCACATCGCCTCGGTACCAAAGTAATATGAAGTATATAAGCGTAAGGGCACCCTCACTTCAATAGCTAGCTTTTGCGGTTGAGTTCTACCTAATACCATGTAACATGGTATAGAGCTAGGTACCAGAGATGGATAGGGTGCATGTCTCTGGCCTACATGCGGCAGGTGCTGCCGAATGAGCACGCTGCCCGTGAGGGAGGGTGTGAAGCGAAGTCCCACATCGCCTGGGTACCAAAGTAATATGAAGTATATAAGCGTCAAGGCATCCTCACGTCAATAGCTAGCTTTTGGGGTTAAGTTCTACCCAAGACCGTGTAACAACCTCATGCTCTAAGCATGGATTGGAATCACTTTCAATCTATGAAAATTTTCCGCTTTGAGTTGCAATGTAAATGAAATCACATTTAGGCTCGTTCCATTGATTCAAGCATCAATGCATTGCTGCATGAATCTTTCTTCCTGGAGAAGTGCTTGGTGGAACATCTTCACCTTCAAAGCCATAATTGGTGGAATCTGAACAAAAATGGTATGTTCTTATGTTTTCCACACGTAAAAAGTTTAGAGTGGAAAGCTTTGATAAGGAATTATCACTAGATCAAAGTAGTTTAAGACCTAAATAGCTCACATAACTTAGAAAAAGTATGCACAGAACTACCTAAGCCAAAGTATCAGTATCAACTTAATCAAGAAAGAAGAATTTACTCACGAATTGCCGAGTTCGACTGGTGATATGGACAACCAAGTTGGTCATGTTTCCAATCAGATATGACGTCAATCCAAGGTTGAAGAGCATGTAAAATGTGTCAAAGACCATCTCCTGTGTATTAACAGGATGCAAATCACCATAGCCAGTGGTGGTTAGAGTGGTGATGGACCAGTAGATTGTTGTCACATACCGAATCCACAAACTCTGCTTGTGAAAGTCTCCCCCCATAGAAACCCCAATCCATGTCTTTTGTGGGTCTTTGTAATGATCAGCTAGGTGGTAGTAGAAGCAGCCAGCACAATGAACTGCAAATAGAGTTACCTACACAGAAGACTATTTAGATTGATAATCCTGACAAAATCTCTTTTATGCAAAAAAAAAAAAAAAAGAAGAAGAAGAAGATGCACTTACCCATATGAGTTTGGCACATCTAACCCAAAAATAGCTGAAGTGTCTATCTTTCTCCAATCTGAGATAATATCATTTCACAAAAAAAAAAAAAAAACACAGAACAAATTAAAGAGATCAATATGAATGAAGTATCCCATAACGAGAAAAGGAAATGTACTGATGACAGTTATGAGGCTATAGGTTGAGAAAAAGATCAGGAAAACTTTTGTCAGCTTTATAATGTGATTTTCGTTACCTCTAGAAGATGTTGAAAAGTAATGTGATGGGTTATACGTTGACTCCGCGTTGTGGTAAACAACTTCCAATATTAACAATAGACAATACCACGATACCAGCAGTTCTTACTACTCATCTTTGTTAATTGTGAATCAAAGAAAATGTTTTCATTAGCTATAGAGTGCTATGTTATATTGGTATGTGTTTCTCCCTGTGAAATGACAGAGCCCATAATATGATTATCGAAGTCGTATTGCAACAATTATGAAGAAAACTCATAACTAACACAATTGTTGCTCAGTACAATTTGACTCACCAGACAATCAAACTCAAAGATAGTGAATTAATGAATCGACAGATTGTTAAATCATGTTGTAGCATAACAAACTGGATAATAATTTCCTCAATTAGCTCACCTTGCAAACATGGCACTCACTCTCCGAAGACGCCAAAGACGAAGCATATTGAAAAAGCCATATTCTTTTACAGGTGAAGGTAGAATACTCTTAGCAAGCTCATAAGGGATGGTGGAAATCACATCAAAAGCCAACCAGGTTTTTGTATATCTCCAAGCAATCAGCTTCGGCTCATCGACGAGAAGGTAAGTGGCTTTATCGAGGTAGGCTACAAAGAATGTCAAAATGATATCGATGGCAAAAAATCCGTTGACGACATTATCAGTGATGGCGAGAGGAGCCGTGGGTTTATTTAGGAATCCGAATTCAAAGGGGGAAACCCAAGCTGTGTAGAATACCAAAAGTACCAGAAATGTTTCCCAAATCCTGCAAAGGTCAGTCACGCATGCTTTTCAAATTTAGTACTGGGAAAAAGGGAAGAAAAAAACTAATCAGCTTAAAATCAAGCAGTATAATTGACACGTGTTAAAGAAAAAAAATCCAGCAAATGATTGTTTTCCTAGTCGTAAGAGAAGAAAAGACACAAAATGCATATACCAGACATTTCCCCAGTCTCTGCACGTGAGATACTGAGAATGCGCATTCATTCTGTTCACAAATCAACTGAATCAAGCATGAAGTAGAATAACTAAATGAAACTCACAAAGAAAATAGAACATGACAACTACATCATTAAAAAAATTTAAAGCAATAAACCAACAATTAATATCAACTAAGAAAAACAATCGATTGGTTCTTGAAGCATGAATCCAAAACCTACTACTACAAAAACAATCATACAAGACCCTAAAAAATTAACTATATAACAACACAAACAAACAAATGGGAAGCAAGAGGAAGGAGATAAACATAAGAAATCAGTGCTTCGCAGACTAAAATTCTTGTTTCGCAATGAGAGCATTCCGTTCTCTTTTTATATAAATTAGACTTCATGACCTCAATGTGCTCATAGACCATACATAGTACCAGTTTAATAGAAAACAAAGTGCGCAAAGTATTCTGATTTTGCTTGAATACAGACCAACAAAACTAAAACAACATATTCTCAAGGGAAAAATCCAAAATGTAATTAAAGCGGTAAAGCCTAGCAAGATCCATAAAATCAAAACCATAGCACAATCAAGACAACGCATTGTAGTTGAAAAGTCCACAATCTAAGCTTATACCTACTAAACAGATATCGCCATTTTGGTGTTCCCCTTTCTACAAAGCCATGCACCATTTTTCCCATGCCCAAATGTCCCCCTACAAATGCCTTGGTTTTAAATATCCTTTTCCCCCCTTCCATCTCCATTCAATATCTCAAATTTAACAGTGGCTGATCAAGGATTTGATTACCGAGATATTCGTAGAACTGTAGCACTCCCGTTTTGTGTGTCCACCATCTAGTTGAAACCAAAAATTAAAGTGATATACAGACCTATAATTCATGTACACATGCACATTTTTGTATGATATATACAGCTGAAAAATTACACAGACCACTGGGGCTAGGACCTGAACTTCCTTTTAACGCGCCCTAGGTCGAATCTCTAAGGGTGGAATGATGATTAGCATCCATTTATTTCTCCCCTTGAGGTTTGTACCAGGACTGTAACGACCCGCCCCAGCTGACCTGCTAACCCTTAGCCTAACCACTTGGTTCAAAAGGTTAACCTCGAGTTATACTGGTCGGAATCTCTTATAAATTACTTTACTTTTTCCCAATTCCCCGATGTGGGACTTATGGGCTTGGGGTCACACAATCTCCCCACCTTCTCACAATTAATTGTGAGGGCCCATAAATGGGCAATCCCACATCGGCCATGAAATGAAAATGAATTTGATATATAATTGATTCCAACCAGCTACTGTATAAATTGAGGTTAACCTTTTGAGCCACGTGATTAGACTAAGGGTAAGCAGGTAAGCTAGCGTGGGTCATTATAGGTGGTATCACAGCATAACCCTGGTCTACATGGTGGAAACCACCTCTAGAATCTAGTACGAGCACACTAATGTGCTGTACAGAACTAAGTGTCACACTATGACCACCAAGAGAAGGGTTGGGCCAATGCAACGAGGACGTTGCATTATAAAGTGGGGAGATTGTGAGAGCCCATAAATGGGCAATCCCACATCAGCCATGAAATGAAAATGAATTTGATATATAATTGCTTCCGACCAGCTACTGTATAACTTGAGGTTAGTTTTTTGAGCCACGTGGTTAGGCTAAGGGTAAGCAGGTCAGTTGGTGCGGGACGTTACAAGGACTTAGGCTCGGAATTACCTGGTATATGTTGAATGGGAATACATATACCCTAAGATCTAGAACCTACAACAGAAAGTGGAAAGAAAAAGTTACCCATAAATGAAATAGAGCAAAACCCAAATTCAGAAAAGGGGAATTGAACCATAAGAGAATGTATATTGTTCAGCATGACCTGATTGGGTGATGGTATAACCATAAGAGAACTATCAAAGAAGCATATCACATACATGTCTAGACATTTGTGGGCTGTTTGCAAGAAGATAGACACTCTCTGCGTGAAGTGGATCCTTACCCTTGTGATTAAAAAGGCAGTGTTTCTAGGCTACAAATGCTCCTAACAATGCTTCTTGGAGAATTAGTAACCTCTTCAAACTCAGGTCTATTGCTCAGCCTCGGACAAAGAATGTGGTAGGGGATGGAAAAAAACACTTTCCCGTGGTTAGACAATTGGCACCCTTTAGGCCCACTGGGATAGGCTGGTGCCGCTGGTTATTGACAACTAAAGTTACTTCTATGATTGATGATGGCAGGTGGAGATGGCCTAGGGTCAGAAGTCATGCAGTCCAAGACATTATGGCTCGTACCCCTGCTTCCCTTACCCCTAATATCAGCTGTGCAGAATCAGCAGTGGGCTCTCTAGGCTACTGGTTACTTTTCTACCAAATCAGCTTGGCAAACCATTGGAGTCAAAGCCCCTTGGAGCATGGTGATCTGGTTTCTCCACCATGTGCCTCAGTGGGCAATAATTGAGTGTATAGCTATCCTTGGTCGATTGTCCTCCAAGGACAGGCTTTTGAAGTGGGGGATAGCTACTGATGGAGTATGTGTTATGCAATATATGCAGCATGGCCCAAGAAGATCGTCAACTTTTGTTCTTTGGCTATTCTTTATTCTATTAGAGTTTGGAATCATTTCTTGCACAAGTTTGAATCTGGTAGGGATGCTTTGCATCTGCAGGATGATGTGGATTGGGCTTTAGCAAACAGGAGGAATCAGATGTTTAAGAGCTCAATTTTTAAACTCTCCTTGGCTGCTGTCATTTATGTTTGGTGCGAGAGGAATAGAATAATTGTTTAGCAACAGAGCCTCAGCATTGGGGATCTCACTGCTAAAATTGAGTCTGATTTGCGTGCCAGCTTTTGCTCTTGGAGACACATAAAGAAGACAGATGACAATAGGCTAATCTGTCTTAACTCTTAAGTGGAACATTCCTCTCATTGTTTTTTTCTTGTTAATAGCTTGTTTTTTCAATGTACTCAGGGGTTTGGGTTTAGGACTTGTGGATTTTTTCCTAGCAAAGGCCAGATGAGTGAATTGGTTGTCTTTGTTTTTCAGGGTTACGGCCCGCTGTTCCTATACTGATTGGTTTTCTTTCAATGAAAAGTAATTTACCAAAAAGAAAAAATGAAGCATAGTGCATACATTCAAGCTCATTTAGTTTGTTTAATGAGACTAATACCAAACTGAACCAACAGATATACAAATCGACCTGATTAATAGTGATCAGATTACTAATACTACATATGGAGACGTTCATGGTTCCAATGCATGTTCAGTTTGAGTAATAAATACAAACTAAGAGCAATGCTAGATACACAACTGCTAGAGCCGTTCGATGCACATGGGCCCACGTACATTCGATGGCTCCGAACAAAGTTGTGTCCGAAAGCTTTGTTCCCTGGACTTTTTGTTTAACTAAACACGGGATATTTAGTTACCTTTATAGTTCAATCTGATACTCGTATCAGGTCAAACAAACAGATACGGTCACAAAAGTAGACAATTTTAAAACGCAACATGGACCCACGCATATCAAGCGGCTCTGAATACGATTGTGTCCCATGTTGCATTCCTTGTCACGGAGAGAGAGTATAGTCCCATCCGATACTCATATCAGGTCAAACAAACGAATACGAAAAATAGATATACGATATACAGGGGGTACCTGTAACGGGAATGGAAGGGGGAGATAATGAAGGGGCGAACTTTGGTGTTGCGGTTGGTGTGGGCACCGAGAGAAGGGAGGATACCGGCGGAGAGGCTGCAGTAGGAGCTACGCTCGTCCCTCGACATGTTATTGTTGTTGTTATTGGTATGTTCTTCGAAATCGCTTGCGCTTGAGAAAGGCAAAACCCCTCTGCCGCCACCCCCTCCGCCGCACGTGGACGCCACCTTCTTCTTCTTCCCAACCCACGACATTTCTCTCCCCATTCACCCCCCGTTTTCTTTTCTCTCTCTCTCTCTCTCTCTCTCTCTCTCTCTCTCTCTATGCGTCATGTGTATCTTTCTGGCATTTGGCCTTCCATGCCCTCTTCGCCTCTCTCTCTCTCTCTCTCTCTCTCTCTCTCTCTCTCTCTCCCCTGTTTTGCTTTGCTTTCCGTTGTTGCATCCGTATTGGTCGCGCTCATGTTGCATCGTACGTTGGAGTAGTAAATTTTGTACTACACCATTTAAATGAATGACTTGCCAAAAATGTCCTTAAATTTTATGCAAAAATCATTTCATTTGAATAACAACATAATCATTCCAAGTTTTACTAGACTCTGATGCATCTCCATGATTTTGTTTTACAAGACATTTGATCCTTTCAAAAAAACCAAAAAGGGAATATTGAAAGGGTTTTGTTTAATATGTCTCCTGAGGGCTCGTTTGGATGCGGGATTAAATTTGGAGGTGTTATGTAATAAGGGGGGATTGGATAGTAGAGGGTATTGGATAGTAAGGGATGGCCCACATTGATGTGATGTTTATGGAGGGGATATTAAATAGTAGGTTGTTTGGATGAGGTATTAGAGAAGGGGGATTAAGTAATACTTTGTTTGGATAGAGGATTAATAGAGGGTATAAGGAATGGTGGATGATGTAAAAAGCTGTCAAATGACCCTTTTGCCCTTGTGCAGTGTTTAGTTAGATTATTCATTACATTAAAATATATGATGACTTGGCCTCCAACTTTGATTAATTTTGTTTACAAATAATTAATAATAATTTAGTTAACTAATATAATAATTAATTATATAAAAATGTTAGGTTTAGTTTTAATTTATTTTATACCATCTTTTCTTTATTGAATGGTGATTATCCAATTGTTTTGAATGGTTAGTAAATTTAATAGTACTTGATTTGGATGGATGATTAATTTGGGGTATAAGGAAGGGGGATTGATGTAAAAAACTGTTAAATGACTTTTTTGCCCTTATACAGTGTTTTATGACAAAATTTGTTAGTTTCATTTTAATTAGAATAAATACGAGTTGAGAAAAAAAATTAAGTGTTCGAAGAGACGAGATGGACAGCTGAGAAAAAAGCAAAAAAAATTAAGTGTTCAAAATTTCAATCCGTTTGAACCGGTGAAAATTTTGGTTATCTGATCATTTTATTCTAAATGGTCATAATTAAATTGACTCTAGGACTCTTGTTGATTAGCTCTAAGAAAGTCATACAACCAAATATCTCTTAGGGTTAGCCAACGAGAGCCCTAAAGCCAAAAATTAATTATGACAATTTATGATAAAATGATTAGAGAAATAGGATCTTCGTACCGGTTCAAACGGATTGAAAATTAGAACACTTAATTTTTTAATCATATTTTTTAATATATAAACTGTAGGTTGAAAAATTAAGTGTTCTAATTTTCAATCGATTTGAATCAATGTAAAGATACTATTTCTCTGATCATTTTATTCTAAAGGATTATAATTAATTTTTGGTTTTAGGGCTCTCATTGGTTAGATATTTGATTGTATGACTTTCTTACGGTTAATCAACGAGAGTTCTACAGTCAAAATTTAATTATGACCATTTAGAAAAAAATGATCAAAAAACTAAAATCTTTCCACCGGTTTAAACGAATTAAAATTTGGAACACTTAATTTTTTTTCTTTTGCACAGCTTTCCCTATCGTTTCTTCCAACAGAAGCAGAATGGGTACCTAGGGTGGGGAAGGGGGATTACAAAGGGTAAAATCGTCCTAAAATAGGGGAATTAGGGGGGATTCCACAATAACTACTCCAGACCTACCCATCTGGAAGACCCCCTCAGGGGGTATTAGCAGCTACTATGGAGGAGGGGGTAATGAGAAATCCCCCCTGTATTTTGCTTTCCCAAACGGCGTATTAGTGCCGGGCCCATGGATTAGAAGGGGTATTTTACAATCCCTCTTCACAGTGATGCATCCAAACAGGCCATGAGGACAAATGTTAAGAATCATTAAATGAGAACTACTTAGCCCACTACTATAGAAAATAGTGAAAGAAGTTAATGTGAGAAAAACTTGTTCCATTGAGACCATGATACTCTTTGACTTTTCAATTCTCTCACTTTATCAGGGCCAGCCCTGAGCATAAGTCCAGGCGATCGCTTAGGATTCTTCATTTTGGGCCAAATAATTGGACCCCAAAATAGTGCAATATATTAAATATTAGGTATGTGAAATATTTTTCAACTAGGCTAATGTATCACAGTGGTTAAGCGTGAGTGTCTGAAGCGCGGAAATGCAAGTTCAATTCCCGACGGCTTTGTTTTTATCCTAAAGCTTTGGAACATGTACAAAAAAAGGTTTTGAAAAGGAAGTTTTAAAGTCTTAAACTCTCGACCTGAGATTCTAAAAGGCAGTATAAGAGCATCCGCAATGGGAATAATCAAAATCGATAATCAAAATGTGTCACGTCAGCATTTGATTATCCATTTAGTTCATAATCAAACATAACAAACTTGATCTCCACATTGGTTATTTTTGTATCTCTATAAAAAAAAACCACAATACGCAATGCATCTATGTCCAATTGCAAACGAGTTCCAATCACGCACCCGACCACACCAAATTATTCGTCTCGATGAGACGATTCTAATGTGAGGTGTTTTTTAATTTTTTAGTTTTGAATTTGGTTATTGGGTTTGGTTATTGAGTTTTGGTTATTGGTAAAAGTTGTTAAGTTTGGTTATTCAAAGGTCAAAATTTAATGAGTTGCTAAGAGATTGCTAAGTTTGGTTATTACAATGTGAGCACTTTTTTGAGCAAACATTGCTAACTTTAGCAACCTTTTAGTTTTGATTATTACATTATGGATGCTCTAAGTACTTTGTCACTGAACTACAACCGTTGCTTGTTTGTTATCTTGAACAACTTATAAATATACTAAAAATTGAGAGGCCCTATTTTCAAATTTTGCCTAGGACCTCAGAAATCTCAGGGCCGAACCTGAACTTTATATATATATTCTCTTCCCACCATTTTCCTAATCCTTTGAACTCCCACGAGTTCTTAGAGCATCTCCAATCCAACACCCTCCAAATCTCTATTTGAGATGATCAAATTAATCTATTTTATTTGAAAAGTAGATTTAGAGGATTGTACTATTTATCTCAACTCCAACCCAACACTCTATTTCTCAACTCTAACACATATTTGGAAGAGATCCTCTATTTTTTTCCTTCATCCTTTATATTTAGAAGATCAAAGTTCATCCTCCCAAATGGAGGAAAGTTTTACAGGATGAATTGAAGAATATTTTTCCTCTAAAATGAAGAAATGGAGTATGGGTTGAAGATGCTCTTAATTATCAACTTGGTACCCTACGTAAAGCAAAAAGAGAAGGAAAAAAAGAGCGCAAAAAGGCACTATTCAATACTTCGCTATCAACTTGTTTTTTCAACGCTTTTTAAAGCCAACAGGCTACAATCAATCAATTTTCATTTAAAAAATACTTTAAACATGCACCAAGCTCATAATGATATAATCTGAATCGGTCATTTTATAGGACTTGTTGAGAAGTTTATTCCTGAAAAAAATTATCTTCTTCAAACATCTAGGTATCTAACAAAAAAAAATATTTAGAAAACACAATGTTATCTGATACCTAACTATATCCGATCAAAATGAATTTTCCCATTCATGATCTTCTCAATGATACCAATAGCATTGTTGATCCAAAAAAAAAACACGGTACCAATAACATTAGTGTTTCGGATCATCTCAACACCATGTCTCTAAAAAAGATGGTTGCAATTATTATTGTTAGTACTTAATGGACAAATGGCCCGGTTCCATAACAAGAAAGAAGTCTTTATTTTTTAAAAGACAATTTCAAGCTAAAAAATAATAGATTTACTGAAATCTAAAAATATGCAATATAGATCTTGTTTGAAAGATCTCGATAAGAACTTTTATACAGTACAAAAAAATCAAAATTTTATTTTTTATTTACATTATTTTTTAGTTTAAAAATATGAAATAAATACTTATTTTTTATTATTAAAAAAAAGTAGTATTTTTTTTGTCCAGCTTTTCATTTGGGTCCTTGCGTGGGTTGCGAGATGGGGAATGACACAAGAATGTCGTGGGGTAATTTTCTGTTTGTCGGGCCATGCCCAAAACATTTTATTTTTCATTCCCCATAAAAAAAAAAAGTAAAATATAGTAAAAGAGTTAATGCAATCCTAATATATGTCCCTAGGGCACATATTAACAATACTCGTATTGAAAAGTGGGACAGGTATTTTGGTAATTTGACACACAAAAAACAAAAATGAAGAGTGTGGTTAGTAAAAAGAAGAGTGCAAAAATCCACTTCCCCTTTATCTGTTTTCTAAACTATATACTTGTATTAGGAAGTGACTTTTCATGTGAAGGATAGTGGATGCAACACGGGGCGCACCTTCAAAAATCATACTCCCTCCGTACCAAAATCTTTGGTTTTTTTCGGTATTTGTGTCATTTTTTTAAACTCTTATATCTCTCAATTTATGATATTTTTTAATAATTTTTAAAATTTTGTATTATAGATCTAATCGAGAACTATCAAACAAGATCCATATTGTTTATTATTGGAGATTTTTATTGGAAGATACGAGCGATTGAAAATTGACACAAATGTCGAAAAAGTCCAAACAATATGGGAGAGTAAATAAAACAGAATAAATTCTTTACACCGTCGGTGTAAACATTTATTTTCTCCAAATCAATTGCATTGCGACGCGTGTCAAAATAGTGGTCTCAATTAATAAAATATGGCGACGTGGCGCAATGCAATTGATTTGGAGGAAACATTTACACCGGCGGTGTAAAGAATTTATTCTCTAAATAAAAATGTTTTGAAATGAAGTTACCTTAGAAAGAGGGATAAATTATAGTTAATCCCCTCTAACTAAGTCTTGCGAACACTTTACTCCTTTCAACTTCTTTTTTTGGTACTTAACCCCATCTAACTATTGGAAATGCTAAACCAACGAACTTCCCTAACGGAGAGAAAGTAAGTAACAATTTTGCCCTCTATTGAAAAACAAGGAAACAGATGAAAACCCAATGTTATCGAGTCCTGGATAGGAGCAAAAAATGGAACATGTCAACGCCTATCTCTCTCTGTCTACTTCTTTAACCCTTCTTCCACTTTCCTTCCCTCCCCCCCCCCCCCCCCCCCCCCCCCCCACACTCTCTCTCTGTGTGACTAACTTCCGTTCCACTGAATTTTTCTTCAATTTCCCCCCCCCCCCCCCCACACTCTCTCTCTGTGTGACTAACTTCCGTTCCACTGAATTTTTCTTCAATTTCTTTCCACTATATTTTTCTGTATGATGGGTAACGGATTGGGGAAAATCGGTGCTTGCTTCACTAGCGACGATAATCGTCGCAAAGACCAGGCCGTACTAGGGCTGCAAACGAACCGAGCCACTTGCGAGCGGCTCGCAGCTCGGCTCGTTAGTGGCTCGTTCAGGTTCGGCTCGGAAGTTAAACAAACGAGCTCGAGCCGATTTTTTCAGCTCGTTTTGTAAACGAGCCGAGCTCGAAGCTAGGATAAGCTCGGCTCGAGTCAGCTCGCGAGCCGGGGTATATATACTTAAATTTAAGATTTTTATTGTTATTTCATAATTTGTTTTTTCCGTTTTCACTTTCTAGTCAACCAAGGGAAGTGAGAACACACGCACAACAGTACACCCTCGCTCCATAGAAAAATGAAAGATATATACCTTCACAATCAAAATATTTTTGGTTATATTAGGCCTATGCGATGATATATATACATTTTTCGTTAGTTCGTTAAGGCTCGTGAACAAGCTCGAGCTCGAGTCAAGCCAAGGCCTGCTCGGCTGGAGCTCGACTCGTTAAGTTTTCATTGAGCTCGAGCTCGAGTTCGTTAAAAATTTAATAAACAAGCTTGAACACCGTAAAGCTCGGCTCGGCTCGTTTGCAGCCTTATCAGGTACCTATCGGACATGGTGACAATGGTTTTAAACGCTAGTATGAGGGACCGATCGGGGTTTGCGCCGCGATTCTGCCACCGGTCGAGCGACGACGAGAATAAGTCGGAAGTAACGCCAAATTCAGGTGCGGGCGAGAGTGGGATCTTGCAGAGGTCCATCTGAAGACACATCGTGACGATGAGTCGACGACGCTTTTCATACACAAAACCTAGTTTGAACCTAGCTGTAAGTGCAGCGATAAGCGATGGAGAGGGTCATCAGAAAAATTAGGCAAAAGAGATATACTAGAAGGTAAGAAGGAAGGCTCAAGGTGTCCCCATAGTTCTTTGCCTTTGATATATGTTCAGAATTGGAATTCCCAAAGCAAAGTCATTCTTCCCCGAAAATCGGATGCAAAGAAAATCAGTATTTTATGTTGGGCTTGGAGATGATGGTGGATAGTTCGCCAACGGGGAGGAGGGGGTTGCTGGGCCCACCGCGAACCAGGTCATTGCTGCCGGACTCGTTGATCTAGTGGGACTTCACGACCAAGCCACACTCCGAGCACACGGTGTCACCGGCCTAGTGGTCGTACACCATCTCCGTCGCGAATTTGTTTAGGTATATAGGTGATCGGAGGGATTTTGTGATGGGTGATTGGGTGTGATTTGCATTTCCGATTGCGGATTTGCTGATTTGGGTCGTACACCATCTCTGTCGTGGATTTGCTTGTGTATTTGGTTTCCGGCCGAGTGGTCTTTGTTTTTGTTTTCTGTTTCGGATGTAAACGTAGAGAAGAACAAAAAGTTTCGCATGTAGATGTGGAGAAGAGAAAGGGCAATAATGTCTTTGAATTTTTTGATGAGAGGGCATGTGAGTTACATGTGACATTTTCCATCCAATTTGTAACGGAATGCAAACGGAAGTTATATTTCCATTAGTTTGAGGTGGTTAAGTACCAAAAAAAAAAAAAGGTTTGAGGGAATAATGTGTCCCTGAGACATAGTTTGAGAGGATTAACTATAATTTACCCTAGAAAGAAAGAAGAAAGTGCTGAAATAGAAATAAATCTTTTAAAATTGTTAGTCAACAATTTGTGGCATACATTTTCACTCATCTCAAAGCTTGTTTGCTAGCCGGATTATTTGCCTGAATTAACTATTTGCCTAGACTAAACTAATTTTGGACATGTAAGGGATAGGAGTTTGGTGAATACACTCTCTCTGACTCTCTCTCTAACCTAGCCGCCACCAATATCTTTCATCCCATCTCCCTAGGGTTTCACACCCTTGTATGGCGGTAGGAGGAGAAGACCTCTATACTTTTTAATTTTTTTGTTTTTCTTCCATCTCTTTAGGTCAATAACTTGTCGTTTGATCCATGAGAGTTTTGTCTCTTGTTTTCTCGAGAGTTTAGTTTCAACTTTAGACAAATATTTGTCTACAGATTGTGTTCTCTTCACAGACGATGTTACTTCACAATGATATATGTGCCAACAAGGCTCTTACCTTACATAATGTTTTTGACAGGGCAATTCATGGAGGCTCGTCAAGTTTGTAGTTTTTAAGAAGTTCGTTGGTGAGTTTATACTTAGTTAGAGTCCATCTAATCATCTATGTATTTGTTGTCTTTTATCTTTAGCTAGCACTTCATCTCTTTTGAGATTGCTGATTCTCAGGATGAATATATAACAGATCGCGAGTTCCGTTGTTTGCGTCAGACTCAACGTTTGAGTCAGGGTAAAATACATTGACTGCCTAGTGTTTTTCTTGTTTTCAATAGTTAGATGATTATTTTGGTTTTGTCGAAGATATTTGTAATAAACTCCGTTATGTAAGTACCGCTAGACTATAAAAAAATAAAAGCTAACTCTGGACTAGTTAATCCATTGTTTTGGTAGGCATTACACATTTGGACTAATAAATCCTGAGACTAATTAAACAGTTCCTCTTCAGCTGGACTATTTATGGCCACCCAATCATCCAAATCATTAGTCCCTCTTCTAAAACTACTCAAATTACTCTTTTCTGCAACTTCCATTTGTTGAGAGACTTTGCCAAACTACTCTTTTCCATCCACTAGAGCTTTCTCCCCTGCACCAGTACTCCCACCGCATTCCTGATATGGGGCATGCATAGTAGGCCTAGCCTTTATTCCCCCCACTATTATTCACTCTCAAAATGGACATTTGTTCCACAATTACAAATGTTGAACCTAGATTTTAGAATGCCTACCCATTACTTTAAGGATGACATGTCCATAACTGGAAAAAACCCGATTACTATTAAAGAAATGTGAAATGCATAAGAGACAATGAAGGTTTCATACCTTAAAAGTGAAACACAGGAGGAATCCATGCTTTGTCAAGATGGTTGTTTCACCTGCCTCTCCAGTGGAGGTGTGAGTTCAAGCCCCAGGGGGCGTGACTAGTGTCCAAGGGTTATGGATAGTCTCTGGACTCCTTGTGTACTAAGAGCATCCGCAATGGGAATAATCAAAATCAATAACCAAAATGTGTCACGTCAGTATTTGATTATCCATTTAGTTCATAATCAAATTTAACAACCTTTATCTCCACATTGGTTATTTTTGCATCTCTATAAAAAAAAACCCCATAGTACGCAATACACCTATGTCCAATTTCAAACGAGTTTCAATCACACACCCGACCACACCAAATTATTCGTCTCGATGAGACGATTCTAAGGTCATCCACAGTGGTATAATCAAATGCCAATTATTTTTAAAGTTAACGATGTTGGTGCAAAAGATTACTCACAATGGTATAATCAAACTTAGCAACTGTAACGCCCCGATTTTTTGAAAATAAAATCGAAGGTTTTAAATATTGATTTCTAAAAATTTATTGAATTAAAATTCAAAATCCAAACCGGATAATTCACCCTAAAGTTTTGTCTATTACAAATTATCGTAGAATTACTGAAAATAGTCTTTGTGGTAATAAACTAAACAAAATAACAGAGCCATCTTCTAAGTTTGGTACGGATCCCAAGCATATTCTGGCTCAGCTCCCACCTCTGGGTTCTCTTCCGCATAAAACTGATCACCTTCGGGATTTGGTGTCTCTTCTTGATTATCTGCAAAATCTGGCACGGAAGCCAGGCAATCCGTACCTGAGTGAACGAGTTCACCCCGAAGTATAATCCAACTCAACTACCTTTCTTACTTTACAGTTAGCATGCAGCAAGATAATAATAGTGCGAAAAAGTAATACAGAGTTTGTTCCACATAAATCAGTTCATTACTATCCATTAACTTGACGTGAAATCTAAGATCCCTCCGCGAGATCTTTCCTCCCTCAACCGCTAGCCATGCTCGGTCCCATGAGATCACTTCCCTTTGCTATCGCCGATGCACCTAAGTTATGTACCGAGTATGCATCCCAATAACTACAACAAGGGGAAAGCTTATCATGCCTGAATCACAACCAGGGTTTTCTATCTTATATACCACTTCGCCATCATCACTGGATACACGCCAGTTTATCAATTCATCACTGGACACACGCCAGTTTCAATCTCATCACAAATCTCAACATCACGCCTGCAGGCAATCTAGAAATAAAACTTTCCAATTCATCCATTATCTAGTATCGTCTAGGTGAATTCTACTCGCATACCACCTCATGTCTCTAGGGTCCAATCTAGCATTCAAAATCAAGTAATAGTGCAATATACAATTAAAACGAATAATAATTGAAACAAACTACAAGTAAACAATCACACAACCTTTTATGAATGGGTCGTTGCCCTTAATCTCGTATGGTCACAATGTCAATAATAAAGTAAGAGTTTTAAAAGAAATTAAAAGGGAAATTTTATGGGCTCTTATTAATTAATTCTAAAATAATAGATTAATTAAAAACTAATTAAATACATTAATTAGATAAAAATATTGAAATAATTATCATGACTTTAATAAGAGTCCTAAAGGTCCTATGCAACCAGTGGAGTGTCAAAAGTTAGGTTCGGAGGGCCACGGAATTAATTTAAATAAAGACGTTAAATAAAGTGGCCGAAAGTGAAGTAAATAGATAATAAATAATTTACAAATTTAAAATATGCTATGGTTAACAAAATTTCATCTTCAGAATATAAAGAGTCTAAATAAAATTATTCGGGTATTTATAATAAGGTTTATAAGGTCGTAAAGAATTTTTGATCGGAAATGCTATAGAAATAACAATAAATAGTAAATTAAATAAAAAAATATTAATTTAACAAAATATCATCTTTGAGATATAAGGAGTCTAGGAAAAATTAGTTTGGGTGTTAAAACGTTGTTTGGAAGGTCGCAAAGATTTTTCGTTTGCAAACTTTGATAGATAACGAATAAATAATTTAATAAATAGATAATTAAATAAAAAAAATATGATCTTAACAAGTTATGATCTTTGATGTGTGAAAAGTCTAGGAAAAATAGTTCGGGGGTCAAAAATAGTGTTCGGGATGTCGAAAAGTCGATTCGATCAAAAACTGTACCCACCGCAAGGTCTGACCGGGTTGACCTTGCGGCCCGCAACGTCAGAGACCTGGTTCTTGCGGCTGGAGCAACCCGAAGGTTGCGGCCACAAACTCCATGTCAGATTTCGTTTTTTTGATTGTTTTGGTTCGGTTTCGATGCATGGGACCACGAGGGCTATTGGGTTAAGTATAATAACACTTAATATACTTAGAGGAGTGTTTGGAAGGGATTATAATACCTTGGTTTGGATCGAATTGATTTTAGAACGAAACTTGATTTTTGGAGAAGACAACTTCAGTTTTGGCGATCGAGGGATCTTGGGCTCGAATTGAATGATGCTTGGGGATGCTTGGGGTTGAGGGAAGAGATTGGAATGATCAATTCAGGTCTCGGTTGGTCGTGGCTATGAAACTCACTTTTCTCTCTCTTTCTTTCTCTCTCTAAAACTCCATGGATTGGAGTTTCGTTCTCTCCGAATTCTCTCTCTCTTCTGGACTGGTGGGGCGTGGAGATTTTTGTGGTATGTCCTAGGGTCGGATTAATGAGGTATATATATAGGAGAATTTTTATAAAAGTTGATAAAATTGAGTTTTAATGGAATTCTAACTCTTGGCTTGAGATGGACGAAATAAGGGTGGAGATGTGATCAGGGAGAGGGAGTAGAGTCTGAGTAGGAGAGGGAGAGGTGGAAGGAATTTCGTAATATGCATGCATGCAAATAAAAATAAATAAAATAGGATAATTAGAATAGGATAATTATGTTTGTAATATATATCCTATTAAGGAATTAATTATTTTTATTATCAATAATACTAATTATATGATATTATTATTAATAAAAATATCGGGTTGTTACAACCTATCCCCCTTAACAAAATTTCGTCCTTGAAATTAGAGTGTACCTTTAAGAGGAAACAGATTCGGGTAGTTGGCGCGCATAGTATCCGTTCGTTCCCAGGTTGATTCCTCGATTCCTCTATGTCACCAAAGGATTCGGACGAGTTGAATGGTTTTTCCTCGAATGCACTTCTCACTATAGTCTTGGATTTCCACTAGCTGTTCCTCGAGAGTGACGTCCTCGTTGAGTTTGATGTTTTCCTAATTGATGATGTGGGAAGGATGTGCCATGTACTTTCGGAGCATTGACACGTGGAACACGTTGTGAACTCGGTCCAGTTGTGGCGGTAGTGCTAGGCGGTATGCCACTTCTCCAATTTTCTCGAGGATCTCAAAAGGGCCAATGTATCGTGGTGACAGTTTTCCTTTCTTTCCGAATCGGATAACTCCTTTTCATGGTCTGATCTTCAAGAACACATGTTCTCCAACCTGAAAGGTCAATGGTCTGGTCCTCTTGTCAGCGTAGCTCTTTTGTCGACTCTGCGCGGTTAGGAGCCGTTGGCAAATGGTTTGGATCTTTTCTGTCGTCTCTCGGACTAACTCTGGTCCTAGTAAGCTTGCTTCTCCCAATTCAGCCCAACAAACTAGCGATCGACAAGGTCGCCCATACAGAGCTTCGTATGGTGCCATGTCTATGCTGGATTGATAGCTGTTATTGTAGGCGAACTCAACTAGGGGCAGGTGTCGTTCCCAACTTCCTTTAAAGTCCAAAACACAGGCGCGGAGCATGTCTTCTAAGATTTGGATTGTTCTTTCGGATTGTCCGTCCATCTGTGGGTGAAATGCGGTGCTGAGACGAAGGTCGGTTCCTAAAGCTTTCTGCAGGCTACCCCAAAAGGTCGATGTGAATCATGAATCTCGATCACTCACGATGGATACGGGTACACCGTGTAATCGCACTATTTCTCGGATGTAGAGCGTGTTGAGGGAGTCCATCGAATCAGTCATCTTCATGGGTAAAAAGTGGGCGGATTTGGTTAAACGGTCAACTATCACCCAAATGGCGGTGTTTGATTGTGGAGACCTTGGCAATCCTGTCACAAAACCCATGGCAATATATTCCCATTTCCATCCAGGTATAGGTAATGGTTGTAGGGTCCCACCGGGTTTCTGATGTTCCGCTTTTACTTGCTGGCAGGTGAGGCATGATGAGACGTATTTGGCCATATCTCTCTTGATTCCAGTCCACCAGTACTGTCGGCGGAGGTTTTGGTACATCTTGGTGCTTCCTGGGTGGACGGCGAAGTTGGAATGGTGGAATTCCTTAAGTACTGCTTCCCGGAGGGTACCGATGTTCGGTACAAAGATTCTTCCCTGGAAGCGGAGGCTCTTGTCAGCGTGAATTTCCCACCCAGCTGCTGCTTTCCCAATTGAGAATTGGTGTCTGATGAAATCACACTCTTGTTCAAAGGTTTGGGCTAAAAGGATTTCTCGATGTAAGGCTGGGGTTGCGACTACAGCGAAGAGACACGCGTCGGTGCCCTCTCTGGTAGGCCGTAGTTTGAATCTGTTAAGGTCTTCCATCATCTTCCATTCTCTTATAGCTAAACTAGCCACTTGTTCTCGGTTCTTGCGACTCAGTGCATCAGCGACTACGTTTGCTTTTCCAGGATGATAGGACATCGTGAAGTTGAAATCCTCCAAGTATTCCACCCATCTCCTTTGTCTCATGTTCAGCTCTTTCTGGGTAAATAAGTATTTCAAACTTTTGTGGTCCGTAAATACCTCGAACTGCTCTCCGTATAGATAGTGTCGCCAAGACTTTAGGGCGAATACTACCGCTGCTAGTTCCAAATCGTGAGTTGGATAGTTCCTTTCATGCGGCCTCAACTGTCGGGATCCGTAAGCAACTACTTTTCCATTTTGCATGAGTACAGCTCCCAATCCATCTCTGGATGCGTCGCAGTACATGGTATACCCTGCGTCTCGTTCAGGTATGATCAATATAGGAGCGCTAGTCAGCCTCTTCTTAAGTTCTTGGAATGATCTCTCACATGTTTCGTTCCATTCAAACTTAACCCCTTTTTGGGTCAATCGCGTCAATGGTTTTCCTAAGATGGAGAAATCCTGAATGAATCTTCCGTAGTAGCCGGCTAATCCAAAGAAACTTTTAATCTCGAATACCGTAGAAGGTCTTTTTGCTTGCGACCTTAATGTGTGTTGCAATAAGAATGCCCCAAGCGTAGGGCTAGGTCGGTTGAAAGCATAATAATAATACCCAGAAGTCCAGGGTCGAATCCTCAGGGAGCGCATCCATAACTTGTCTCAGAGATTAGCTTGAAGAGAGTTTTAGCGTTAGGACCGCCAACCGATCTTCGGCATTTAGACAGCCAACTTGAAAGATTTGGTTAACTGGCTACTTAACCTAACTACGGCTTTTTGACTGGAGGTTAAACTAAAGGCTCGGTCTAGGGATAACTAACAACCATAACGCAAAGATAAGCTCGATTCTTCTCTTTTTAACGAAAGTGTTAAACATGTCTGGGGTCCTTTTTGAGCATTTAGACAAACACGAGGAGGGACATAGCTCTAGGTATCAAATGTGGCAAAAGGATTAACCCTTGCCTACATTTGATCCAAGAGAGTAACACCTCAAGGTTTTGATTCATAAAATAGGTCCATGCCATGTTTAAGCTGGAAAACAAGAGTTCTCGAGAGGAGAACGAGCCCACCCCTGGTTACGGGATGTTAATCATCCCATAACCTAGCCTTGCTACACTACTCACACATAATGAAAGGAGAAGTGATATGGATTAGGATTCGGATGAGAGAACACGAAATCATGCTGAAAACAGAAATAAAAACTAGATTAATAAGGATCCCGATGGAACTTACAACATTAATGAAAGCAATCCTCCTCCAAATCTCCCAATCAATGCTCCATTAATAATGGAAAAAAGAGTTTGTGAGAAGAGGCGGTAGAGAGAGAAAAGAGCTGATGTCTAAGAACATAACATAACCCTAAAAACGTGCAAAAGAGTATTTATATCACCCCTTTAAAGTTACAAAAGAAAAAGAAAAAGAAAATAGAAATCTGCAGAAACTGGGGCTTCCTACCGGTAGGCATTGATCTCCTACCGGTAGAACGGCTTCGAGCAAAAAGGGGGACACTGAAGAATCCGGCTTCCTACCGGTAGGCATTGATCTCCTACCGGTAGAACTTGAATGGTGCAACTTTGTGACCTCTCTGATCAGGCGTTGGACCGGTAGAGCAGGCCCTCCTACCGGTAGGAATGAGATTATACCGGTAGGCATTGATCTCCTACCGGCAGAACTTTCTTTTCTACGAATTTTGATCAGCTTCTTCTGGACTTCTCCAAACTCTCCGAGGCTTCGACACAGCTCCTCCGGACTCCGCTATCGCTTCATTTACCCCACGGGTCCCCGAATCACGATGGGGTAAGCTCATGGCGTTAAAATCGCCTTATTAAAGAAAAGAACCTGCAAACACCAAAAACGCACCCTTCGCGCAATATCATTCAAAAACATAGAGTTATGCGCGCGCGCGTGCCAAAAATGAGCGAGATAAGCCCGAATATAACCACAATTGTGGGCTTATCACTTTTCCAGTCCATGACTGCTTCTACTTTGCTGTCGTCGACTGAGATTCCTTTCTCTGACACTACGTGTCCCAGAAATTTGACTTCTTTCATCCAGAATTTGCACTTGTTGGCCTTTGCATAAAAATGGTTGTCTCGAAGTACTTGGAGGACAATTCTCAAATGGTCTTCGTGTTATTTCTTCATTGGAGAGTATATAAGGATGTCATCGATGAACACTACTACGAATTTGTCCAAGTACGGCGTGAAAATTTGGTTCATCAGGCACATGAAAACAGCAGGAGCATTGGTTAGACCAAACGGCATGACTATGAACTCGTAGTGTCCATAACGCGTGCAGAACGCCGTCTTGAGTATGTCGCAATCCCGAATTCGCAATTGGTGATATCCAAATCTCAGATCAATCTTTGAGAAACAAGTCGACCCTCTCAGTTGGTCAAACAAGTCGTCTATTCTGGGTAGAGGATATCGGTTCTTGATGGTAACTTTGTTGAGTTGGCGGTAGTCGATACAGAGTCGAAGCGTTCCTTCTTTCTTTTTGACGAAAAGCGCTGGAGCTCCCCATGGTGAGGTACTAGGTCGGATAAAACCCTTCTCTAAGAGTTCCTGCAATTGTGTTTTCAACTCTCGTAATTCTGCTGGAGCCATTCGATACGGGGCCATCGAAATTGGAGCCGTGCCGAGTTGCAGCTCGATGGTGAAATCTAATTCTCTTGGTGGCGGTAATCCTGGTAATTCTTCTGAAAATACGTCCTCGTACTCGCAGATGACGTGAGGGAGGCCCAACTCCATTCGGTCCGTTTCCTCCAATGTGAGACTCGCTAACCATCCAGCAAGCTTCCTATGCCACTTCGTTTTGTATGCGTGGGGTGCAGAAGGGTCTTGTCTATCCCCCTTAAACTTGAAACTCGTTCCATCTGGTGCATAGGTTGTCACCATCTTTCGATGGCAGTCTATGACAGCTCGGTGTGCAGTTAACCAGTCCATCCCGAGTATGACGTCAAAGTCCGTCATTTCGATTACTTGTAAGTCGTATGTTAACCGCAGGTTCGATACTTTTAGTTCGCACCCTTTACAGATTAGTACTATCAGAATCTTACCCCCTAGTGGTGAGGTCACATGCATAGTTGTCTTTAGAGGTTCAGTTTCTAATTCAAGTGTAGATACACATATGGCAGATATGAATGAGTGCGAAGCTCCAGAATCAAATAGTGCTTGAACACATGTAGTAAAAAGAGTGAGGGTACCTTGGATTACTGCAGGGTCCATCTCCTCTTCTGTTCCTTGCAGTGCAAACACTCTTCCAGCATTGGGCTGGATTGGCCCGTTTGATCCTCTGTTCTGAAAAGGGCGAGTTGGCGGTTGGTTCCACCCACCACGAGGCTGGTTCTGTCCCTCGGGTTGGTTACCATTCCAAACCGGCCTAGCTTGATTCTGATTCTGATTTCCAAGTCCTGTAGTCCTGACCTGATTTTGCGGCGGTCCTCCATAGTTTCCAGCGCCGTTCCACTTAGGACAATTCCTCCTTATATGTCCCTCCTCTAGGCAGTAATAACAGCGGTTGTCTAGGTTTTGATTCTGGGGAAGGGGGTTGCAGTTTGGTCCAAGATTAGGGTTTAGGCCTCGGTTCGGTGCTTGGATCTGGTTCGAATTAGGGTTAGAGTTTCAATTGAAGCTTGGATTGGGGTTTCTCCAAGCTGGGTTGGATTGTATCGGTTGTGGGCAAGGGTAGTTTTGGTGGTAGGGTTGAGAGGTTAGGGTACCCCGGTTGGTAAGGTTGGTGCGGATAGGTCCTCCAACTATAGATATTGCCTTCTTTTGTTCACGCCTTGTCTTGAAATCCAAGCTTTCTCTCTCCATCTTAAGTGCGCATTGTACCACTTGTGAGTAGGTGGGAAGTGTCTGCGCCACCACAGCTCGGCGTGTCTCATTGAGTCCCCACTCAAATTTTCTCGCCTTGTCGTCATCAGTAGGTATGATTTTTGTGCCATAGCGAGACAGTTCTTCAAACCGTGCTGCGTACTGGGTCACTGTCATTGTGCCCTGCTCGAGGTTCATGAATTCCGAGGCCAGTGCTTGTTTGACAGGTGCTGGAAATTACTTGTCAAGGAAAATTTCTTCAAACTTGTCCCAAGTCATTGCTGCCACATCATGGGTGTTCTTCATCAGGTCCCACCAATGCTGAGCTTCACTCTGCATCTGGTAGGTAGCTAGGGGAATTCGATTGCTGGCCTCTTGAATGTCTAGGGTTTCAAGAATTTTCTTGATTTTTGCCAGCCAAGCTTCAGCAGCTGTGGAGTTAGGTTCTCCTTGAAAGTAAGGCGGACGACGCTTGCAGAATTCATTTAGTGCCTGACTTCTGGTCATTGGTCCTCGAGGTGTGTGCGGGGCTCCGCGCTGATTCTTGTTATTTGCAGTTGCAGCGGTAATGAATGCTTGCATGAGTTGGATTAGTTCGGCAGTCCCAATTTGGTTGTTGAGTTGATGGGCTCCATTTTGTCCATTGTTTTTCTCGTTATTCTGGTTGTTTCTCGTTTCCTCCATCTAGATATCGTTATGTTATAATTTAGTAAGGAGGAGTTTATTATGAGAACATATATATTTGTATATTTATTAAATACATGGAAACAAAACATCATAAGAAACTTTTCTTTTATTAACAAAACGAATCAAACACATCAATCATGTCAAAACACAATACTTAGATGTGTAGCTACCAAAAGTCGAGATAAATCCTACTACCACAATTATTTTCCTAAAAAAAAAAATGTACTGTGCGTGAAATAACTAGGAAACGCTAAAGAAAACGGTCAATCGAAAAGCATAGGAAAATATTCTACCAGAAGACTCTGCTTTTCGACGGTGTCCTCTGTGAGCCCGTAGCAACGCCTTGTTACTCGCCATAGTGGTTCCTGCTGGTTGGGGTTTGGGTAGTTATACGGTTCCAGGCGGATGGGTATCTCTGCATAGGTAACGTGATCGGTGAAGTCGGCATTTTCTGTAATGATACGATGTTCCTGCTCGGGGCGGGACCTTGCGACTCGTGAATAATGGATGCGGTCAATGTAGTGTTCCCGAAATCCTTGAGGTACAGCGATGAGATAGTATCCTTTATAACATGGGGCTTGGATCTTTACTGGCCCTAGGTAAGCTGATTGTGCCCTGATCTTAAATGGGCAAGGGTATAGCGGTTCCAGTTGTATATAGACCCAAGTGTTTGGACCATAGTCAGAATGGTGTCCTACCCATGGAATTCCTGTAGGTCGAGCCATCTCAGGACGAGGTGTAGGGTCGGCATCTATGACTTCACACTCACTGTCTGATTCTTCCATAGGTGCGGAAACTGGAGAAGGTAGAGGCTCCTGCATCTCGAGCCGTTGGCTAGTCAGCCACCACTGCAGCTCGGCATCCATATCTCTTGGTACATCTATGGGTAAGAGCCAGCCATAATCATCCATCTCCGGTTCTGCCAAAAATCCATCTTCAATGTTAGTGCTCTTTCCTGCATCTTCTTCTAATTCCTGCTCATCATTGCCCATCTCTTCATCCTGGTTTTGCCCTTCCTCTGGTACTATTGGCTCTTCTGGGTCTTCTTCCTCCTCGGGGGGTTCTTCGGGATCTTCTTCTTCCTCAGGGGGTTCTTCAGGATCTTCTTCTTCCTCAGAGGGTTCTTCAGGATTCTCTCGCGGTCCCACTTGTACTCCAAGGATATAGGTTAGTATGCCTCGTATCTCATGGTCTTCAACGGTGGAGCGGGTGACGGCGTCGGCGAGAGCTGAAATCCTTCGGTGAGCCTGTCTCATTCGATAGAGGGTAGGGAACATTCCTGCCAAATAGTCATTCCTATCGGAAAATCTGGGGTGGCTGTCATGAACGCCCTAAGGTTTTCTACTTCCGCAGTTAGCTGGGCCATCTCATCCTCCTCCTGAATGTTGGGAGAGTTATGGTTCCGGTCTGGGGTGGGAATCGGAGGCTGGTTATCCATATCCCTATAATGTGAGTAATAGGGTTCGCTCCTGATGTCAAAGCTTGGTATACTTTCTAGTATGTCACGAATTTCCCTCTCGAGATTAGCCCTTCTCCATGGGCTTGGATGTTGAGCCGTGTATTCCTCTCTCTGGTTTGGCGAATTCGCCCTCAGCCGTTGATACTGGCCATACGTAATAGGGAACTCAGCTGGCACGTAAGGGTCTCGGAAAGAGAAGTCGGATCCTACGGTGTTTTCTAAGAAGTCCTACAATCTGCTCCATTCATCGGCTAGTTGGTCTGCAAACGTGGGGTCCATCTATAAAAGCAAGAAAAATATATTTATCGTTAGGTTTCGATATTTTTCAAACAGTGCCATTTTAAATTTGTAGTTAAATACTCAATCTGATGTGATCTACCCAAACTACCCAAGGCCGAGGGTTGAACCTAAGGCTCTGATACCAAGTTGTAACGCCCCGATTTTTTGAAAATAAAATCGGAGGTTTTAAATATTGATTTCTAAAAATTTATTGAATTAAAATTCAAAATCCAAACTGAATAATTCAACCTAAAGTTTCGTCTATTACAAATTATCGTAGAATTACTGAAAATAGTCTTTGTGGTAATAAACTAAACAAAATAACAGAGCCATCTTCTAAGTTTGGTACGAATCCCAAGCATATTCTGGCTCAGCTCCCACCTCTGGGTTCTCTTCCGCATAAAACTGATCACCTTCGGGATTTGGTGTCTCTTCTTGATTATCTGCAAAATCTGGCACGGAAGCCAGGCAATCCGTACCTGAGTGAACGAGTTCACCCCCAAGTATAATCCAACCCAACTACCCTTCTTACTTTACAGTTAGCATGCAGCAAGATAATAATAGTGCGAAAAAGTAATACAGAGTTTGTTCCACATAAATCAGTTCATTACTATCCATTAACTTGACATGAAATCTAAGATCCCTCCGCGAGATCTTTCCTCCCTCAACCGCTAGCCATGCTCGGTCCCATGAGATCACTTCCCTTTGCTGTCGCAGATGCACCTAAGTTATGTACCGAGTATGTATCCCAATAACTACAACAAGGGGAAAGCTTATCATGCCTGAATCACAACCAGGGTTCGCTTATCTTATATACCACTTCGCCATCATCACTGGACACACGTCAGTTTATCAATTCATCCCTGGATACACGCCAATTTATCAATTCATCACTAGACAGACGCCAATTTATCAATTCATCACTGGACACATGCCAGTTTATCAATTCATCACTGGACACACGACAGTTTCAATCTCATCACAAATCTCAATATCACGCCTGCATGCAATCTAGAAATAAAACTTTCCAATTCATCCATTATCTAGTATTGTTTAGGTGAATTCTACTCGCATACCGCCCCATGTCTCTAGGGTCCAATCTAGCATTCAAAATCAAGTAATAGTGCAATATACAATTAAAACGAATAATAATTAAAATAAACTATAAGTAAACAATCACACAACCTTTTATGAATGGGCCGTTGCCCTTAATCTCGTATGGTCACAATGTCAATAATAAAGTAAGAGTTTTAAAAGAAATTAAAAGGGAAATTTTCTGGGCTTTTATTAATTAATTCTAAAATAATAGATTAATTAAAAACTAATTAAATACATTAATTAGATAAAAATATTGAAATAATTATCATAACTTTAATAAGAGTCCTGAAGGTCCTATGCAACCAGTGGAGTGTCAAAAGTTAGGTTCGGAAGGCCACGGAATTAATTTAAATAAAGACGTTAAATAAAGTGGCCGAAAGTGAAGTAAATAGATAATAAATAATTTACAAATTTAAAATATGCTATGGTTAACAAAATTTCATCTTCAGAATATAGAGAGTCTAAATAAAATTATTCGGGTATTTATAATAAGGTTTATAAGGTCGTAAAGAATTTTTGATCGGAAACGCTATAGAAATAACAATAAATAGTAAATTAAATAAAAAAATATTAATTTAACAAAATATCATCTTTGAGATGTAAGGAGTCTAGGAAAAATTAGTTTGGGTGTTAAAACGTTGTTTGGAAGGTCGCAAAGATTTGTCGTTTGCAAACTTTGATAGATAACGAATAAATAATTTAATAAATAGATAATTAAATAAAAAAATTTATGATCTTAACAAGTTATGATCTTTGATGTGTGAAAAGTCTAGAAAAAATAGTTCAGGGGTCAAAAATAGTGTTCGAAATGTCGAAAAATCGATTCGAACAAAAACTGTACCCACCGCAAGGTCTGACCGGGTTGACCTTGCAGCCCGCAAGGTCAGAGACCTGGTTCTTGCGGCTGGAGCAACCCGAAGGTTGCGGCCGCAAACTCCATGTCAGATTTCATTTTTTTGATTGTTTTGGTTCGGTTTCGATGCATGGGACCACGAGGGCTATTGGGTTAAGCATAATAACACTTAATATACTTATATGAGTATTTTGAAGGGATTATAATACATTGGTTTGGATCGAATTGATTTTAGAACGAAACTTGATTTTTGGAGAAGACGACTTCGGTTTTGGCGATCGGGGGACCTTGGGCTCGAATTGAATGATGCTTGGGGTTGAGGGAAGAGATTGGAATGATCAATTCGGGTCTCGGTTGGTCGTGGCTATGAAACTCACTTTTCTCTCTTTCTTTCTCTCTCTAAAACTCCATGGATTGGAGTTTCGTTCTCTCCGAATTCTCTCTCTCTTCTGGACTGGTGGGGCGTGGAGATTTTTGTGGTATATCCTAGGGTCGGATTAATGAGGTATATATATAGGAGAATTTTTATAAAAGTTGATAAAATTGAGTTTTAATGGAATTCTAACTCTTGGCTTGAGATGAACGAAATAAGGGTGGAGATGTGATCAGGGAGAGGGAGTAGAGTCTGAGTAAGAGAGGGAGAGGTGGAAGGAATTTCGTAATATGCATGCATGCAAATAAAAATAAAATAAAATAGGATAATTAGAATAGGATAATTATGTTTATTAATAAAAATATCGGATTGTTACAGCAACATTCTTAGAAATAATCAAATTTTGAGTTTTGGATAATCAAAATTAACAACCTTTTTCAATAATCAAAATTTGTGGATCCTACACCACATAAGTTAACTAGTTCCAAAATTTGTATACACACGTGTTTCAACTAGTATTTTCTTCTTCCCTTTTTCGCTCACTCTTTTTTTTTTTTTTTGGTTAAAAAAATAAAATTGAAGAATAAAAATTTTATGTAGCCAAGCTTTTTCGCTACTCTATATCTTTTTTACTTCGCGAGCAAATTATTTCTCTTTCTTTTCCTTCAAAAGTGAAATTCATATCTCTCGATCATCTACAATTCAATCTATCGTCGCCGGATTAAGGTGTTTCACTCTTCTTTCCTATTTCTACTACTCATCCTGGAAAAAAAATCATAATAGGAGGGAAGAAAGTCACCGAATTTTTTTTCAAAATTAAAAGAGGGAATCGATATATTTTAACTCATAAAAAACGTAAATGGAGGGAAGTGAATGACGGGAAACAGGGGGGGAGAGAGAATGAAATTGTAGTAGACCCCATATTTTGATTATGGACTAGAAGTGACCATAGTGAAACTTAACATTATTAAGCTTAACAACCTCTTAAGTAAATAATCAAAAGCTGATGTGTCAACTTTTGGTTATCTTTTTTTTATTATACTACTGTGGATGGCCTAATGTGGAGTATTTTTTAGTTATTGAGTTTTGAATCTGGTTATTGGGTTTGGTTATTGAGTTTTTGTTATTAGTAAAAGTTTTTAAATTTGGTTATAGAATGAATGGAATTTGGTTATTTGCTAAAAGACTTGTAATTTTGTTTATTACAATGTGAGGTATTTTTTTAGTATTGTTGTTAAGTTTGCTTATCTATACCAATTTGATTATTACAATAGGGATGCTCTTAAGCAGCATCCGCAATGAGAATAATCAAAATCAATAACCAAAATGTGTCACGTCAGCATTTGATTATCCATTTAGTTCATAATCAAACTTAACAACCTTTATCTCCACATTGGTTATTTTTGCATCCCTATAAAAAAAAACCCCATAGTACGCAATGCACCTATGTCCAATTTCAAATGAATTTCAATCACACACCCGACCACACCAGATTATTCGTCTCGATGAGACGATTCTAATATGGGGTATTTTTTAGTTATTGAGTTTTGAATTTGGGTATTTTTTGTAGTAGACCCCATATTTTGATTATGGACTAGAAGTGACCATAGTGAAACTTAACATTATTAAGCTTAGCAACCTCTTAAGTAAATAATCAAAAGCTGATGTGTCAACTTTTGGTTATCTTTTTTTTATTATACTACTGTGGATGGCCTAATGTGGGATATTTTTTAGTTATTGAGTTTTGAATTTGGTTATTGGGTTTGGTTATTGAATTTTAGTTATTGGTAAAAATTGTTAAGTTTGGTTATGGAATGAGTGAAATTTGGTTATTTGTTAATAGACTTGTAACTTTGCTTATTACAATGTAAGGTGTTTTTTTAGCATTGTTAGGCCATCCACAGTGGTATAATAAAAAATTGATAACTAAAAGTTGACACATCAGCTTTTGATTATTCACTTAAGAGATTGCTAAGCTTAACAATGTTGAAGTTCACAATGGTCACTTCTAGTCCATAACCAAAATAAGAGGTCCACTACAATTTCACACAATCTCTCTCTCCCTTTTTGTTTCCCGTTATTCACTTCTCTCCATTACGTTTTTTTTTGGGCAAAAATATATCGAATATATGGTGTTCTTCCTAGTGTTATCTATCAAAACAACACCGATTTTTTTTTCTTCCTATTCCTATAGCCTACATCACAAATCCACTACTTTCTTAATCTTTCAAAAAAAAAAAATCAGATGTGTTCTTAAATTTGAAAAAGAATGCAAGGTTCTTCCTCTTTCTTTTTCTTTTTTTGCAAGGTTATTTGTTTACTCAACCATAGGGGGAGGAACAAAAAAATGAATAACCACTTTTAGTCGAAAAAATCAATTTTTTTTGGCTAAAAAGTGATTATTTATCAAAATACTTGGATAAAAGTAAAAAAAAAAAAAACACTTTTCCCGATTCCTCTCGTTGAGACGAATCAATAACCTATAAAAGTTTGATGTAAAACTAAAAAATGCGAAAAAAATTCAAATAAAGATAATTTTCAGATTTAAGTTAAGTTTAAGTTAAATTCATAAGAATGCAGCTTAAAATAGAAACGTAAAAAAAGAGTAAAATACCTTAATCCAGCAACGATGAGTTAAATTATAGATGAGCGAGAAATATGAGCTTCACTTTTGGAGGAAAAGAAAGAGAAACAGTTTGTGGTTGAAGTGAATAAGATATAAAGCAAGTGAAGAAGAGAAGAATAAAATAGTAGTTGAAATACATGTGTATATATAAATTTTGGAAATTTTGGAATTAGTTAACTTATGTAGTGTGAGGTTCACAAATTTTGATTATTGAAAAAGGTTGCTAGTTTTGGTTATCCAAAGCCCAAAATTTGATTATTTCTAAAGATGTTGCTAAGTTTGATTATACCATTGTGAGCCATTTTTTGTACAAATATTGTTAACTTTAACAACAATTATCTTTTGGTTATACCACTGTGAATGGTCTTACTTATTACAATGTGAGGTATTTTTTTAGCATTGTTATTAAATTTATTTCTCCATACAAATTTGATTATTACAATAGGGATGCTCTAAAACATACTAACTACAAGCTGTCCCAGATTTCGCGGATATATAAAAATGAGAACAAAAAAATATATTGTGAAACACGAGGCTGTCTAATGTGGGTAGGAGGGGTAAAGGTGAATCAAAATAACCATAGCCGGATTTCGTTGGGTTGTACGTAGTATTTAGGAAATATTGGGTTGCTAAGAGAATCCCCAACGATTTCGACCAAAACGGTAGCGCGCGTCGATTCCTCAACGACGCCGTTCTTATCCCGAGAATAGGGAGAGGTCGTCGATAGCAAAGGGGGAGAGAGAGAGAGAGAGAGAGAGTTGCAGGAAGCTTGGGAAAGCCATGGCGTCGAGGTTCACCAAGTGGCTCGTGGACCCAAAGAGGAACTGGTTCGCTAAACAACACATGAAAGCCATCTCCACGCGCCTCCGCAGATACGGTGAGCCTCTCTATCTATCCCACTACACATACGGCGCACGTTCAATCTCGAAACCCTAATTTAAAGCTTCTAGATGGACCTTTTACAATTTCACGTTTCTCTTTGATTCATTTCTATGTAATGTGTGAAGGTCTGCGATACGACGATCTGTTCGATCCGTATTACGATCTGGACATTAAGGAGGCCTTGAATCGTCTCCCTAGGGAAGTCATAGACGCCAGGAACCAACGCCTCAAGCGAGCTATGGATCTCTCCATGAAGCACGAGTACCTCCCTGAGGACGTCCAGGTTACTTTCGTGATTTTGAGATTGAATTTTGAATTTTGTGTGAGAGGGCCATACTCCATTTTGGGGTCTAAAAAATGGAGATCTTAGCTTGGGTCTCTTTATATAGAGACTCCGTATATAAAAGCAGTACTGTTGTAAGGAGACTCTGTATATAAAAGCAGTACCGTTGTAAATGTTTCAATAACATGTTCAAAGCAAAGTTGTCAATACCGTACCGGCCAGCGTACCGTTTTCACTACTGGAATGGTACGTACCGGTACCGGGCTGTATCCCGGTACCGTTCCGGATTTACCGCAATTAATATTTTATATAGATATTTAATATATATCTACCATATTTTAAGTATAAACATAAATAAAATGTAAAAAGAAAAAAAGAGAGAGACGGTAATTTTGTACCGGCCGGAACACCGGAATATGTCCGGAACAGGCCGGTATTGTCCGGTACACCCGGTATTGGCCGGAACAGGCCGGTATTTCAACCGGAACGGAACATGACTTTTTGTGTTCCGTTTACGCACCGGTACGGTACGTACCGGCCGGTACGGAACGGATTTGACAACTTTGGTTCAAAGTGAGACCAACTTTCAATATACTATTTATTTAGAGTGCAATTTTGTTCACCCTTCTTAAAAGAGGGTGAACATTACCCTCTCTCATTGGTTGAAATGGTGTGGACCCCACCACAAAGTGATGTCATGCTTACTATGCAATACACTTTTTGGTAAATATGACATCATTTTGTGGTGGGGTCCACATCATTTCAACTAATAGGAAGGAGGGTAATGTTCACCATCTTAGGTGGAGGGTGAACAAAACTCAACTCATTTATTTAGCATTCACATAAAATTACGGAGTAGAATTGAAAATTTAGAGGGAAAGTTGAGTTTTGAAAAGAAATGAAGGAGAGTGGGTTCCCCAAATGGGCTAAAGGAGCTTTTAGCCCCAAAAAAAACACGGATTTCGAGACAGGTCATTCTCCTCACATACATCAATTTTTGGGGCTAAAGGGATTTTATTTTTAAGAAACATATTGGCTAATGTCAATAAGGTTTAGCCCGGCTTATTTTGGGAAGCTCACCCTGAGGGTTTGAAAAATAGAGATAGAAATGGAGGTGTGTGTTGGAGTGTGGTGAATAGTGATAGTCTCTATATGCACCTTTTGAATAGAAAATAATTTTTTGAGTCTCTAAAATAATGTTGTGTGTTGGAGATGCTCTTAAAATTAAGAGCCTTTTCCGTTCTAGTTTGTTTAGTTGGAGGTCAAGGGAGGAAATAACCCTTGATCAATTACTCCACATGTTAGATGTTTTCGGCGTTTAGAGATGTGTATAGGCTCTATTTCTTGCTCGGTCTCTTTTTGGTATTGTCGCCTTTTTGGCCTTTTGTTCTTGGCTTTATTTTGTTCATGGGTGGCATCCTTAATGCCTATTCAATAATTTATTTGTCGAAAAACAATAATGATCCTTAACAGAATGAGACCTAGATGGAGCACAAACACTATTTTGGCAAAATGGATGGGTTGTATTGGAGGGTGGGACTATTGGAATCTATTCGCTATGTTTGATGGCCTCTTTTGAAATGTGTAAAGCACCTGTACTGGTGATTATACTCATTTTCTTTCTATTTTTACATTCTGACTTCTAATTCTGGACTTTCATTTCTTGTTTTTAAAAGCATCAAGATACGCTCAAATTGTTACAACTCTGGACTGAGTTTTATCTGCATCAGAGGCTGTTCTATGCACTCCAATGATTTTGGAGCTAGTTTTTTAGGGATGCATCTAAAAATAAAGTTAGGGTTATATATCCCAGACCAGAATGACGAGTATAAAAATAGACTTACCGAAGATGAGGATTGGCAGAACAAAAATTGAAGTCGATGAGGAATACATGGAACTCAAAGGATTAACTGAAGATGAGAATAGCTAACGTCGTCCGATCTCGTTGTATAGAATTCAGATAGAGAAAAATAATCCTTTTGTGCGAAGGAATGAACGGACTCAATTAGGAATCGGCACAATGAGAAGATGGTATTTAGGGGAATATGGGTGTGGGCTAGGGAGACAGGACATTACTGCCAACTGATTCATCCAATAATGTTCCCGTACGGCCTGTCGTTGATTTGAATTTGTGGGAGGACTAGTGCTTGTGATCCCGACAATTAGTTAACTATTTAAAAATGCTCAATAGGGTATGGTGATCAGTTACCATTGTCTGTCTTGTGTGCAATCAGAGCCTAATTGAACGAGTACAATGTGTGCATGTGTCCCGTAGGTGATGTTCAACTCAAATTGGTTCTGTTGTTCGTCACACCATGGTGGGAAAACTCCTTCTAAATTTGGTTTTCAATTCTTGGAACTCCTTGATAAGTGTATGAGGATAGATATCACTTCAAGTCGATAAGAGAGAATGAATTTTCACCATGAGCTATCTAATCGGATTTGATTAACAGATGGAAAACAATTTACCCTATTTGTCTTTTCTGTTTGCTTGAGGATTGTTTCTAAGGATGGACATCAGCACTAGGCTTTCAATTTTCTGGTTGATCTGTTTGGCCCGTTTGGGTGTGCAAGCATATGGAATGTGTAATTCGCTGACCCGTAATTTCCACTAACTCTCTCAGGCAATGCAGACACCATTCAGGAGTTATCTGCAAGATATGTTGGCCCTTGTAAGTGGTTCAATCATTTGTGCATCCTTACCTTGTCATTCTTTTAAGTGTTTGGCTCTTTCCGTTGATGAGAAGGCAACAAACGATATTCTGGAGTTGCGTTGATTTTATTGTGTTATTTGCAGTGGTATTCGTGTTCTACTTCAAATGTCTTTTCGGGAACCCTCTGTTCATTTACTTGTCGTCGTATTTTATATTTTGATGCTGAGTGATTCCTTAGATGTTGTGTACTTGGTTCTGATAGGTGTCAAAACTAGTTTTTCAGTAAGTCAGATTTATAAACTAGAATGCTTTGTACTTTTCTTATTCTATCTGCTGTTTGTTTGAGTCCCATGCTTTCCTCAACTTATGGACGTATGATGGAATTTGGATGCCTCATTTGTTTGCTAGCATTTCTGGTGCTTCAGAGAAAGAAAGCATGCTTGTTTCCAGGAAGAAAAAAAGAGTGTTGTAAGGCTTTCTGTTTTTCCTATCGAGATAGCCAATGCTAATGTTTGTGGAGAAACGTGGGATTTTACATTGTGTTCACACCTTGTAGTCCCATCTTCATGCACCGTTCTCTCTGGCCTCTAATTGTCTCCCTTAATTGGCAATTGGCGCACTTCTTAGTTACTAGTTGTTATTTTTATACGTGATTATTATTTCACGTTTTATTACAACTTTCCAGAATCTGTCTATGTCTAGGGCAAGTTGCACTTGCTTGTCAAGCATTGAATAAAACTATGCTTTAACTGAGGTTTCAGCCATATCTTTTTTTCTTTTTTCTTTTTTACAGCAAAAAAATGTCATCAATTTTGAAATTGATAAAAAGACTAATAGGAACAAGGAGACAATATCATATTCAAAGAACAATCCTATGCCTAGTCGGAGACCCAAAACCTCAATCGGCAAGAAACCAACCAAAGACACCCATTGGGACAAAGCCCAATCGAAATCCCAACTACAATAAACCCTGACAGCCCTGATCCTCATTTGTCAGCAGTGTGGTCAACACCCAATCGCCGTCTTTTGACCAAACAGACTCAGATCATCCAAAATCAGGGGCGGTGAGATCCTTGTCTGAAGGTGGGGTCAGCCATATCAGATACGAAGTTGTGGGTTCAAACCATAAGGTTTGGGATTTGAACTAATGAATAAACATTTGAGCACATTTTATTTTACCCTCTTGTGGTTTTGGCCATGTTCAAGTTGCGTATGTGGCAGACTGGCAGTGTTCTAAATGGCGCTCGGCGCTAGTCGGGTGGCGACCCGCCACCAAGCGCCTAGGCCGTCGCCGAGTGATTCGGCATTTTTTTCCAAATTTTTTTTTTATAAATATTTTTAAGGCAATCAAGCTCCACCAAGACGGCCGCCTAGCTCCGCCAAATCTACCTTAGCCGCCTAGCACCTGGCCGCCAAGATCCGCCAAATCTCCCTATCCACCGAACGAGCCGCCGAGGGTGAAATCATGGCACCGAGCTGCCGCCATTTAGAACACTAGTATTTGGTGTACAATTTTGCCTATCTTGCCGGTATCTACTTTCATTTTTCAAGTGTAATTCTAGAAACCGGCTCCCTGAATCTGTGATTCTAATCTGTCATTATCCTTTTCACAAAAACCTAAAGACCCCGCCCCCGCCCCCACCTCCCCCCCCCCCCCCCCCCCCCGATCCTGCCATTTCAGCACCTTGTGATCTTTGAGAAGTACGAGCCCTCCCCTAGAATGTTTTTGTAGATTTCCAAAATTCCATGGTGGATCAAGATGAGAATGAATCCGGGACATATATAGTTGCTGTCTGAGGGCAAGGAGAACTAACTTGAGTTCCACTATCTACCCTTCCCTGTTTTGAGGATCCTTCCTTAATCTGAGCTGAACTCCTGAATCCACTGAGATTCAATCTAGCCCGATATTAGGGAGCAGGGCTTATTCAAAAAAAAAAAGGCAGAGCGAAGAAAACTACAGGTTTGTTCGCTCTAGAAAAGTCATCCACTTGTCAATTCTTGGTGTAATACTCAC
This sequence comes from Rhododendron vialii, assembly GCF_030253575.1. Classification (NCBI taxonomy): domain Eukaryota; kingdom Viridiplantae; phylum Streptophyta; class Magnoliopsida; order Ericales; family Ericaceae; genus Rhododendron; species Rhododendron vialii. Next base: position 39,530,828 of record NC_080558.1, read on the forward strand.
TAAAAAAAATGATTGGTGTCAGAATTTTTCACTGATCAGGTATGAATGTGTAATCAGTCTCATCCGTGTAATAATTAGGAATTCCTCTTCCAACTCGTCCCAGAATGGGCGTTATGGCAAAGAACAAGAAGAAATGAAAGAAGAAATTTGTCCAATAGTAACAAATGGTGCCTCCACAGGTTGCCATCATGCATGTCCTTAGTAAGTACTGTAGGAAAAATTATAGTTACTCTTATACTCGTTTTGATGAACCCAGTGGATAATGTCTTGGTTGCAGTGTTTGTTTATAAGTATTCTTCCTTCTAAACACATCTTTTCCTCTGGATGCTTGGTTTCTACCCATTACTGATAAACTGAAATAAAGGTGGCTTTTTGCTCCTCCCCCAATTGGTGTATTTGTGATGTTTGGGCTTTTTGCTCCTCTCTTAGGTCTTTAAAGGTTCTGCTGTAGTTTTTACCGGTGGCCATGGACGGCTTTTGGCTGAACAGTGTCACCTACAGCTTTATGTTTCGAGCTTCTCATTTTCTTGGCCAATACTTTTCTTTTATGATATTATTTATTATACTTTCCTTGCGTGTCTACTATATTTTCCTTCTGTGCCTATTTTGCACTCCCTTGGCCTTTCTACAATGCTTTCATGTTCTTTGTTGCGCATAGAGGAATTATTTGCACTTGAAGTGGTGGTTTCAACTTTGTTGCTGAAACGTGGATTTTTTTTACGCTCTTGAGGGCACCTTGATTTTTTTCCTTGCGCGTTGAAGAACTATGCTCAGAATTTTGGGTTGCATCTTGCAGGTGAAGAGGGAGAATGCCGAACGTGAAGCTTTGGGAGCTTTGCCCCTTTATCAGCGCACCATTCCTTGATCTTACTAATGTTTCTATCTACTGCAGCTACCTCGAGTTGAAGTATATGCCTTTGATTGAAAGAATAAGACGTGTTTCTGGTCGGTTAGAGTGCAACAGCTCTATGTCAGTCTTTCTGACTCTATTACCTCTATTAGTGTTTTGTCACTGAAATGCTGAATGAGTACTATAACTGCTTGTTTGCAAATTGCTTTACCTGGAGTTATGATCCTAGACTGATATTTCTGTTGTGATCGTCTGATGGACAGCTTTAGCCGGTCTTCCCCAATTTATGTGATATCTGTCCATGCGGGCGCGTTGCTGAGCATTACAATAGTCTGTTTTTTTTTGTCAGGAATATATTTTGGGCTATGAGGAAAGTTTTGCGGTGATTCCTAGGTGGTTTGAAAATTGCAATATAATTTTTTATTTTTATTTTTATGAATCCAGCTGGTAGTTGGGGCAGCTGGAAATGGATATTCTGTTTCATTTATTGATTTGAGTCCAAGGGGAAAGCTGCTAAGTAGTAACTAGAGGGACCAGAAGATGAGACGTGACCGTGAGCCAAACAGAGGCCTGGAGTTCGGGGTGACCGTGAGGGTGGTGTAAAAATGGACCAGAAGGCCCTTTAAGGTAGTATTTCCTCCTTCTGCTCAAGAAGCAATGGTCTCTAATATGCTTCTAGAAGGGAGGGTATCGAATGTGGGTGAGCATTTACGAGCAGAGGTAAACAAGCCTTGGTAGAGTCGCAGAGAAGGAGCAGCTGTAGAGAAAGAAGGAATGGTGATCGAAGTTTTGGTTCACTGGTTAACACGCGAGATGTTTGAGCTTTTGGTTTAATACTTTGAGCCGAATTGACCAGAAAACCCTGTTTGGCCTGAGATAACTTAACCAGCTCAGTCTAATGTATCATGGACAATGGACAGTGGGTGGTGGTTTCTGTTGAAGTACGCCGAACTCTTTCATTGGCCAGTTGGCTTCGAAACATGATCCGAACCATTTTCACCCCTATATGTGTTACACAGATACAAGCATAAAGAGTCGATTCAACATAATCGAGTGGTTGTATATTGATCTTGCATTGCAGAATGCCTTGCTTTAAGCTCCTTTGAGGACACGGATGGAAAAAAAGTTAATCCATCCCCAATGATGCATATACTGTCAAGATGGAAGTCTTATGTATAATAATATCTGAATAAGTTGAATTTTTACGGGAATTTATATAAATACGTTTTAAACAAATTGAACAGCTTCGATCATTTGCGTGGGACTCCAAAATGGGTCCGTCACAAAACTTGTGTCAAAATTTGGGTCAACTTTTGTGTGCGGGGAACCGGCGTATATATATACATATATATAATCCTTTCGTCTGCTTTTATTGGTCTATTTTGGAGATTCATGCCATTTTTTAATTATTTTATTTTTCAATTTATAGGAGTAATGTTTTTTCATAATTTTTACAGCTTAGAATTATAAAATCAATTGAGATCTATCAAACAAAATTTATATTGCATATTTTTTGGAGTTTATATTGAAAGATATAAACAATTAAAAGTAACACTGATTCCCCAAAGAAACTAACAAACACGGACAGAAATAGTATATATGTATCATACCCAAAATGAAAGTTGACCAATGTATTTTTGCGCGAAGGTTTACACATAAGGGCCAAGCTCAATTAGTTTTTGTGAGTTTGGGCATTTAAGATGCAATATATCATTTTACAACTACAATCACATAAGCATGTGGGCTCCACAACGTTGCACATTAGTAGTATGTGTGGAATCTATATACTTGTGTGAGTGTGTTGTGTATTTGTTTGCGCAAAGATTTGTGGTAATAGAATTTTTCTTTTTGTTATTATCACTACTTTCTTTCGAACACAAAATTTGTTTCTTTTTATCACTCCCTAGTCCCTCCCTCCAAAAACATTTTTTTATTTTTTTTGATATTCGACCCCTAGATTAAGCAAAAGAATATTAAAGCCTCGTGATTAAATGATTTCGACCGCATACATTTTTTTTTAATTGATTTATTCACCACAGGAGAAGAAATATGATATCATGTACAATAATATTGTATAGTAAACCAATATCGCACGAGTAATTGAAGTATGTTGTTAAAAACATTGTATAACATGTGTTCGTCAATTTTTGGATATATGGGTAATAAAATGGGTCCTAGAACACCAATAGAGAGAGAACGTTGAGAAATTCAGATATCCAAGGGGTAGAGAGAGAGAGAGAGAGAGAGAGGGAGAGAGAGTTGCAGGTTAAGCTCGGAAGGAAGAAAGCGATGGCGTCGTCATTGACCAAGTGGCTCGTGGATCCGAAGAAGAACTGGTTCGCCAAACAACACATGAAATCCGTCTCCACGCGCCTCCGCAGATACGGTACGTGTTCCTCGCATCATAAGTTCCTTGTTTCTCTCCTGATTCAATCTCGAAACCCTATTTTTTATTTGATTCCATAATGGGTTTTCTGTCTCGCGTTTGCCTTTTTGATTCATTTCTATCGAATGGGTGAAGGTCTACGATACGACGATCTGTACGATCCGTATTACGATCTGGACATTAAGGAAGCGTTGAATCGTCTCCCAAGGGAGATTATTGACGCCAGGAACCAACGCCTCAAGCGAGCTATGGACCTCTCCATGAAGCACGAGTACCTCCCTGAGGACCTCCAGGTCCTCTCTCTCTCTCTCTCTCTCTCTCTCTAATTTACTCTGTTTGGAGTTGGATATAAATTTTGGATTTCTATATTGGCCTATTGCTGTTTTTTGGGTATCTTTTATCCTGGAAATGGATCCTTTCCACTCCAAAGGTTTGGACAGGATGAGACAATTCATGTATGGGCCGTCCATTTGCTGCAATGAATGGTTTGATTTTGTTCAGAAATTCTTCCACCTAAGAGGAGTTAACTCTTACCTGGAAGAGTCTGGAAGAGTTTTTAACATATCGGAACCATTGGTCTGGACACCGTTTTTCTTCTTATTTTCTGTTTTTTCAGATTTTTTTTCCCGATTTTGGGTGGGAAGGCTCTTATAGTCCTTAACGAGAGGAATTTGAAATTGTAAAAACTCCTACAAAAGTTGAAAAAGTTCACTAGGAGTGGAAAATTTTGAACTTTTTGCAATTTGGCTTCATGTTTTAATTCTGTTGTTGAGGCTATTCTGATTGTAAAATTCTTTGTATCAAAAGTAAAAACCATATCTGAGGACAGAATTTTTTTTACCAAATAGTTAGTCCATACTCACTTTTAGAGAACATTTGAATATATTTTTCGGTTGTTTGTTGATAAAATTTAAGGAAGGAAAGGAAATCGAAGAATGTTTTAAACGGGTGTAAATGAAGGAAGCATGGTAACGTGCACAAAAATTGATTTGGTTCTCTAGGCCTGCCCTCTTTAATACCTTCCGGCTTTGATTTGGGGCATGTTTTTGTAGAAAAACGTCCATTTAGCTCCTCGGTTCTTGGAGGTATAGGGGGCTAGTGTTTTAGTGGTATTCTGAGAGCAGCCACTTCGTGCATGTATTGCCAAAGGTTAGGACTTAGGTCTGTCTTCAATTCTCCCCCACCCATACCTCAATGTTGGGGTTCTTGGGGACTAGATGGGTTCTGTTATTGGTGGTGTTGTGTATTTTTTTTATTCCAGTCTCATTGTTTCCTTAATGATTTGTTTCCTTAATGATTTGCAAACTGCTTGTCATCTACTTTTCTTTCCCTTTTGCAATTCGTCTTCTGCTTTACTGATGAGAAAATGTGTGGGAACTAAGAATGGGTAAACTCTTGAGAAGGAAGGAAGTTAATAAATAATAAGTTTTAGTGGCCTGCAAGTTCCCTCTCTGTATGTTGCTTTGAGGAAAGGAAAGAGAGCATAGAATCTTGAGAGGTCTCCTCTAAGAATCTGTTTTAATATTGTTCTAAGAGAAATGGTGTACCTAAGTGCTGGTGAAGCTTTTTCTATGGATTGCGAATCTGGTAACACGTATCTGCGAACACCATAAATTTTAATTGTTTTATCTTGTGGTTAGTTACACCTTGGCACGACTGCTCTCAAGAGTATGCACACTTACCGCGGATGGCATTTAGGATTGAGAATCGAAATGACAGAAGGGCAGGGGTAGACTTACTCTGGGGCTTGCAGGAAACGCCTCATCAGGCAACGTTTCTTGCTGAGAACTGCGGTTCCGCGGTTCCGTCCTCGGAAACGCTTGGAAACGCGTTCCAATCATGACGGGAACACGCTCCTGACCTAGACTGGGACTTACGCCCAAATTCGAAGCAAAACCAGATCGATCGGAGCGATTCACATAAACAAAGGGCGAATGGAATACATACAGGTTGTTCTCCGGCGATGGGCCTCCAGCAGCGTCGATTTATCATCTCTCTCTATCTTCACTAGATAGGGATGGTGGAGGAATTGGAGGGAAATAGAAGAGATCGATTTGGGAAGGGGGAGAGCTGGGCGGTGCGCCGTGCCGCGGTGTTACTTCTCTCTCAGTTTCCGTTTCTCTCTCTCTGCCGCGGTGTACCATATGTATTTCTCTCTCTCTCTGTTTCTCTATTGTATGTAGATGGCAAAGCCCTTCTATTCCGTTTGGGAAAAAAGAAGATGGACAGATGGCTAGTAGTAGATTTTTGGGGAAGTGTAAAAGTCAAATTCAAAGATGGCTTCTATTTCTGTTTGAAAAAAAAGAAGAATAGCTTGTAGATTTTTGGAAAGTGTAAAAGTCAATTGCTTGCCATTGTATTTAATCAAATACAATAATTTTAATTTATTGGCATGTGTGTGCAGTAATAGCTGTAGAACAGTGAAAAATGAGCCTCATTATATTTTTTCTTTAATGGTGTTTGAGAGTTTTTTTTTTCCTTTTTTTTGAAAATGACCCCATTCCGGATTGGGTCTTTAAAAAATAAATATTTATTATTTTAATAAAAAATTACTAGACGCTCCCGACGGCGCTCCCACACTTATATGATCATCCGCTCCCCCGCTCCCGCTCCCATCCCCGCTTCCGCTTCGTGCAACTAAGCTTGTGGGGTCACGTGCCCTCCACTCCATTTGTTTTTTCTATTTAAGTTTCATTATGATGAATGTATAAATCAGCTTTATAAGATTGTAATTTAAGTTTAAACATTATGATTAGTAAGTACCCCAATGTTGAGAATTCTTGGGACCGCCACTCTACAACGGATGTTATGTCCACATGGTGAACTTCTTCATCAGACCTTAATATCAATGTAGAAAGCCTGCAAGCTCTGTGCTTATTAATTGAATGCCAGACCCCCAACAATGTAGGTTGGGAGAGTGGAGTTTCTAGTTTGTTGAACTTTGGCCTTAGTTACATGAAGTGGGAGCGGGGACGGGAGCGGGAGCGGGGGTGGGGACGGGGGAGCGGATGATCACAGAAGTGTGGGAGCGCCATTGGGAGCGGTTAGGAAAAATTATTAAAATTATAAATATATTTTGGAATTTTATATTGTTAAATGTCAATATAAAAATATTATTCTACCACATAAAATATTACTATTAAAATTATAAGTTTCTAGTTATATTTCAACATTTTTATTGTAGCACATGATTACACAATAGAGCTCTTTGTGCATATTAAGTAGGTGTAAAAGTTAAGGGCATTAATATGACTCTAGAAGGTTAATATCAGATGTGCTCACTAACAAGATCAAAACAACTTTAAAGGTACCAATTGCAACTTGAATTGTAAGTCTCTCAACCGTTTTTTGGGTGTAAGTTCCCGTATAGGTAAGGAACGAGTTCCTGTCGTCATTGGGACGGGTTTCTTGGAGTTTCCGTCGAAGGGAATGCGGAAACGCGTTTCCGTCGAAGAAACGTGGACATAGTTGAAGGTTCCTGCAACTAAGACTTTGGCAGCCAAGTTGGAGTTGTACTCCTTATTCTAAGTTTTTTTTATCAACATGAAAGGCCTCCAAGCGCTGTGCTTATGAATGGAGTGTCCGATTCTCACGAATGTAGGTTGGGAGATTGGGGCTTCTATTTTGTTTGAATTTTTAGCAGCCAACACAGTGTAGAGCACCTGTGTTGGCGATTTTGCTCATTTACTTTCCTATTTTCACATTCCGACTTCAAATTCTTTTCTGCATCGTGATTTGTTCAAATTGTTATGCCACTGGACTGAGTTTTATCTACAACAGAGGCTGTTGAGTCCCTATGTTACCTGGAACGCGGATCGTTCCGGTACGAGGAACGGGAACGGGAACGCAGTACGGCACATAAATTGTGGTACGCTAGGGGTAGGCTTCTATAGATAACAAAACTAAAACTTACTCTTCCAAGCAATAAACATCTAGCGAAACTGAATATTGTTTGTCAAATTATTTATACAAAACACACTTCTAGGAGCATAATGATTGAACTTTAATAATTTCTCCCACCAAAATTCCATCTTCTCTCTATTTTGACCATAATAAGTTGACATTTTGTGGAAAACTAAGGGGATCGCTTTGGATCGCTAAATTTACCGTTTTGGAATGGTAGTGAACCATGTTTTGGAACGTTCGGACCAAAACGTAATTCGCTAGGGTAGTAGAGTTCCCTGGTAACATAGGGCTGTTCTATGCGCTCAAATGATGTTGGAGCTAGCTTTTGAGGTATACATCATGTAAAGTTAGGGTTGTATGTCCCAGAATAAAATAGTGTGCGTGCAAATAGACTAACTGAAGGTGAGAGGAGGTAGGACAAGATTGAAATAAGTTGAGAATGCATACATGAAAGTTGGAACTCAAAGCGTTAACTGAGGATGAGAATAGTGAAGGTTGTCCGATCTCGTCTGCTCGTGTAGAAATCAGATAAAGCAATCCTTCAGTGTGAAAGAACAAACAGAGTTAACTGACTAATAGAATTGCCAATATGAGAAGATGGTATTTGAAGGAATGGGTTTGGGCTAGAAAAAGGACATTGCTGCCACTTATGCGCCTAATGATGTTCTCCTAAGGACAGGCATTGATGTGAGTTACGTGACTTTGTGGGAGGACTGGTGGGTTTGATCCAGATAATTGATTTACTGTTTTAAAATGTCCAATTATATTAGGCTTTGGTGATCGTTACTATTGTATGACTTGTGTGCAATCAGAGCATCCTTGAACAAGTAGAATATGTGCATGTGTCCACGTATGTGATGTTCATCTCAAATTGGGTTTGTTGTCTGCCGCGACTCACACCATGGTGGGAAAACTTGAAGGAAGTATGCTTGGACCCTTCTGCATTTTGTTTTGAATCGGTGTAACTCCTTGAGAAGTGTGGTAGAAAACCATGTAACCAATTTGCTTTTGACTCTTGTCTGTGTGCTTGATAGTTGTTTCTAAGAATAGATGCGAGCACTAGAATTTCAATTTTCTGGAGATCTGTTTGGGTGTGCAAGCATATGGGGTTTCATAATTGCTGACCCATATTTTCCATTATCCTTCTCTCAGGCAATGCAGACACCATTCAGGAGTTATGTGCAAGATATGTTGGCCCTTGTAAGTTGTTAATTTATCTGTGCGTTCTTACCTTGTCATTCTTCCAAGTACTCGTCTCATTCCAGTATTGAGAAGGAAATGAAGGATCTTTTGGAATCGCAATGATTGTATTGTGCTATTTGCTGTCTTACTTGTGTTCTACTCTAAATGTCTTTTAAGGAACCCTCTGTTCTTCATTTTATTTGTTTTCAATTAGTTCATATTGAAATACTGAATGATTCCTCCGATGTCGAGTAATTGTTCCGTTCTGCTGGCAAAACTAGTTGTTCGCAAGTTATATTTATAAACTAGAATGCTTTTTACTTTTTATTCTATCAGCTGTTTAGTTAGGTCCAGGGATTTGCTCATCTTTTGAAAGTATGATGGAATCTGGATGCCTCGTTTGTTCGCTAGTATTTCTGGTGCTTCAAAGAGAGAAGGCATGCTAGTCTCCAGAAAAAATTGAGATTGTATTCTTGTTGTAAAGCTTCCTATTTCCCCCCTAGAGATAGCACTATAGCACGCTAGTGTTTGTGGAGAAACGTGGGATTACACATTTTGTTTTCACACCTTATATTCCCATCTTCGTGTACCTTTCCCTCCAGCCTCTAATTGTATCCCTAAATTGGCACGCTTCTTAGCTTCTAGTAATTATTTTTATATGCTACTATTACTTCATGTTTTTATACTACTTTCTAGGATCTATCTCTGTTTACAAATTTTATGAAAATGGCGAGGCACTAGTCAGTCGGAGTGTGGCACATAGCGCCTGGGCCTTCTAGACTAGTCGACGTCAAGAGATTAGGAAGAATTGAAGTAAGACTAAAGTAACAACTATAAAGTAAAACTTAATATATATGTTGTGTGTGTTGTGTGTTATGCATACATTTTGCAACCGCTTTAGGATGTATATTTGAAATTGTTTTGTAATAACACTTACCACCCTGTACTTTTTACTACTGCATATTTAACCACAAAATATTATATCAATTTACAAAATATACCCCTCCGATTAATCACCGGCTAACTGATTAATTGGCGACTAATGTGAACGCCTAATTACTGCCAAGATTCTAAAATCTAGGCATTAGGGGTGAGGGGTCCGCCTAGGCCGACTTTTAGAACACATGTTTTGGGCAAGTTGCACTTGCTTTTCAAGCATTCGGTTAATTATGAGTAGTCACCCATATGGGAAGTTATGGGTTCAATCCTTTATGGGTTGGTACTTGGACATATGTGTAAACATTTGGGTACATTACCATCTTGTGGCTTTGTATCACTTTCATGTTTCAAATGTACTTCTGGCAATCCACTCCCCATATCTGTGGTTCAAACCTGTTGAACATTGCCATCATGCATTTCCTTAGCAAGTGCTATAGGAGAAATTATGCTTACTCTTATATTCATTTTGATGCATCCAGTGGATAATCTCTTCCTTGAAGCGTTTGTTTCAAATCCTCTTCTTCCTGAACACATTCTTTTCTTCTTAAGGCTTTGATAAAACGGAATAAGGTGGTACTAGCATGAGGCGGGAGCGGGAGCGGGAGCGGGGGAATATATAATCTCTCAAAGTTGGGAGCATAAAAGGAGTGTGCATATGAAAATAATGTGGCATAGAGTATTCACTTTAAAAGTAAATTTTAGGAACTAAAAGTATGGGCCAAGTCTACCATAAGTGTAAGAAGTGGGCTAGTGTTAGAATATATTGTTTTCTTTTCAAGATGTCATGACTTGGGCTAGATAAATGAGTTTATTAAAGACCAATTAATAAAGCCAAGTGATAAATCCCTGTTTTTCTATACAAAGATCATACAAAAGCTCCCATCTTTGTAAGGAGCGGGCTCTCGTCAAGCCCCTTAGTTGGGAGCGCAGGAGCAGGCTCCCAAGGTGGGAACGGCACCATTTTAGGAGCTCCTTGCTACTAAGAGGTGATATGTTGCTTTTTGCTCCTCTTCAGATTGGTGTATTGTGAAGTTTGGCCTTCTTGCTCCCCTCTTGTGTCTTTTTTGCTTGTGCTGTAGTTATTCTGGTGAGTGGGTATTAGATGCTTTTGGCACGAACACAGTCACCTACAGTTTTATGTTTTGAGTTTCTCATTTTCTTGGCCAGTTTTTTTCTTGTATTTTCATTATACTTTTCTTGTGTCTATTTTTGTCCGTCCTTTGCCGTTTGATGATGCCTTCGTGGTCTTTGTTGTGCATGAAGGGATCTTTTTCACTTTAATAGGGATCCTTATGCTCATTGATTTTTTTTCCATGCGCAGTGTAGAAGATGCTAAAAAATTGGTTGCATCTTGCAGGTGAAGAGGGAGAATGCCGAACGTGAAGCTTTGGGAGCTTTGCCCCTCTATCAGCGCTCACTTCCTTGATCCTACTACTGTTTCTATCTACTGCATTTATACTTCAATTTGAAGTATATGCCTTTAATTGAAAGAATAAGATGTGTTTTGCTCAGTCCATCGCTAGTAGAGTGCACAAGAATTTTGGCAGTGCTCCTGAGTCTATTTCCTCTTTATGTGTCTTGTCACTGAAATGCCGAGTCACTATAGGTGCTTGTTTGCACATTGGTTTACCTGGAGTAATGATCCTAGACTGGTATTTCTGTTATGATTGTCTGATGAACAGCTATAGCCGCTCTTTCCTAAATTGTTTGATCAACCCGTATGGATGTTTCTGAGCATTACAATTTTCTCTTTGTTTCTTTCTTGACATGAATATATTGCGGGTTATGTTTCTTTCTTGACACGAATATATTATGGGTTATGAGGAAGTTTTGCCATGTTTCTTAGGTGGTTTGGAAATGACAATTTCATACTCCGTATCTAGCGTTTTCGATGAATCCAGTTTGGAGGTGGGGCAACTGGAAATGGGATGTACTGTTTCAGGTTGTTGATTTCAGGCCAAGAGGAAAGCTACTTAGTAGATACCCTATGCAGAGGAACCAGAAGATGAGCCAAAGAGAAACCTGGAGTTTGGAGTGGGTACAAAAAAGGACCAAAAGGCCCTTAAGGTGATATTTCCACTCTCTGCACAAGAAGCAATGGTTTCTACTTTCTAGTATGCTACTAGGAGGTGGCGTATACAGTGGGGTAGAACACATACAAGAGAAGTAAACAGAGCTTGGCAGAGTTGTGAAATGCATACCCGTGAGGAAACGACGAATGGTAATCAAGTTTTGGTTAACTGGTTTCTTTGCCAGATGTCTCAGATTTTGGTTTAATGCTTTGAGCCGAATTGACGAGAAAACACTGTGTGGCGTGAGATAACTGAAACAGCTTGTCTATTCTATTGGACAGTCGTGTCGATTTCTATTGAAGCACACCGGACTCTCCTGGTGGGCAATTGGCTTCAAAACCCCCCATTTTCACCACTAGATGTATGCCACCCATACTAGGATAAGGATCTTTGAACTTAACAACGTGACCGATCGGTAGCTGTATAATGATCTTGCATCGCAAAATGCCTTTGACCAGATGAGAGGTCATTTGAGGACATGGATGGAGAAAAAGCCTACACAAATCCATCCACAATAATGAAGCATATACTATCAAAATGGAAGCTGACTTGGGTATTTTTGTGCAAAGGTGTAAAACATAAGGGCCAAGCCCAGTTAGTGTTTGTGGGTTTGGGCATTTAGATTAACCCAGATTTAGCAAGCCATTGAGCTCAGTGGACGTGACTCAGACATGAACTGTTGCTGGATGTGCTAGAAAAGCCTAGATTGGGCCTTGAACAGCCGCGAGGTTGAAGTCATTTGTCATTCCAATAGTTCTTGAAAAAGTAATGGAAATTTCAGCAACGGTTAACGGAGACAAATTTAGGTTTCGTGCGGACAAAATGAAGAGTTCCTGGTTCCTGCTTGGGAGAGGTTTAGACGGGCGAAAACACGGGTACCAGACAATATCGAATCCGCAAGCGCTCCCTCAAGAGTGGCTCTAACCACCCCAACTCTACCAGGGCATGGAACTGTTCGGATCAATTGGCGAGACCCCTAAGTGGGGCCTGCCAACCATGTGTAGCCTAGGAGTACAAAAGGTCCCTTGACTTGCCCCCAAAACGACGTCTTTTTGCGGGCTTGCAATTTGCAACGGTTCTTTCTTGCTACAAGGACCCGGCGTCCGAGTTGAAGAACTTGTGGTGGTCTTTGCGGGAAACTCACGCTCTTTGAACTTGTCGCCAATTTACCACTAGTTTATCCTTGATGTAATGATTTTTTTGATAATTTATAATATCAACTGTTATTGTTATTGTTGTAGAAAAGGCAAAAAAAAAAAACTCATCTCCGGGTCCACCAAGTAGGACAGGTACAATGCGAAGTTGTGGACCATAATATTTACCAAGCGCAGGGGATTCAAAGCATCAAAAAATGTATAAGCTGTTCGGTTAAAAACGAATCAAGTTATTTTTTATATTGAACGGTGAAAAAGAAATTTTATTAACTTTTGAAAATGTTACAAAAATTAAAAGGACAGGGAGAGAACGAAAGTCCAATCTCAAACCCAAATTCTTGATTGGCAAGATGTCAACTAAGGCAACATCCAAAAGACCTAGAAGCCCAAATAACATGGGACAAGCCTAATAATTAAAGCCCAAACAAGACTCTAACCCTTGCCACACCACTGCCAGCAACACCCAAATCCTGCTGTTGCAAGCCCACCGCTCAATCACCACCGAATCCACCACAAGCAAACAGTCATTGGAATTAATTTGTTACATTTTTTTTTTTTTGAAGCTCGTTAAGTTCCAACTTTCAAATCAAGCTTGAAAAAGTTACTCTGCTCTACAGGTCCATATGGAAACATATAGTAAAAAGCTCAAGTACTCAATATCAGATCGATTGTAACTTGTTTGAGATTGAATCACCTTTTACAAATAAAAAAATAAAAAGCTCGATTCGTTGGGCTCGTTTTTATCAGCATGCACAGTGTTTGGGAGAATTAATGGCTCGAAACCCAGAGGAATAATTTCTCCAACGCCCCCCTTAAATTCAAGTATTTAGTTGATTTTGACATTCAAGGGGTCCTGACAGCCACAACAATTATACTCCCATGTCATATTGTCATATAGAGTACTATAGTATAGGTCCTCATAAATGGGTGCATGTGCAGCTTTTTTCTTGTCCGACGTCGTTGTGTTTTTTTTTTTATAAGTAGTTTCTATTAAAAGCACAAACCCAACTACAAACTCAAAGGGGCATTCCCCCGAAAAGAACAAGACATCTATACATCTGAAAACTAATGCCAACGGAAATGAATTCTATACATCTGAAAGCTAGAAAGAATTCTATACATCTAAATCCAAATTTCCTACTCCAAAGCTACTAGTGCGAAGGGCCAAAAATCTTGTCTGTGAGTCCCCAACTACTGCAAAGAGCTCTGTTTAGTTGTGTCTTATCCACTCCCCTCTTCAAACACAAAGATTCTTTAACACAGGAAATAGTCCGAAGTATAATCTGATCTTGAGTTGAGACATTTTGATTGAAAACTCGTTGGTTCCTTTCCATACAAAGATTATACACAGTTGCAGCTAAAACATTCCTCAAAAGCAAACTTCTGAAACTTGTTCCTTTCACTTGCTGGATATACCAAGCAATGACTTCAGGCAAGGTAGAGGGCATTGGATCACTTAAAAACCTTCTCCACATGCTATCCGACGTCGTTGTTACATGCACCTATCCTATCTAGAGAGGTGATTGGATTTTATTTGGGCTGCTGATTTTGCCACTTCATTTTTTGTTAACGTCATTCCCCTGTAAGTGTATTTTTGCACCAAAAATACACTTGCAAAGGAATGACGTTAACAAAAAATGAAGTAACAAATGTTATACTTACTATGTAATACAGGTCAATTTGACAGCTTTTTACTTATAATTTCTCGTAAATTGAAATTTTAAATTTTCTAATTAGTACGAATCTAAGAAGTGCCCCTTCGGCTTATTCTCGGCTAACGAACATGACGAGCATAAATGATTTAAAAAAAAATTTGGCGAGCATTATTCAAGATGAATTTTTCATGATTTGAAAGTTTTATATGATATTTTCATTCCAAACTCTCATCACTCTTGCCGAGCAAAAAAAAAAAAAACTCTCATCACTCTCTCTTGTGCTATTTTATTTGCCTATTCATTGGATCGGGGCTGTTATAGTAGCAGATGCAATACGAAATAGTGCAATAAAACGATGTAATTTTTTTGGAATCATAAACATATTGTACTAATAATAATAAAATAGATTACAACTAAACCAAAATAAAATACAACAAATACAAACAATGAACGATGTAATTTTGTTTCCATTTATGGCTGTTTACAGCTGAAAACTAGGTTTATATTGACTTAACTGTCCAAATCAACGTAAATCTAATTTAGCTCTGAACAGCATTTTTTTTTTTTTTTGAAAAGCTAGCTCAGAACTGCTTGAAATGGAGCAAAACTCGTCATTTTGTCGCACTAAACCACTGTAGAACTAGACCAAAAACGGCATCTTCAGTCCTTCGTTCATCGCCAATGGGCTCTAGCCCAGTTGGCATCTCCGGGTCCTCCCCATGTAGGAGCCCAGGGTTCGAGACCCGTCGTGGGCATTTAGAATTCAGAGCTATAGATAGCCTCTGAAAACCACTGTGGTCTAACATACTAACTCCCTACTAACCCATCTGATGTATATAATATTAGAAGAAAAAAAACCCTTCATTTATCATCCATGAGGGTTCTACTAATTGTTCACTCAAGTCATATCCAGGTAAGAACAAGACGAACAGTTAGATGAAAATTATCCTTGCCCTAAAATCATATTTTATATAAATATTTTCCTCATTATTGATCCCTTGGTAAAATAATACTAGGAGTATTGAAAGTTAGTTCTAGGAACTTAGTAAATATGTACATTGAGGATAGATCTTGGGAGACAATAAGGAGGTTGGGTTTATTGCTGGGGGCCACAGTCCTCCAATGTTTATTCCAAAGTACCAAACATTAAATTTTAATTTTTTTAAAAAAAGGTCCTCCAATAATGTTAATTAAAGCATGGGCTCATGGCATCACATGGGACTGCCCATTAAGGCATTAATAGATAGTACCATTTTCTTTTAGTACATGAATGATTCTCACATAAAAGAAGAATCCATCCATCAAAGACACTATTATACCATTGGACTATATAATAACAATGACAGGAAGTCCACCCTATTCACATGTCACACAGAACATTTACTTGAGCTTAAGTAGAGGCCATTTTTGGTATATATTCATTTGAAAGCAAAATTAAATGGGAAGGGTTTCTTAATAAGGGGGTGTTTGGAAGCTTAATTTTTACATTTTTCATTTTCTGTTTTTCAACTTTTGACTGTTTGGGTGTTTTCCACCAAAACTCATCCTAGGATAATGAGTTTTACGTTTTGACGTTTAGAGAAGAGAAGTGAGAATTAGGGGGAGAAGAGCTTTTGGACTTCTCATTTTTTTACTTTTTCCATTGTGGTTAACAAAAAGACCTACAGAATGTATTCTGCACATATTTTTCAAACACTAATTATATTACAAAATACATTATACTCACATATCCCAAACACTTTACTAAATTCAAAACACATTCTGATCACCATAATTCAAAAAGCCAATAAGTCAATAAAAGTAAAATGCAAAAAGCCAAAAAAAAAGGTTTGAGCCTAGGCTCCCAAATTATACTCCCAAAAAAAAAGTGAGAAGGGGGAAGAAAGCCCAAAAATTGCAGCTGTGGTGACCACCTAGCTGTGAGTTTTTTTTTTTTTTTTTTCACGAGATGGCAACCCCTCACCAATTACAGACTTTGTCATGTTTACAAGCAAATATCCAATAATTGGGAAAAAAAAGGTTCATTTATCAGGGTAAAGCTACATATTCTCTATTAAATTGTCTATGGATTTGTTGAGAAAAGAGGGCAAACAAATGTTTAGCATGGCCAAAAGGGGTTGTAGCCCAATGGTATCTTTTTAGTCCTTCTGGGAGGCTAGGGTTTGAGCCCTATTTAGAGAGCTTGTGGTTTAAGGCTATAGACAGCTTTTGGACTCTTTGTGAACTAACTACCCTCTAACTCTGCAGATGTATACCGTTTGAGAAAGAAAAATGCTTAATCTCATGTTTTGTAACCAGTGAATATGTAAATAAATTTTTTTTTGAATGGCAATTTTTTTATTATTAATTCTTGAAATTGTTACAAAGATTAAAAGAACAAGGAATGATGGTATCAAATTCTATGCAATGCTGAAAACTATCTTTTACCCACCCGAGACCCAAATCATAGGTTAGCAAGAAACCAACTCAGAAAAACACCAATTGGGCCAAGCCCAAAAACATATGGGTCTCAAACCCTGATCTACAACATACAGCTTAAAGACGGGCCAAGCCCAACCCAACACCCAATCAAAACCCTAACCCTAAGAAGATGTAATGCCGCCCCCAACATACAGCTTAAAGACGGGCCAAGCCCAACCCAACACCCAATCAAAACCTTAACCCTAAGAAGATGTAATGCCGCCCCCATCCACCAAACTGCCGAAATACCTCTCCCACCAAAGCACAAACCATTGCTAGGAAAAACCCCTTGGTTGTGAACTCAAATCCACCAGACGCCGAGAAGCCACGCCATCGCAATCGTCACACATTCCCGAACCTCATGGTTGACCGTCGAGAAACTGCCAAATCAGTCTTCACAAACGTTCAGAGCATCCGGCAACTGATGAGCACCCAATATTGTAGATATTTGGTGCGACTAGTCTCGTTTTGCTTTGTTTTATTTTGCGTTTATTTAGCTTTTATAGTGATATTGCACGTAAGGTGTGTTTTTGTGTATTTCAGGCAATTTGTATAAATAAGGTGCGTTTGATCGTCAAAGAATGCTTCGGGTGCAACCAAGTACTCAAGGCTATGTGCCACCCCATTGTGGTGCTCGAAAGATGGTTTGGAGGTTGCTCGGGTCGCCCAAGAGTCAAGGGAATTGAAGAAGAAGTGAGGATTTTACTAAAGTACTCATCTTTCGACGTGCTGAGGGTAGAATTGTCATAACTTTTGATGTACAAATTACTTTTGATCCAAACCACTTGGGTTAGAAAGTAGGCTCAACAAGCTTTCCAACGGTTCAAAGAACGCCTAAATCCGAGTTCGGGAGTGTCCGGAGCGAGTCCGCGAAGTTGCCCAAAAAATCTGTCAAGCATGAACCGGTACTGGCCAATTCCCAGTACCGGTTCATAAAGTCCAAAGATCAGTTTTTCCAGTATTTTTGAAGGCCTTGTACCGGTACTGGGCAAATCCCAGTACCGGTTCATACTGGAGAAATATCCACGTTTTTGCTACTTTTTCAACCTTTCATTTATGAAAAGTTTCCACTTATGGAATGTTTTTGGGATATTTTGGGGACTTTTTAGTCCTTTGTAACTTAACTTTAGGGCCCTATAAATAGGCTTATATGCCATATATGGAAGGGATGGCCATTTTAGTTAGATTTAGGCCTAAGTCTTTCTTTTTTCCTAGAGAACTCCATTGTTGTTCTTTAAGTTTTTGTGTTAATTTCTTCAAGAATTCAAGTAAGTATTTGTCTTATGTTAATTTCTCGTTTATTAATGTTATAGCTATGCTTCGGATCTTTGCATAAATCAAGTTTATTTTCGTTTTCTTCGGGTAAATCTTTCGCTCCATTTTCTTACCATGTCTAGTCTTTTAGCTATGTGTGAGTAGTCTTTTGGCTAAGTCTTGGGCTAATCTCTCCCAATGACTTAAGTTGTTATTTGATTCTCAAACCTTCGGGCTTAAAATCATGGTTTTCGGAATTGGATTAACCTAGCCATTTTGGTCTAAGCGAGGGGTGTTAACTCCTTGATATGAAGTTTAGTCAAGCGGTCTTGGCAAGCGACATTTTGAGGGCTCGTGGCCTCCTACGTGTTAGATATATTAGCAAAAATAGGTTTGTTTAGTTCCGTTTAATCACATCTTTTGATAAACGTAGTCATTAAAGTTAAATCTTTCGGGCGTGAGCACGCGGTCGTGACTCTCGCTTGAGTTATAATCGAGAACCGGTAGCGGCCTTTGTCAAGGGATCGTCCGCTACCGGTTCTCGATTATAACTCAAGCGAGAGTCACGACCGCGTGCTCACGCCCGAAAGATTTAACTTTAATGACTACGTTTATCAAAAGATGTGATTAAACGGAACTAAACAAACCTATTTTTGCTAATGTATCTAACACGTAGGAGGCCACGAGCCCTCAAAATGTCGCTTGCCAAGACCGCTTGACTAAACTTCATATCAAGGAGTTAACACCCCTCGCTTAGACCAAAATGGCTAGGTTAATCCAATTCCGAAAACCATGATTTTAAGCCCGAAGGTTTGAGAATCAAATAACAACCTAAGTCATTGGGAAAGATTAGCCCAAGACTTAGCCAAAAGACTACTCACACATAGCTAAAAGACTAGACATGGTAAGAAAATGGAGCGAAAGATTTAACCGAAAAAAACGAAAATAAACTTGATTTATGCAAAGATCCAAAGCGTAGCTATAACATTAATAAACGAGAAATTAACATAAGACAAATATTTACTTGAATTCTTGAAGAAATTAACACAAAAGCTTGAAGAACAACAATGGAATTCTCTAGGAAAAAAGAAAGACTTAGGCCTAAATCTAACTAAAATGGCCATCCCTTCCATATATGGCATATAAGCCTATTTATAGGGCCCTAAAGTTAAGTTACAAAGGATTAAAAAGTCCCCAAAATATCCCAAATACATTCCATAAGTGGAAACTTTTCATAAATGAAAGGTTGAAAAAGTAGCAAAAACGTGGATATTTCTCCAGTATGAACCGGTACTGGGATTTGCCCAGTACCGGTACAAGGCCTTCAAAAATACTGGAAAAAATGATCTCTGGACTTTATGAACCGGTACTGGGAATTGGCCAGTACCGATTCATGCTTGACAGATTTTTTGGGCAACTTCGCAGACTCGCTCCGGACACTCCCGAACTCGGATTTAGGCGTTCTTTGAACCGTTGGAAAGCTCGTTGAGCCTACTTTCTAACCCAAGTGGTTTGGATCAAAAGTAATTTGTACATCAAAAGTTATGACAATTCTACCCTCAGCACGTCGAAAGATGAGTAGCTTTAGTAAAATCCTCATTTCTTCTTCAATTCCCTTGACTCTTGGGCGACCCGAGCAACCTCCAAACCATCTTTCGAGCACCACAATGGGGTGGCACATAGCCTTGAGTACTTGGTTGCACCCGAAGCATTCCTTGACGATCAAACGCACCTTATTTATACAAATTGCCTGAAATACATAAAAACACACCTTACGTGCAATATCACTATAAAAGCTAAATAAACGCAAAAGAAAACAAAGCAAAACGAGACTAGTCGCACCAAATATCTACAATATTGGGTGCTCATCAGCAACCCCACAACGTCGCTGCTTCATCGTCACCCACAATATCTCCAAGCAAATCCATTGCCCAGTTCCATGGTCGTCTTGCATTCAAACGCTACTTAATTATGCGATTCCTCATAATTTCATTATTGGGTACTGATGAGTTGTGCTAACTTATTTTTAACGTAGATTACTAATCACCAACCGCCCACCAACCCCCCCCCCCCCGGCCTCTCTCTCTCTCCCTCCCCCCGGCTCTCTCTCTCCCTCCCAACAGTCTCTCTCTCTCTCTTGATTTTTTTTATACAATTTTAAATGTTAATAACTTTTTTTTCACGTATTTTTTTAAAATAAATTATATATTTTTGAAATCTACTTAACGAAACCTATCAATCGAGCCTAATATTGATGGTGAAATAATGTAAAAATTACATTTTTTAGTAGTTTAAACTGTCTAACGAGGTTAAAAAATGTGTTCCAAATTTTAATCTGTTTGAACCGGTGGAAAGAGAAAAAGTTTCCTGATCATTTTAGTTAATAAAATGATCAAAAACTTAAAATATTTCCGCCGGTTGAAACGAAAAAAAAAAAAAGAAAAGAAAAAAGAGAGGCAATCGGTGCCTTGTAGTGTATGTGGTGGTTTTGTGTGCATGTGAGCCTTGAAGAGTTTTGGACGTGGAGCACATATGAAGCACGCCTCATATGGTGGAGGCCAAATGCATCAAATGAAACACACGGATGGGCTCATCCTTATGAAGCACGCCTCCAATTGTGGTACGAAGTGATGCAGATAGATCCACCGAGACGACGACCACAATTTGGTGAAAATATTGACTAAATTTGTGTATTTATTTATGTTCATATATTGGTTCTATATACTCAATTATAATTAAATGAAATTTGATTTCAGCTTGCATTATTGACCTGTTCAGAGAAATATAAAGTAAATTTAAGTGGATTCAACATACATAATTTATTTGAAAAGTCAAATATAGAAGTTTAAAAAAATGAAGGACAAAAAAAAAACAAAGAAATAATATATTGGGCCCAGAAAAATCATTTAATTTAAACACATTATTTCATATTCAATATTAGACTTGTTTGATAGGTTTCGTTGAGTAGATTTCAAATATATAAAATTTATTTAAAAAAATACACGATTTCAACCTCTTCAGACATTTTATATATAAAAAATATTGTTAAAAAATTAAGTGTTCCAAATTTCAATCCGTTTGAACCAGTGGAAATATTTTATTGTTCTGATCATTTTATCCTAATGGTCATAATTAAATTTTGACTCTAGGGCTCTCGCTGATTAACCCTAAGAGATATTTGATTCTACGACTTTCTTAGGGTTAATCAACGAAAGCCCTATAGTCAAAATTTAATTATGACCATTTAGGATAAAATGATCAGAAAATTAAAATCTTTCTACCGGTTCAAACGGATTGAAATTTTGGAACACTTAATTTTTTAACCTCTTTATACATTTTAAACTACCACAAAAATATAACTTTTCCATTTTACATTATTTCACCATCAATATTAGGCTTGTTTGATAGATTTCGTTGAGCACATTTCAAAAATAAAAAAAAAATTATTTAAAAAAAAAGGTGCAAAAAAAGTTATTAGCATTTACCATTTTATAAAAAAATAAAATAAGAGAGAGAGAGAGAGAGAGAGAGAGAGAGAGAGAGAGAGAGAGAGAGAGAGAGAGAGAGAGAGAGAGAGAGAGAGAGAGCATGTGGATGGGTAAAACGGGAAAATGGAAGGCCCGGTGTCAGACCCCCCTGACACAGGGGGCGATTAACAGCCCTCATTTTTAAACTGTTTTCTTTTCATGTTTATGAATATCTCAAGTTTTCTATATAAACAAAACTCACGATATTCGGGCTAGTTTATTCAATCGAATCATGTATATTTTGAAAGAAAGAAATAAGACGCTTCATAGTCTAATTAAACTCTAACCATTCATTTATCTCAACAACGATTCAACTTAACTTTGAGTTACGTGGTTCTATAGGAATGATTTGCACATTGAGCCATCAGCCAAGTAAAATGAATGTCTCGGATCATAAATAGAATCTAATCACAAGAGAGATTCCTCATTCAAATACACTCACTTCACATTATATTTTTTGGTATGTTATATGCACAATTTCTCCTCTCTCTCTCTCTCTCTTTTTTTTTTTTTTTAGCAATCAGAAATTGCAGATATATTAATAGCAAAAACAATACAAACTATCCAATGTCCATGCCCATGGAATTAACCACAAGAAACAGAACCAACATATATAGGAGTAATATAAAAAAATAAAAAATAAATAAAAGAGGCCGCAAAATCAGCTCGATCTAGTGTTGGAACTCATCGATTTACTCGTGGAAGTGAGTTGAGAGGCCATCATCTGCATCAAAGCAAAGCCCATTCACGAGCTACTGCAAGACACCGCAACCCTCGCTGCCACAAAGCCTAGAAAACCGTCCCATATTCTAATGCCTCTACAAATTGAAGGATTACACAATCCTGTGTTCCCTGGATTTAGGGTTGGACCCTACGATTTTGAAATTTAAAACTGATGGGCATATGAGTCCTGAATTGAATTCAATTGCGTATAGTCTATTTAGACGTCATTATTATAAAGGTTAGATCAACAGAAGACAGAGTGACAGACCCTTATCAAGAAAAGGGTCCAATTTGCATTTAAATCAAGGCACGTGTGTACAACTGCCATATTTTTTAGTCTCAATTGGGTGATAAATTTTCATTCCTAATATAAACTTCATTTTTTCTTTATAAGTAGATGGAAATCAATAATACTAGGGGTACCGATGGTGTTTTTTTTTTTTTTGTGAACAACAGAAAAAATAATTATTCATCTTTGAAGATGCCTTCTTAAAAAAAATAACAAATTCGAAGATGATTACGTACATTAAAAAGACTGAGATCAAGGCACAACGGCATCACGACAAGGAGCATTTTTCCCGACAATCATATACCATCTAGGGCCCAAAGAAAGAGCCAGCCAAAACCCAACAATATGTCTGAAACAGCAACGAAAGGAGCCAAACTAAGATCAATCCTACACCAAAATCCCAAAGCCTTAGCCTTGAACCACACTCGAAACAAACCTTCTTTGGGAGCGAGTGTGGGTACCATGGCTTGAATCCTTGACATGACAAATGATACCACAAGAGTGTCACTACAAGGGAAATCAAAGCTTTGGTCACTCGAAACAAACCTTGAGAATCGAGAAGAAAATTATTAATCTCATCGTTATTAATTACATATATCAATTTTACAGGATGCAGTATTATTAATCTCATCATTATTAATTATATAAAATTATTCATTTGATCCAATTAAATCTCCCTTCATAATACAAACAAGCAAATGGATGGTGTTGATTCTATTTCTCTGGCCAGATCGAGCAAAAACCAACATAAGAAAATTTGAGGTCAGACCAAACTCGAAATATTGAGACCTTCTTTTGACGCGGGGTGACCCTTTTTAGGCCACAATATCCAATATAATTTCGAATTTTGTTTGATAGATTTTTGTAACACATGCATTTATCTTTAAAAAAAAATATTATCTAAAATTATTGTAACATGGAATGAAATTCATTTTTCTCCAAGGCAAATGCATTCTAAAGACGTAGTATCAAATAATGATCGGTCCCGATCATCCGGAAAAGACCTAAAAATGGGTTGGGATCAAACTGTCCAGTTCCTCATCCTCAAAAGGACGACAGTGGATCTAAATACCTACTACTACTTGAATACAACAGTTGATGTTGGTGCTTTTAGAATGAGACAATGATAACTACTGCACCTCACCCGTCGCACAACTAATTAAATTGACAAAACAAATGCTTTCATTTTCCTAAATTTTTTGATTTTGGTGCTTTTAGATTGGAGTTTATTTTTCGCTTTAAAAGGGTATTATTTTATTTTATTTATCGACAAAAGAAATATTTTTATTAGAGGAATGAAAAGGGAGTTTCAACCAAAAGTTAGAACTATACTGCGATAAAGACAAAGCCTATTACAACCTGGGGGCCTCAATATATGAATATTATTCCTAAGGATTGTGATTAGTTGAATGTGCTATGTGGTACTCAAGTTATACCGATTCGGTGTTTTTACAACAAGAAAATGCTAACAACTATATTTTAAAAACTGTGGTTACTTAGAAGAAAAGAAAAAGTGCCTTGAGGTCT
Source organism: Rhododendron vialii (assembly GCF_030253575.1). Classification (NCBI taxonomy): domain Eukaryota; kingdom Viridiplantae; phylum Streptophyta; class Magnoliopsida; order Ericales; family Ericaceae; genus Rhododendron; species Rhododendron vialii. The sequence goes on from NC_080558.1 coordinate 39,554,752, forward strand.
GTAAAGTTGTAGTAGGGGATCGATGTGCAATAGTATAGGTAAAAAGTGATTGTAAGATTTTGATTTATATAACCAGTGCCGAACACTAGATTTGCACTTTGCAGATCTTGAATCACATGTATTTTCACATCGATAGCAAAATGTCATATTTTATTAATTGTATTTTACTACGTACACATGACCAAAAAAGGTTGATAATTAACATGATATTTTGGGGAAAAAATTTCTTAAAATTAATTTCAAGTTATCAATCAATTTTAGGTCACGTGTGTATAAAATTAAATGTTGTTTCTGCACAATTTCATGTCTTCATCGAATCTGGCAAGTATCAACATATATATATATATATATTGTTGAACTCCTGCTAAATACTACAAATCATGTATCCGCCACTCCTTGGGATCAGACGAGAAATTTCCAAACAGGAGAGAGAGGGGGGTTAAGGTCCAGTCCAGTTGGCCTCAACATCCAGTCTCGTCCAGTGTGAATTCTCGAGCCTGTCTCGGGTTCAAAAAAATGATCAGAATCGTTCATTTTGTCGAGCTCGTCGAGAACTTTAACCTTGCAAAAATTTATGTTGATCAGATACCGATCAATACCTAATCAGGCCAAATTTATCTTGGGAAAAAAATACTATGCACACTGGATCTCATTTTATTTAAGATAAATGTGTTTTGAATCTTTGGAGTAGGTATTGACCGGTATCTGATCAACATGATTTTTTTAAGATTAAATTTCTTGAAAAGCTCAACAAAATAAACAATTCCGATCATTTTTTTGGGCCCGAAAATCCATACTAGACCGTATTGGATGTTAAGGCTAACTGGACTAGACCTTAACCTGAGAGGGAGATAGAGAGAGAGAAGGGGGGCATTGAAATCCGGGCAAAGGTCCGGTCACCCATATATCGAAAATTCTGACTCCGCCACTGAATTTTTAAGTAACGCGTGTATAAAATTAAATGTCGTTTATGCACATGCACACAATCTCGTGTCTTCATCAATCTAGCAAGTATCAAAATAAATTTATAATTTTTTTTTTCTGTTATTGAACTCCTACTAGATACTACAAATCATGTATCCATCACTCCTCCAAATCAGACAAGAGAAATTTCCAAACAGTGTCTGAGAGAGAGAGAGAGAGAGAGAGAGAGAGAGAGAGAAGAAGGGGGGCATTGAAATCCGGGCAGAGCTCCGGTCACCCACATGCAGATGAGAGGTAAGAGATGAGGATGAGAGAGGTTCATATGTCAGCCCATAATAGTAGTAGTGTTTTTTGAAAAGCCCTAATGGCCCACGTTGTTCCAGATACCCATAAAAGCCCAAAAACATGGCATGGTGATGGTGTTTTGGATTAGGTCAGCTGGAATTTTCCCACCCTTGCCTTTGTTCCCCCCCCCCCCCCCCCCTTCCCTTCCTTCACTTATTTTGGGTCCCGCACGCCAAAACCCTTACTACCTGGCCCTGGGGCTCACACATCCTCGTGATATGTTTCATCATCGCTCCTCAGTTTCCCAACCATGAAAGTTGGCATGTTCGGTTATCAAACCAAATTTTGCCCAACTTGGTTTTTTTCATAGCTCGAATGTCCGGACGAACTTACACGCATGTAGAACTGCAAATGAACTGAACAGCTCGCGAGCTCGACTTGGCTTGGCTCTTTAGTAAACGTGCCGAACTAGAGTTTTAGGGTCGTTTAATAAACAAAAGCTCGGCTCGGCTCGATTAATGAGGTTCATTTAGTAAATGACTAAACTTGGCTCGTTAAGGACTCGGCTCGATAAGGCTTGAGCCGAGTTCGAGCTCAAAACGACTCAAGCGCAAGCTCGACAAAACTCGGCTCGGCTCGTTTGCAGCCCTGCACACATGTCGACTAATCCTGAGAGATTAACTCCACCGCCTACTTGCGGAGTTGCGGGGGGTTCCCAATTAAAGTCAAATCAAAGCTTTGTATGGACTTGCGCCAAGAAGTTGATAAGTTGATAACGTCTGAGAGGGTTCGGGTTCGAACCTGAGATTTTAAAAGTAAGAAAAAGCTTAAGTTCTAAGCCTTGACTACTCGACCAATTCATTGGGTTAGTTTACCTAACTTGTTAGCATGTTCGGTTTTACATTTTGGCCTTTGTTTTGAATTACTAAATAAGCCATTTCTCATATGGTTCAATCGAACTTTGCTCATAAAATTCACCATCCCACGTAAATCTTAAAGCAAATCTTTTTTAGTAAAATAACATCCTTTAAGTACCCAATACTCTCAATGAACATTAATTTCTCTGCTCAATGGACAGTGGCCGTTCAAATGACGTTTAAAAAAAAATGGCCGTTCAAAAAAAAAAAAAAAAAAAGTTTCTCTACTTGAATGTGTAATTATGATTGCATGTATTAATTCAAGCCTAACAAAGTACTTCTTGCGTGATAGATTTCTTTTGAAAATTGGACAGATGTTCTCAATTGAAGCAATTTTAAAAGGGAATTGATTTTCACACTCTCTTTATTATTTATATTCTCTTTTTTGCCTTTATCCATTTGATTTACTATTTTACCCTATTTTTATTTAATACACTTTTTCACACATTCAAGAACAATATTGTAATGTCACGTGGATAAAAACAAAAAAAGATGTATGAATGATTAAAAGGGAAGTGTAAAAATCATTTTTCGTTTAAAAACGTAACAGTTGAAATAAGGACAAAACTTGTGTGTAGTTCTTGACTTGTTGGGAAGAAGTTTTTCAGTGCCGGGTGGGCATGGCCACGTGGTGCTGAGTACGATCTCGGACGTCCAAATGTGTTTTGGACGGTCCAGATCTGTTTGGATAATTTTTTAGTGTAAAATTATCAAAACATCCCCTCAAGCCCAAACACATTTGACGACCGAAATGCATGTTTGACACCACGTGACCCGTGCCCAGCCGCACTGAAAAAATTCTCCTTGTTGGGGCTTCAGGTTCAGGCCTCCAAGATGTACCAAAGAAAATGATGCGACAAAAGTTTACTGTAAAGTGTAAACATAGCTGGGCCACTGTTGTGAATACACACAGATCACCCTTTGGTGAATACAGGCTGAAAGAAAAGTTACCAGCAACATTAAAGGCATCAGGTTCCAGAAAAAAACAAAGAGAGAAACTTATTCATGTCTGTTCAGCCGTGAACAACTTCTTTATAGTAACAATTAATCGCAATCGTTCAAAATTGTTCTGGACGGTCCGGATTTTAATGAAATTTTTTCGAAGAAAAGTTTTTGGACAGCCACGATTAGTGCCATAAACAACTATTCGCGGCAGAGCTGTGAAAAAGATTTTGTCAAAAAGACAAAACAAAAACATGTGCTACAACTGGGCTTATTAAATTTGGAAGGGTGCCCTTGTTTTTCCGGTAGTGTGAAAGCTACAATTTATACTGGGCACGTGCCACCCTCGGTTTTGGAAATAGGAGTAAATTAAATTTTACACTAGAAGTAGTAAATTAGGTATTTATCTACTGCATAACTTGATTTTTAACTAAACTAATGAAAAAATAGCAACAAATTAAATATATGGTTTGGATCATAAAAATAATATTTCAATTTTAAGTGGTTTTGGCCTGAGACTTAAGAGTTTGCTTATTGCTAAGGTCTCAGGTTCAATTTTCTTTATCAGTAATTCTTGGGGCTACTTCACCTCTATGCGCAAGCGTATGAAACAGCTGTAGGAGGGGATGTAGGAATTCGTCCGAGACGCATGCAGGCTAACCTCGGACACACCACCTTATCAAAAAAAAAAAACTAGTTCTTATTGAACAATATCACCCCTTAGTTAAATCATGGCTCCGCCACCGCAACAATTTACCCTAGGTGGAGTATAACTATGTGTCAATATATTACTTCACCATACATCTGAATTTCTCAAGGTTGATGCTGAAGAAAATGGAAGAATGATGTTTAGATATTAATTACTCCTATACAACTAGTGAGTATTGACAAAAGTGCCTATTGAAAATTAGAAATAGAAGAGTTGAAAATCAAATTCTATGAAACTTTTTTTTTTCAAGGTGGAATCTATTATAAAGGCTTAGCATGGACAATAACAACAGTTCACTAGCTAACATGTCCGTTGAGAATCAACTAGGCTTAGCTTAATTGGTCACAACTTTTCCATCTCACTAGGAGGTGAGCAGTTCGACTCTCCTCACCTGCGTGTATATGTTATACCCTTGTAGTTTATAGTGATTGTGAACTTGCTTTCAGCTTTGCGTAAAATTATTTTCTTACCGCTTGTGACAAAAATAAATTAATAAAACATGTCGGCCGAATAGTTTACAGTGTCCAAAAAGACCTTGGGGTTTATATATAACAACCAAAATCCACCTTGGAATCAGGAAATCCAATAATTGTAGGGTCAATTAAAAGCTTGATGTTGGAATTTCTCCACATTAAGAAAAGCTTTTTGATATGCCAACACCGAGTTTTAATAATGGATGTTTAATAATGGATGTTCCGATACTGTTGTATCAATGATCACTTAATCAGAGGCGGAGCCTCGCAAGAAAATAAGGATATATATAATATGCATGATTGAGGGTGAGTTTTCCTTACGGTCTGTTTGATTAAAAAGAAATTTGTGCCGGAAAGTGAAAATGAGAGAAAGTAAAAGAAAAGGAAAGAAAGTGAGAAAAATATTTTTTACACGTGTGTTGCTTAAAATGTATATTTTTTTAAGAATCTTGCCAGAAAATAATATATTTACTGGTTTACCCTTTTACATGTATTATGGATCATTATAGAAAACGAAAAATAGTTATGGACATAATGGGAAGTGTCATAAAAGATGACAACTTTCACAAAAAAGTAAAATTTTCTTATGTTTTTGGCAAGAAAGTGGAAGCTATGTACTCATGCTTTAATAAATTGTACAAGAAAATCCACTTTCTTGTATTTTCATGCTAATCAAACACTGGAAAAGTGTGATTATTTTCTCTTTCTTGTATTTTCAGTCACTTTCACACTAATCAAACGGACCCTTACAGAGGGAAGGTGCTAAACGGCCTAAAAGGACTTAGGAAATTTATTTTCTTTTGTATTTTTTGAAGAAAAATAAATCCATTAGGCAAACTCACCCTGGATACCAAGTTACCAACCATCTATAAACCTTCTTCACAAAATAAATTCGTAGTAATCAATAAAATTTAAAAAATGAGAATATTAGTTTTTTTTTTTTCTTTCATGAACTTGAATTCACAAAATCCTCAACACGAATGTAATGCCATACATATGAGTTCTTTTTAGGAGCCTAGGAAAATACGTGAAGACTCACACACGGAGTTATAGTAATTCATTACTCATTAGAAGGATCCATCATTCTTTCTTGCTCTCAATTGTCGTTATACGCTTGTGTTTTCAATCTTTGCTCTAAAAAATATTTTTAATAGACATTTTTGCGCTTATGCTTGCACTCCCGTCTTCGCACAGAGAGTTGCATTAACTATGACTGGACAAAGTCCTCGCAGCGTCAGAATACGGTCCAGAAGGGCAAACCTGTTATTATCTCGCGCTCTCAGGTCCTTCTTGGAAGTTGGCATGCATAAATGCCCATAGCGGTCCGCTTCACTCCAACACAAATCTCTCCCTCTCTCTCCAAATCTCTCTCTCCCTCTCCCTCTTCCTCTCTGTGACAGCAACCAGAGTTTCAAAATGAGAGCTCTCGGCATACTGGTCGTGCTACTGTGCGCCACCTGCCGTGTCGCCGTATCCTTAACCGACGGTAAGCTTCCACGACATCTTCATTTCTCAGTGGCATTTTCGTAGTTTATATTCAATTCGGGGTGTTATATGTGTAGTCACGTTCTCTGTTATGGTGGGTAGTTCGTCTTGATTTTGCTTCACTATTAGTGATCTTCGTTTTGAAAAAAAAAAAGTTAGTTTTTTTTTTTTTTGTCTTTGTTCAAAACTTTTTCGAATTTATAAGTTTTATGTCAAAATTTTGTGTATTATTAATTCACCCTGACGGTTTATTGACTTATTTCTTTGTCTTTATTTCAAAAATTATGAGTTTTGATCGTAATTTTTTACTTTTTCCATTTATGTCGTTTAGATAAATTAAAAATTCACACAAAATTGATGCCATACTAATGGGAAAAAATTTGAATAAAGAAAAATAGAAAAAGGCAATTTTTTAAATTTTTTGTTTCAAAACCAGCCTTAGCTAAGGGAGGGTAGGATCCATGGTAGTAGGATCATACGTGACCGAATTACCCTTGTCCTTTGATCGAATCTTGGTTTGGTGGGACCGGTATTGGCAGTGATTTGTCCCAGTCAAAACAAGGCATGATTACTATTTTGAACTCCCATTTTATTCTTTTGCATTTCTTTTTCTTTTTTTTATTCTTTTGGAATTACCAAATTCTCCTTACTTATGAATTTACTAATCACACATGAAGGGGAAATTTGGTCATTTCACGTGAATGAAAATAATGAAAGAAGTGCAAGAGGATGAAAGGGGAGTATGAAAACCGCCTTTTGATTTTTCTATTTTGATTTCCACATAACTCAAAGTAACAAACTACTCTATTGGTCATGGGCTGAGTTCCAATTTCTCTAATCCTTAAGTATTATCCATTGTGGATCTGGTTTGGATCCACGACAAAGATCGACATCGTCACTCACGTAAAAGGTCATTCACGCCAAAATTGATCCGACACAAATAACTGTGTAGGTGAACCATATTTGTGAAAGAAAAATGTTTGATTTGATTTAATAATATGTTCTAAAATTATGTGTGCCGACCAACTTTTGTTCCATGAATGTGATCGTTTATACCTATTGATATCGGAACAAGTTAATTTTTGACAGAGATAGCTTTCTTCATCATGATGGTAACAAAATAAACAGTTGCAATTAATCTTTGTGGATCCTGAAGGGATGAAGGACTATTTATGATTTAAAATTGAACCCTGGTCCCACGAGGGTTAGAAAGCTGTCCCCTGATTGAAATGTCGGCAAAAGTTTTGAAAGCACACAAGTATCTTTCCACTAGTTCTTTTTCCTTGCTTCGGTTGCAGCATTAGGTTGTGTTGTAAATTTATAAGTCTGAAATTTATTTTGGTGTTTTTTTTTAAGTTTTTGTTTAGCATTTTGTAGTAATTTTTGGGATTAATCGTTCATTTTGACGAGACGAATCGAAAAAATATAAAAATATGGATCGATGTTGAAAAATTCAAATAAGATGACACTCTAGACAAATTGGATAACTGTTTGATACTTTTTCGTCTTTAGTGAATTTTTTTTTGCTTTTGGTCAAAATTTTGTACTTTTTAAATTTCTCTCGTCAAAACGGATGATTAATCCAAAAAATATAATCCAAATCTAACAAAAATTCAAAAAAGACAACAAAATACACACAAAATGAAGAAAATAATTAAGTTTACAAGAACGCACCCTTAAAATGGCAATGAGCTTGTCATAGATTTGTGTTTTTGTGTTTAGTGTGCCAGTGCTCCGTGATATGTTCTTTATGCCTTTGTATTTTGGTCTTCTCCCATTGTCGGCGTCATTTATCTTACAGCGATAATATAGTTGTACTTTTCTCCATCAATGAATTTCTTACACTTCCACCAAAATAAAAATAAAAAATGGCTATGAGCTTTTCTAAGTTTTTTACCAAATGAAAGCACATATGGGTGTTTTGTATTTAGGCTTCTGTAAACCCATTTTTTGTACTGAAATGCATACGAGTATTTTATAACTGAAATGTGTTACGAACATAAAAATCATAAAAATCCAAACGTAGAAGCATTTGAAGCCGTTTGATTCGTGTAGGCCCCCGCATGATGCATATGCGCATAGAATTCACACAAATCAGTGATTGCGGACGCATCTACATTTGAATCGTTTTGCATTTGGTAATTCGTTGGATTAGTTTAGGAATGTTGGAGTATTATCTTTTGTTTACGAAGGAGACATGCTCTAGTCTAGGAGTCAGAAACTGCATTGATTAAATACTTTGATCTAAACTTTAGATGTCCGAATTTAATCTCGTGAGGTTCAATTATGTCACGTGTTCGTACTCTAATGACAACAAAATTGAAGAAAATGTTAACCTCAGCTCAGTAAGCAATGATTAATGTAAAAAAATATGTATTTAACATTTGCGATAGTTGCATAGATAATTAAATCTTTAATATTTTTGACATACAGAGACTGTTTTGGCAAAAAATAAGTCAGGTAACTTATTTTTTTTAATTTTATTCAGCTTTTTTCTGCATCTGTTAGTTTTGCGTCAATTTTTTAAAAATTATTGATTTGTTTCATTGAAAAGAATCAGAAAAGTAAAAAATTATGTTCAAACTCATAATTTTTTGATTAAATAAAAGCTCCAAGACATATTTTTCGGTTTATTTTTGTTTTTATTCAAAAAAAAATTGAAGTTGGATCAGAATTTTTTACTTTTTCGATTTCTGATGTCAAAATGAATAAATAATTCACAAATATTTTTTGTAAAACTATCGAATGTGAAATTTTTAAAATAAAGATTAAAAAAAGCTTATTTTTTCCAAAACAGAGGGTAGATTATTCTCTGTTGGGTTGAGGTTAGCAAAAATCATGGGTACTTTTTTTTTATCAGAAAATTATGGGTACTTTTTTTTTATCAGAAAATTATGGGTACTTTATCAAGAACTCGTGAAAGTATTTTTGGCCATGTGATGGCACTTGTGCGGACGGCTGCGATTGAATAGTTTTACTGGGGCCCGTACGATCTTCTGTTCACCGCGGCAGTAAAACCACGTGGGGTGGGGGCTAATCCTTCTCTAATTCCAAAACTACCCTTCCGACTGCAGGATTATTACGAAACGGCAACTTCGAGCTGGGCCCAAACCCCACCGCCTTGAACGGCACGGTGGTCCTCGGCCGCGCCGCCATACCGGAGTGGGAGATCTCCGGCTTCGTGGAGTACATCAAGGCCGGGCAAAAGCAGGGCGACATGCTGCTGGTGGTGCCAGAGGGTGCCTTCGCCGTCCGTCTGGGCAACGAGGCGTCCATCAAACAACGCGTCAAGGTCGGTGGCTCTTCTCTGGATTTTTTTTTTTTACCAATGGGTCAAGTCAACCAATTGTTTTTGTCCATAGACCTTATTCGTGAATGCGTTTCGTTGCAAACTCTATTTGGTTCCCGAAATATTCTCTCCGTCATTCATCCATTCATTCGTGTTTTTTCGTTTTTAGTAGTAATTTTTTATCAAATTTTCTACTTATTTTTCTACTTTTTAAATATATATAGTAATTTTTTATCAATTTTTTTTTTCTTGGATGCCCAAGAAACCTGTCTACTCTAACCTAATTTAAGGGGTAGGGGAATGAGATGTTACGGTGAGACTGGAACCGGACTTTGTCCCGGTAAAAGGGAGCATGTAACCTCTTCAATTTAGGGTGATTATAGTTTTTGAAGAGGTTAGATACTCCCTTTTACATTATTCGAAAAGAAACATATATACTGCGTTTTTCGCGCTTTGAATATGTTGATTTTTTATAGAGAGAGATTCATTTCTGAGAAGACGTAAGATTAACAGCTCCATTGTCTTCTATTTTCGGCTTTTTTATTCGAGGATAAAAACAGCTTTGAATTCGCTAAGATATTACACTTCTCTCTGACTATACCTTACTGGCTGTGAAGGTTATAAAGGGAATGTACTATTCCATCACGTTCAGCGCGGCCCGGACATGCGCACAGGAGGAGCGGATCAACGTCACGGTGGCCCCTGATTCCGGTGTGCTGCCGGTTCAGACCCTGTACAGCAGCAACGGGTGGGACGCGTATTCGTGGGCGTTCCAAGCAGATTTTTATGAGGTGGAGATAATATTGCATAATCCTGGTGTGGAGGAGGATCCGGCCTGCGGCCCCCTCATTGATTCTGTCTACGTCAAAGCCCTGTACCCTCCGAAAGCAACAAACAGTAAGTTTATCTTCCTCTTATCCCCTTGTGTTTAGTCTTACTACAGAGGAAATTAGTTTGTAGACTTATGTGAATCGAACGCATCTATGCATACAAATATTTGCACACAGACGACTCGTTCTCTCTTCTACGGATGCACTCGTAAGTGAACGATTGTGTTGCGAGATTGCCACTCTCTCTAGAACATGGTGTGTCCGACCGATAGTGAGTGCTGAAATTTACAAAAGTGTGATTATCCGCGCCCATCCATCCATCTTACTCGTTCTAGCTATGCTCTACTAAATAGGGACACAGCACATGGAGCAGAATCATACAGTCATCGACTTGTTACGTGATTGTTTCGCGACTTTTATAGAATCACGACCTTCGGAGGTTCTTGTATGTCATATATCGTCCTGAAATATGTTACCTCAACGGAAGTTAATGCAGAAATATGCGCGGAAAAAATCAATGTGTGGCTCATATTCGTTTTGGAAGTAGTCCTCAGTACGCTAAAATTGATTTTGGGCCGCACATTGATCTCTTGTCCTATGTTTTCTCTGTAGGGTCCAGAATGACAAAGTTTCTCAATAATTCACTTATAGCTAATTAGGACCACTTCGCATTGGGGATTTCATCATTCGCATCTTTTGGAGGTTTGGTCCTTCACACCTATAAATGGAATTTGTATTCCGTACGGCCAAGTTTGGTGATTATGTTCAATTGTGATGGTTCTGGTGGCTGTCATGATCAATCCTACGTGAAAATGTTTCGTCTGACCCACAGACTGTGTCTCCCTTCCAGCTTGAATTCGTCTGGAAACAGACGATTCCTGATTACGACAGAGTGAGTGAAAGTGGGGAAATCGATCGGGTCTTTCATTTCATCTATAGACTCCAAACATTCTTACATGATTGTTATCTCCTATAGTTTCACCATATAAAGGAAAATCCTATCGATACAGAGGGACATGAGAGCGACATCCGGTAGGTTGAATAACGACGAATCAAATCGGTGCTTTTGTACCTGAGTTGGTCCCGGTCCTGAAAATGAGAGAACCAAATGAGATTGTTCAGGCTGCGATAGAGTTCTAAAAATGTACTATGAGTATCAGAATATAGACTTATTAACCTTTTCAATGGTTTGTTTTGATGGGTTTTTTCCTTAAATAATCTTGTCGAGTGTTTCCAATGGTTTGTAAAAAGGTTTTTTGATTGTTTCGGTTCTTTTGAGTTCATGCATTTGTTTAGCCGCTCTGAAAATTTATCGATCGATGAAAATTAGACAGGTTCTTAATTTTGAAAAATAAGGTCCATAGTCACCGCTACTTTTACCTTCCTTTACGTAAATGATGTTTCTTTTTTTCGCTTGGCTTGTATGTAAATGATGTTGTCATCGTATTGTCCTTCGATTTAACTTCTGTTTGTACATTATGGATTCATCAAGTAGCTTAACTGATGATGCCTTTGTGTTTTTGTGCAGAGAACATATTGAAAAATGGGGATTTGGAAGAAGGGCCATGGGTGCCAAACGTGTCCCCCCACGCCGGCGTCCTAATCCCCCCAAACATCGAGGACGACCACTCCCCTCTCCCCGGCTGGATGGTCGAATCCCTAAAGGCGGTCAAATACATAGACTCGGACCACTTCTCGGTCCCACAGGGGAAACGAGCCGTCGAGCTAGTGGCCGGGAAGGAGAGCGCGATAGCGCAAGTGGTACGCACCATGCCCGGTAAAACCTACGAGCTCTTCTTTGCCGTGGGCGACGCTAGCAACTCGTGCGAGGGGTCCATGATCATCGAGGCATTCGCGGGTAAAACTACCGTTAAGGTCCCGTACGAGTCCAAGGGGAAAGGCGGGTTCAAGCGGGCGGTTCTCAGGTTCGTGGCGAGTGCGACCCGGACCCGGATCATGTTCTTCAGCACCTTTTACACCATGAGGAGCGACGATTTTTCTTCGCTGTGCGGGCCTGTTCTTGATGATGTGAAGCTGTTGAGTGTTCGGAATCCGCGGAAAATGTGAAAGTATTGGGATTGAGAATTTTTAAAAAAAAAGGTGTTTTGAATTTGGGATTATAGTAAGAGGCTAAGAGCATGTATTTTTGTGCAAGGAGGAACATGGGGTTTTTAATGTAGTTGCAGTGTTTTTTAAGGTATGTGATACTGGTGGATGGATGTGAGATGCTCATGTCCTAGTACTGTGATCTTATATGTGGAGGTTTTTAATCCAGCAGAATAAATTGAGGGAAATTTCAAGCTTATTTAAGACTCTGCGTTCTTGTAAACTTATTAGTCTGAAACTTATTTTGATATTTTTTTTACTTTTCGTAACATTTTGTTTAGCTTTTCGTTGTGGTTAATCGTTTGTGTCGACAAGGCGAATATGAAAAGTATGAAAATATGGACCGATATTGAATTTATTCAAATAAGACATCATTTAGACGAATAAAATAGCTGTTTGATACTTTTTTCGTCTTCAATGAACTTTTTTTGCTTTTTGTCAGAATTTTGTGTTTTTTAGACTTCTCTCGTCGAGATGGATGATTAATCCAAAAAATATGATGTGGATCTAACAAAAATTTAGAAAATACGAATAAAACACATAAAATAAATTTAAAAAATAAGTTTACAAGAATGGAGTCCAGCATTTGATTCGAAAAATAAGTAGCTTCTTCCGCACAAATCTATGGCCATATCCATGATCTTCCTCCTATTACAAAAGGCCCAAAAATAACATTGAAATGGTTTGAGAGGCATTTGTTAACCTTCTGTTAAATACTGTATATTTTACAAATCAATTGAGGGTAAGTATAATTTATTAGAGTGCAAGGCATTGAACAAATCAGATATGCCGTTGGAGTATTTGATTTCGATAGACTCTTTAATTCATGGGCGACTCCACTATTTAGAGGTTTAAGTGATCTCCTTGCGTTCAAAAAATGTACCAAAATTTCATATGTTTTCGCATGTTATAATTTTCTTAAAAAGTGGAGTGCTATTGTTTGCACTGAATCATTCAAACAAATCCAAAGTGAATAAGAATTCACTTCAAAATTTGTGCGTAACTAGATCATATAGCTCATAAAAGATAAATATGCCTCGATAACTTTTCAACGAAATGCATATGTTATGTATACGAATTTTTCCTTACATGTTTGTTGTCGCTGGACTAAAATTCTACGGTTACCATTTCTTTATTTATTTTTATAATATATTCATAAGGTGGTTTGGGGGTTAATGTTTTGTTTGGTTTCCTTTTTGAAAAAAAATTTCTAACTCAAAAATTACTCATTACCCGTACTTTTAATTATTAATCTCATTTCTCTCTCCACTCTTCAATCATTACTCTCATTTCTCTCTCTATCTCTCGTCACTTATTACCCATATCTCAAATCATTACCTTATTTCTCTCTCCACTTATTATCTCAAAAATCAAACTTAAAAATTTTCAAAAATCTATCCAAACACAGCATAAAAAAAATCAACGGTCCGGCTAATGGAAGCCTAGTAGGTCAACTTTAAGAATGTCAAAATATGATATTTAATACTCCCTCCGTACCTATTTTAATTGTTCACTACGGTTTTACGTGCATTTTAAATGACTTATATATCTCGACATATATTATGTTTTCCGTTTTTGAAATCATTGTCTTATAGAAAAAATTGAGATCTATCAAACAAGATCCATATTACATATTTTTAGCAATATACATCAAGAAATATATGTCATTGAAAATACACGCAAAATCATAGTGAACAATAAAATAGGGATGGAGAGAGTAGTAGTTTAATTTATCTCCTTGCGTATCATATTATCATTTCTCTGCACCCCAGCACAAAACTTTTTACTTTTTGTTCAAAAGTTAATCAACACACACTCTTTTGTTTTCTTTAGATGTCAATGACAATTTTACCCTACACCAATTGCCACTACTTAGGCCCCGTTCCGAAATGTGAAATAAGTACTTATTGTTTAAGAAAATAATTTCATGCTAAAAAATGATGAGTTTATTGAAATCTAAAAATATGCAATATGGATCTTGTTTGAAAATGAGATCTTTAATACGGTGCAAAAAAATCAAAAAATTATTTTTCATTTACATTATTTTTTAGTTTGATAATGTGAAATAAATACTTATTTTTTAAGCAGGTGTTCTGGAACGGGCTCTTACTGAAGAACGCATTTGTTGGATTAAAAAAACCAACGCATTTGCTATGTCAAAACATTAACTCCTTTATTTATAGAATAAGAAATTATTATATTGGATTAAGCACTTGGTTCGATTGAGCCAATTTTTCATAAGACCATCTGCAAAAATATTTTAAATTAATAAATGGTCAGGATCATTTGTACGAGATCTGAAAGTAAATTTCGTATGCCGATCTGTACATGGTCAATCAAGTCTTCCACTTAGCCAAAAAAAAAAAAGTGCAACACTATTATAGGTTGAACAAAAAAATATACAGAAAGTCTACTGGTACAAACAAAAAATCTGTACCAGTAGGTACAAACCCCTTTTTGGACCCATTTTGAGTTTCAAAAAAATGATTGGAGTCGCTCATTTTGTTTAAAATACTTTGCTTATGGTCCCTACAAAAAATAAAATTATTCCGGTATCGGTAAGAGTATTTACGAAACATTCAAACTTTGCTCTTGAATTAAATAAAATGAGCGACTCCGATCATTTTTTTGAGACCCAAAAAGGGGTTTGTACCCACTGGTACAGATTTTTTGTCTATACCAGTAGCACAGTTCAAAAATATATACCTTTCTTGCTCAATCAAGTCTTCCACTTAGCCAAAATCACCAGTCAAATTCAAACTTAAATTTTAGGTAAACATGTACAAAATGAGTTCCATCTCACATATTACTACCAAATAAGTGGCCATTTACATATTCAAAATCAATGTCCACCTTCTTGAGTACATTCCAGAGATCTCATATAGTCAAATAGTTCCAAAAAAAATGCGACCTAAATGAAGTCCAAGAACTCATGTAGCAAAAGGCAAAAGTACTCCACCAGCTTCTTAATGTACCACTGTAACAAATAGGAAGGCAAGATAATAAGCACATTCATCTTACCAATATAACCTCAATCGTAATTAGTAAAAAAGAAGAAGAGAATATATTGTTACCTAGTACTTCAAACAAAACACCGGATTCAAGCCAATATCACTTAAGGCCAGGATATCTTCTTTTTCTTCTTCTGTGACATATTCAATATTTTCCTTCTACGGGCATGTGGTGATGTTATGGCCAACCTTCTTGCACTATCCACAACTCTTAGTTACCTTTTTTGTTTCTTTTCCACCTTTCAATCGCTTTGTCTTCTGACGCCCTTTGGTTATCGAAATCAGAGGACATTGGACATCGCTGATTGGTTTATCCACCAAAATTTCTATGTCCAACCTTGGTGTTCCAGCCTCACTTTGAAGTATGTCATGACACCAACGCAAAGGCAAATAGATAGATGGAATTTTATAGCAGTCCTTATGAAGAAATACACTTAGTATGTGACGACAAAGAATTCCCCAATATTCAAAATGCTTGCAACTACATGTAGTAGTCTCACCATCCCAAAACACAATGTGAGTTTTGCTCTTTGTACTATAGTGATGTTTGACTCCAAATTCACACCCGTGCTCATGAACTAATGAATATAAAGTTGCTCTACCAAATTCCTCTTGAAAACTTCTCAAAACAAAACGGTGTAAGAACACCACAAGCTTGCTTTTTCAACGGCGACATTGTTCTTAGAGTGGAACCCCTATACTTTTGCAGCATTGTGTTATGCAATTGTCGTTGTTGAATGTTTTCAATTGCAATATCAACCTAAACAACAACTCATATTTATTAATGAAAGTATCACGAGAATTATAAAGAATTTCAAGAAGTAAATGTTACTAACCTGCCTAACAAAATTTTCCAAATTTTTGTGGGAGCTAATGAATCGTTTTACGTACGCATTTATACTCTCTGATCTCCCTGTGGTTGTCATTCCTCCAAATAAATAATTACGAAGGTAAGCCAGCACCCAAAAATACTTAATTTCATACAATCCGACGACATGTTTGTTGCTATCCAAATGATACTTCGCAACCACTTGAGGCCATTGATGCTCAAACGCTTCGGACGAGTCTAGGTGATCACGCCTTTTTACTTCTCCCTTTCTCTTGTTAGTGCGATATTTTTAAATGAAAAATCCAGTCCTACACGCATATTTCTTATAGCAAACGAAAGCTTCTTTTTCACTAAGAAAACATTAACCAATGAAAGGATCAATTTCTTTTGGGTAATCATTCAACTCTGATGCATTTTGTTCAATTCGATCACCCTTTTTCCATCATTTGGAAGCTGATTTAAGTCAATATCAAATAATGGTTCATCCATTGTCCTACAATTACAACATAATGCCACACAAAAAAACATCGATTTAAAAGGGTAAATAACAAAATCAAAAATTAAAACCTAATAACATTTTTTGTATTACAAATGGGAGGTGAGTTTGTTTGGAAAAAAATCCGTGATTGAAATTCCCAACTGTAATTTTGTGCCTCTTTTAGTTTCATTTCATTCCGTTTCTATAAAATAAAATAAAATAAAAAAACTAAGTCGAACTTACCTATCACACTTAAGAGATACGCATTTTAAGTAAAAAAAGAATTTGTATTGGAGCAAACAGTGAACCCATAATAGTAAGAATTAAAGAAAGAAGACTTATCTATCACACTTAAGATGCCTCCAAATTTAAGCCAATGGAATAGAAAAATCTGCATAGAGAAAATAGTTTAGAATACAAAATTTGTGGAATTTGGAACACTATATAAAACCGAAATAAGAGAAAACTCACCTGGTAAACCCCCAATTTTCCTTTTCCTCATGGAGTTGTTCTTGTGAAGTTTTCAGGAGATGAAAAGGTAAAGTAGGCAAAAAGTGAGAAGAAAGTGAATTTTGTATGTATGTGAAAAAGAAAGGACATGTTGGTGGGAAATTGCCCGCCAATTGTTTTGGTGGCAATTTTGTAGGAGTAATTGATAACGAAGTTTTGGGTTAGATTTGTCAAATTATATATAAAAAAAAGTTCGTTTAGATTAAGTCAAAGAAGTAGACAAAAAGTAATCAAAAAGTAAGTAAATGAGACCCATTAAACATGAGCCCATTTAGGTTTATGCTTTGTTCTCTTTGCTTTTTGAAAAATAATAGGAGTAATAAGTGAAGAGAGATAGAGAGAAAAATATTGAAAGTAGAGAAAATTTTAAAAAAAATTCTTTTTGAGAAGTATAGAGAACACAACATTTAACATTAGCAAATCAAAATTCGGTTTTTAACAAAAGCTCTATACATCAAAAGCGTTGAGACTTTGGGATCACATACTGCGTGAATTTAGTCAAATTCAAATACATTGTTGAACTTTTTCCCCCCTTTTGAAGTTTGATTCAAACTCGGCTAATATGTATATACACCTAAAACTATGAGGCTACTCGAATTCCATCGTGCTCGTTTCAATGAAGCCAATTCAAGGAGAAGTCTTTGGGTGCCGTGTTAATACTACACACGTGGTACCCCTTGGTGATTCGTTGTCTAAACGTGTTTTGAACGGTCCTTCAAAATTCAGACCGTTTAAAATACTTTTGGACGGTTAGGATCGCCGACTGGTGATGTCATGTTGTACCCACTCAGCACCCAAAAAATTCTCCAATTTAAGCTCCATATAAATAAGAAATAATCCATGCTTAAAGCATATGGAGTACATATCCATTCTTGTGAACTTATTTTTCTTCTTCGTTTTGTGTGTATTGTTCGTTTTTTTTTGAATTTTTGTTATATGCGCGTCATATTTTTTTGGATTAATAATCATCTCATCTGTCTCGACGAGAAGAGTCTAAAAAGTACAAAATTATGACGGAAAGCAAAAAAAAAATTCACAAAAAACTAAAACGTATCAAACAACTGTCTTATTTATCTAAAGTGTCGTCTTATTTGAATTTTTTCAACATTTGTCCATATTTTTATACTTTTCCGATTCGTCTTGTCGAGACGAACGATTAATCCCAAAAATTACGAAGAAAAGCTAAATAAAAATTTACAAAAGTAAAAAAAATATCAAAATAAGTTTTTTTTTGGAAAGCAATATCAAAATAAGTTTAAGACTCATAAGTTTACAAGAATGCAAATGGTCATTATGTTTCCAAGACACACTTGAAAGTTAAATAATGGGAAAATGACGGCCCAGGACGTGTTTTGATAATTAATACCCGCCAAGGACAAACTAAGAACATTTGCTAATGCTGAAAATGTCCTTGTCGGATATTAATTATCAAAACACGTGATTGACCGTCATTTTCCCTTAAATAATCAACCCTACAAAACGCGACACTGGCCAGGCCGGTCCATCCTAGGGTCTATTGAAAGCCCAAATTCCAAAACATCCAGGCCCAACCTGGTAGCCTACTAGGCCCGATACCCAACCCCACAGATTCAAAATTCAAATTCCAAAATCCACATTATCACATATACCGAATCCAAGACCACCCCCAAAATTCATTTTTGCACTCACTTTTTTACTAATCACACTCCTCTTTTGTTTTATTGTGTGAAATTATCAAAATATCCTTCAACTTTGTGTGCAAAAACCACTTCATTCTGATAACAAGAAAAGGAAAATATTGAAAACCGGAAGGGTGTAAAGGTAACTTCACACACTAAAAACAAAAAGGACAGTAGAGTTAGTAAAAAAGAGTGCCAGAATCAAACAAAACAAAAAAGTGGCGTCAGCTTAAAGCTTATGCTTCTCATTTCCAAACAAGTGAACGGCCCGTGATCCGTCCACTCATCAGCCCATCCCTTTCATCCGACGGCCAAGATTCTCGCGTCACCTTAAAGCTACCGGAAGCAGTAGTTGCTCAAAACCCTCTCATCACTTTCCCCCCCCCCTATACATACCCTTCTCCCACACTCTCTCTCTCTCTCTCTCTCTCTCCCTCAACTTGGACTCGCAGGGCCAGCCGCTCTCTGTTCCGTATCATCAATGGTTTGTTTTCCAATTTGTTTCTCGATCTCATTGTCTTGCGATTCTTTTGCTCTCACGTTAATTTTCTTTTGTTGTTCGTCTGTTCTGAACTTTTGTTCGATTCACGTTAATTTTCTTTGAATTATTAGGTCTAAAAAAGTAATTAAAAAAAAAAAAAAAACGATCCAAGACGAAAACTACCAAACTACCAAATGGTATTTTTTTTCTGTCGGTAGTTTTTTTTTTTTTTCCCCCCCAACTTCGATCTGTCTTTTACACCGGACTTCTCTTGTTGAGACGAAGAATTAAACTCAAAGATTGCGGCGAAAAGATAGACTAGAAATTACGAAAAACAAAACTATGTCGGAAAAGGTA
The DNA here is from genome assembly GCF_030253575.1 of Rhododendron vialii. Classification (NCBI taxonomy): domain Eukaryota; kingdom Viridiplantae; phylum Streptophyta; class Magnoliopsida; order Ericales; family Ericaceae; genus Rhododendron; species Rhododendron vialii. Next base: position 39,574,036 of record NC_080558.1, read on the forward strand.
CTAGACCAAAAGTTTTAGAGATATGGGGCCTTAGATAGTAGATATATATATGCGTTTTCGTATTATGTTATACTAATTGGTGGATGTATCTGTCGCAGGCTTTGCAAAATCAGCAAACCGTTGACTATCCGAGTTTCAAGCTCGTGATTGTAGGCGATGGTGGAACTGGTAAAGTTTTCTAAGTTTGTTTTTTTAATGTTTTTCTTTTAGTTTCTATAGTATATGTAATTGCTCAAGGGTTAACTTAGTTGATTGATAGGGACTTATAAGGTGTAAAAATGAATAAATAGGTATTCAACTTCCTTTGAGAGTTCTTTTTGATAAATTTTGATTTTGGTAGGCAGAGATTATACTGTATGATATATTAAGGCTCTATTGGGATTTAATTAGATTTGTAATGAAGGGATTTTATGTACAACTTCAACGAAGTATAAGGTAAAGTATTTAAAGATGCTCCCATATTGTTATTTCAAATCCACCCAATAAAGCTCCCAATCTAACCGTGTTGAAATCCTTTTGAAAAAACTAGCGATGCAATATTTTTGCTGTTCTCATTTGGTGGTTGAAGTCGTATGGGTTACCTTTCCAAACGGAGCCTAATTCTAGTTATACCATACAAATTCCATGCTCATTCCTTCCATGATTTGGGTTCATCAAGCATATATTTATTCTTGAATAAATCGTTTTTCTTATGCTTTCCTAGGGTTTGATAGTCTTGTTTTGTAGTTGTTATTCCTTATTACTGGGTTTGACTTTTTTTGTTGAAGTAAAGGGTATAAGAATTAAAAGTCTGGTCCTGCAGTTTCATTTAGAGTTTTTTTTTTTTTTTTTTTCTGTCGGTAGTTCTAGTGAAATGATCTTGGGCTGAAATCAATGAGTTTGTGTTGTATAGGGAAAACAACATTTGTGAAGAGACATCTTACTGGTGAATTTGAGAAGAAATACGAACGTAAGTCTTTTCAGATGGATCTCCTGTTTCCAGTGGGAATTTGACATGTCTTGTGTTCTCTACTTTCTTGTGTATGGGACTGACTTCCATCTTCTAACCTTGAATAGCAACCATTGGTGTGGAAGTTCATCCCCTGGATTTCTCCACTAACTGTGGAAAAATTCGATTTTACTGCTGGGACACTGCTGGGCAGGAGAAATTTGGTGGTCTTAGGGACGGCTACTAGTGAGTAAATCTATTTTTATTGTTTGTGCTACTGAGCTGATGTTTTTTTTTTCTCTTGTTAGGTTGAGGGAATTCCTTATGTTTCTTTATCCCGTTGTGTTTATTGTGATTGTTTTCTTCCATATATTTTTTTGTCTTCTATATTACTTGCTTAATGAATCAAGTCGCATCCTTAATTTAGGGCATGATTGTCGAATAAGGTTGTAACTTGTGTTTTGAATGCCATGGTTGAATGAGGTAATGAAATTGATCGTGTGTAACTTGTGCAATCATATTATGAGGAATATGGTGACTGGCTGAAGTCAAGTCCCTTGAGTGTCTCTGACACAGCACACTCTGTCAGTCTGCCCGCTGATCACGTTGCTGAAACAAATTCATGAATATTTATCTACGAGTCTATGGCACTAATAGGTTGTTGGCTTAAATATAGGAAGCACATAAAGTTATTAAAATAGGACTATTATGCTTGGTTCTGTTTTGACTATTATGCTTTCCAAGTTCAACTATTGACTTCTGGAATATTTGTAGACACTCCAGCATCTAATTCCCTGCTGTTTGTCCTAGAGTAGCTGTAGCTTTCCTGCTCACTACTCATTGCTTTAGTGATTTTTGTCAAAAGGTCTTTTATTTATGTGACACAGAAGTGTTTTTTTTTGTTTATAATTGTAGTGGTATGGGGAATTCATTTTTAGGTTTCTTTTTAAGATGGAAAATTGAGGTTCCAGTCTCGTATTGTGTACTCCTAAAAGTCTCTATTACTTGCAGTATCCATGGACAATGTGCCATCATCATGTTTGATGTTACCGCCCGCTTGACATACAAAAATGTTCCAACGTGGCACCGGGATCTTTGCCGGTAATTCCTAAAACTTAATTTCGTAGTTTCTGATTTTATCATATTTGTTCCCACAATATTTAAATATTTTTGTGCTTTTATGGTGTCAATAATCAGGGTGTGTGAGAATATTCCAGTTGTACTTTGTGGAAACAAAGTTGATGTGAAGAATAGGCAAGTGAAGGCAAAGCAAGTTACTTTCCATCGGAAAAAGAACTTGCAATACTACGAGATTTCGGCAAAGAGCAACTATAACTTTGAGAAGCCTTTTCTGTACCTTGCCAGAAAACTTGCTGGGTGATCATAGATATCCTTACATTATTCATTTCTGTTCTCTCTTAGCTATTTTGGTTTTTAGGGCATGCAGGACCTAAATGTGTTCTGGTTGTAGGGATCCAAACTTGCATTTTGTGGAGGCTCTTGCCCTACTTCCTCCAGAAGTGAACATTGACATCGCTGCGCAACAACTGTAAGTTTTCTGCTACAATCTCTCCCTCTCTCTCTGTTTGTGTGTGTGTGGAAGTGTGCAACCATGTGTGGAAAATTTAGGTTTCTCTTCCATTTAAGAATTCTCTTCTGCGGTATATCAACCCTCCCACTTTGTCCTTTTCGTAAATTACATGTCGAAGTATTCTTGTTGTTACCAGGATCTTTTTCATGGCTTATGGTGTTACATTTTCTTTGTTGTTGCCTGTGAAATTACCTTTACACTTAAGTTGTACCGCCCCAGTCACTGTTATTCGTGCCGTGGAACAAAAAGTCATGGGAGTTGACTTTTGTAACATCTGAGGGCTGTTCTAGAAGCACATACAGTTCTATATAAGATGGCACTTCTTTCTAGCTTAATGAAAGGAATTACGTCTGTACCAGTGGACACTTTTTCTACACTTCTGTGTCACTTCTTGGACCCTCAAATCCTCTGAACGCTGGTGAATCTTTTCTTAGCCATAATATTTGTTACTAGGGATTGGCGGATTGCCCGCACGCGTTTTGAACACAAAAAGTTTTCTATCACAAAACGTTTTTGTTTTTGATCCTTCATCGCTATCTTCAATTTTATAAGAAGAAGAATAACATCTAGCCCGTGCGTACGGCACCAAATCACATAAATTCGAGCCAACAAATTCAAACCCAACACCATGTTGCATTCATGATAAGATCCAAGTTCAAACATGACATGAAAGCTACTAAATAATAGTCAACAAAGATCAAAATATGCAAAGCTTACAATGGATGTGTACAAAAAGACACAAGTCATTGGATCGAAAGGTTATTTGGCCGGGCTACAGAATTGGAAAAGAGAGGATAATTTATAGTGAGAATTAAGCTTTTAATTTCATTAAAAATCTTGATGTAGTTTTTTGAATTTAAATTTAGAGTGATTCCTCAAATGATTTAGAGTTCTTGAGATTTTGTTTATGGAGTCGATTCATTTTTTTTGTTCCACTTTTTAAATGGAACTTAGTTGTAATATAAAATTAAACAAAAAAGGGAACAAAATCAATTGAAAAAAGAAGGGGATATGTCTTTTCCCATACCAAGGAAACATGTAAAACTTAAAAGGAAATCCGCTTTAAAGCAAGCAACAGATCAAAACATAACTTGGAAGTTTGGAAAATATTTACGGTATTGTACGTTTATATATTAGGAATTATTCATCCGATCTGACGGTTATAACCTTATCAGTAAGTACAATCGAGCGGTTGTGGCTGCTATTTTGTTTGTATGCCTGTACATTTTTTTTTAAAGAAAACCGCTCTGTTTTATATAGATTCTTTGGAGCACAACTTATGCTGTTTAAATATGTTCTTTAAGTATATAAGATAGGCAGGGAAGGGAGCAAGATCGAGCCAAGCCACTAGGAGAGTAGCCCTACGTAATGTGTATGCGTATTGCACCATTTATGCTATTGTTTGATCATTTTTTTGGGATGGAATTGTTACGCCAATGATACTTAGATGTTTATATTAGGAAACATGTTTTAATTTTTAATTGAATTTGTTTTATGTTTGCCTATATTTATTAAATTTGATCAAAACTCATGTTGATTGTATGTAAATTCATTAGTAAGTAGGCATATATATTCATGGCTCATGTCAATGTTGTGTTTGCATGTATATATATGCCTACCTTTTTTCCTGGGTGGGTTATGTGGGATGCAGCTGGTGGTTCCTGCATCTTTTCCTTGCCGGAGAGAGTTGTGAATGACCGCCTCATTGTTTTTTATGTCTTCTGTCAAAATTCCTCAAGTCTCCCTGCATTTGTTTCAGTTGCTCTCCTTAGCCTTTGTTCTCTCTCTCTCTCATTTGCTTCCTAACTGTGCACTTTGTGGTGGTGTTGGTTTCTGACAGGCACGAGCGAGAGCTGGCTGATGCTGCAAATCAGCCCCTTCCAGATGACGATGACGATGCATTTGATTAGACAGGATTTCTTCCTTGGCGTGATGTTATGCTTAAACGTCGTCTCTCATTCCCTTCTTATTGGATGTGGCGTCTCAAATTTGTTATGCACAAACGTCGTCTCTCATTCCCTTCGTATTGGATGTGGCGTCTCAAATTTTCCAACGTAACTTCTTAATATTTCATGTTCTAGTGAGGGTTTTGGATTGATATGTAGGGATTTTCCGAGCTATTACTACTAGTATGTGTGCGTGGTATTTGTTTGTAAGGAGCGTACTAGGCGTTGGTGAAATAGTTCACTCAATATTGGGAAAACATTGATCAGCAACTCCTTATATAGCTTAACAATTTCAGCTGGATGGTAAGATTTATTTCATGGATGTGCAGCTTTCTTCTACTTCTCCAGTTTGAATGCAAATTACGCAAACCCTAGAATAATCAGTATATATATATCGGGGCGGTTCCGGAGATACTCAAAAAAACACTTTATAGTTTCCGATCAAATTTTGATGATCCAAGTTGTTCAATGTGATTAGAACGTGATTTTAAGGATACTTGTGAGAAATTAGCAAAAAAAATGATTGGGAAGGGTTTGATCCGAACAGCTTCGAACAGTTTTTTATTAAACGGTTCAAATAAAAATTGTTCAAATCAAGCCTTTCTAGGTCATTTGTTTTGCTAATTTCTCACGGATACTCTTGGAGCATTTCCAATCCATCCAAAATAGAAGATGGATGTAATACATTGAGGGAGGATTTTGTAATTTATTCTATTTTTTCTTTACTTTTTGTACTTTTTGAGAGAATCTTTGAGGGACCCATCGTCATTTTTAAAGTTTTGGAAGAATTTTGTACTCCAAATTTACTTTTGATCCTCCATTTTTAGAGGACCAAATTTACTTTTAGAGGACCAAACTCTAAAAAGGACGGTGGGTCCCTAAAAAATTCTCCCAAAAATTACAAAAAGTGAAGAAAAAAGAGAATAAATTACAAAATCTCCCTTCAATGTGTCATATCCATCCTCTATTTTGGAGAAATAGAGGTGGATTGGAGATGCTCTTAAAATCACATCCTGCACAAAAATTTGATCGAGAATTTTGAGATTTAGATTTGAGATGTTTTTTTAGGTGTCCCTTGAACCGTTTTATATATATATATATATATATATATATATGGAGTCTTGTATTTTCTTTTCAACCAACTAGATCCGCTAGTGGGACTTGATCTTCTCCGTTCGGCTAAATAAGTCAAGTGGTTTATTTTTTTGTCCGTATTTAAATTTTTTTTGTATTTGTTAGTTTTTCGTCAATTTTTTGGGAATTATTGTATCATCATGACGAGAGGAATCTAAAAAATAAAAAATTATGATTGAAATCAAAATTTTTAAATAAAGACAAAAAAATTGGTTTATTGGCTTATGTTTGTCTTTATTTAAAAAAAATTGATTTCGATCATAATTTTTAACTTTTTAGATTCTTCTCGTTATGATGATGCAATAATCTCCAAAAAAATTGACGAAAAATTAACAAATATGAAAAAAATTTGAATAAGGACAAAAAAATAAGCCACTTGGCTTATTTAGCCGAATGGGGAATATTGTTCCCCTAGTTTGGAAAAAAAAACGGGTCTTGGTGACGGGTAGGAGTGGCAATGCGGCAGGTTTTTTTCGTACCCCTCTCCGAAAATTATTACTTGTTCTGACCTTGATCAGGTGTTTTTTTGGTACCCCGTTCCCGGATCTATTGGGAAATGGGTTTACCGGCTCGCTCCGTAAAAAATTGCTAATCTAATCTAAAAGCAAAATAAAAGAAAATAAGTATAAATAAAGTGTTAGTTTAGTACTCCATAATGGTGAGAATATAATGGTTTTTTTAGTACAGTGATAACAATATTAGGGTAAAAATATAAAATTTGAATTATTAATGATAAAAGTATAATTTTATAAATAAATACATTTTGAGGCGGGTTTAGGGGTGGGGTATTATTACCTCAAATCCTACCCGAATCCGTTCGGGTTTTAGTATTTTTACCCTGATCCGATATTCGATTTTTACCCTGATCCGATATTCGAAAAGGTAGTGAAAAACCTGCCCTGTTCGAGACGGGGCCGATTGCCATCTCTAATTGACGGGGAAGTTCGGGTAGTAGCTCAGATTTGAGTATATGAAGTGTCCGACACTCGGGTGTGTTGGCTTGCTTAAGACCTTTTAGTTTTACTGCAGCTTCTAGGGCAAATGTGACGCATAGCTTTGTTCTTCTCAAAATTGCATTATCGTCTGTCATAACTTCTAATTCCTCTCGGAGAAAACAGCTTAATGACCTGCAAATTTAATGAATGTAACTTGCCCAACGTCGTACTACTCTCTAAACTTGCCTGGTTCCGTTCCAGAAACCTTCTTAAAAATTAAGTAGCTTATTTCATATTTTCAAACTCAAAAATAATGTAAATAAAAAATAATTTTTCAATTTTTTTTGCATCGTATAAAAGATCTCGATCTTTTAAACAAAATCTATATTACATATTTTTAGATTTCAATAAGCCCATAATTTTTGAGTTTGAAATTGTTTTCTTAAAAAATAAGGACTGTTTTTTGAGTTCTGGAACGGGGCCGAATCCCATACAATATCCGCCGGTACGTACCGGGTTTGGGTTTGTCCCGATTCCAATACAGGTTTCCACGGTTTTAAATCCCGTACAATATTGGCCGGTAAGTACCGGGTTTGGGTTTGTCCCGGTTCCGATACAGATTATTGGAAAGTATCAGCCTATATGGGTACAAGGAAGAGTAATCCCTATAAGAAGTTCAAGTTCAAATTCACAAGGTAATCCATCTCTTGGGTGAAACAGCGAAAATAACACAGAAAGTTTCCTGCTATAACTACTCTCTCACGGTCTCGCCCAACTTCAAATCCCACAATTATGCTTGCCACCACTTTCTCATTCCCCGCTCCTTTGGACAAGTTAAATTTAGCTTCTCACTTAATTATAACTTTATCTTTTTTCATCATATTTGCCTTTTCCGCCATAAATGCATCGACAAATTCAGGATCCGAACACAACCTTAAATACACACCGACACAAATTGGCGGAAAATTGCAAGGATAATGATGATGACTTCCGCCTTGTTTTCCCTCGTTCGTCATAATCTGTTTGTGTTTGAAATCAGCAGCTTGGTGGTTGTCTTCGACTCTTCTTGCACTACATTTGCAGGCGACCATCGAGTCAATAGCTCATCTTATTTGTTTCTTCTGTTCTATTTCTTCTAAAATCATGAGAGAATTTAGTCTTTAGTCTTCTTCACCCTCATCCTTGGCTTTAAAAACATCTGTGGTTGAGCAGCCCCCAGAAATGAATCCGAAGAGGTGCAGAATCTGGTAGAAGCCTGCAAAGTGACTTTATGGTAACAACCATAAGAAAAAGAAATAAAGAGATAAAAGCACAAAATTATGGATCTATAATACTATTTTGCATGAACTCAGGAGTGATGATACATCTAGGGGGTCTTGTCGACGCGAATACTTTCGGTGAAGAGTCCGTGTAACATAAGATCCAGCACTAGGTTCAACAGAAGGTGATCATTTGAATTGCATAAGTAGGAGCTAAAGATGTAAATAAGAGTTCAAGCAAAATTCCATGCATCATAAAATTTTCATTCGAACTTTGATATGGCAACCACCGGTCATATGCATTGGCCAATGGATCATTTGGCACATCTGCAAATATAGTATCATCATCATAACAACCATCACCAGTTGAACTCTAAAGAGTTGGAAACTACAGAGTTCAAGTCGTAATAATGGTACTCTGGGAAAATAAATCTACCTTTAAAATCCATAGATGCCGCATGCTTCCACCAACTTTATACGTACAAAAAAAAAAAAAAAAAACCCTATCTTGAGGACCAACCGACTACTGAGCCCCTACTCTCAACAGATGATTCTTAGAGTTGTTCAATCAAACTCAAGAAAGGTCATAGTTAAACATGGTAGTTACATACTTTCTGTTATGTGCTTTTGCAGGCATTTATCATGGAAGTCAGAATAATTTTCATTAACACGCACGAAAGCATGATTTTTGAACACCAAATCATGATTTTTGTACTTTCTGTTATATTGCTTCCATTTCTGATTCTCTCTTAAATCATGATTTTTTTTAAAAAAATTTTGAACACCAGATCTTTAGGTTAATAAAGACACATTTCACGTTAGGATCTTTCCGTTGAATTGACTCATTTCATAAAGTCAATTCAACGGTGTTCTACTTCCAACCCGGCGAAAACCATTTTACCTACTTGGAGCTTAGCATCTGCTTTTGTTTAGACTGAAAGTTTTCAAAGACATCCCATATTACTAAAATGGGACCACATACGAAAACCAATTTACATTTGCTGCTTAGGACCCAAAAAATGCACCTGGATTAACTTAACCTAGGCAACTATTGTGAAGCAAAAACGACACTAGGTTTTGGGGGTGAGTGTTACATAAGACCACACAATATGCTATTAGAGCTGGAGTACCCTTATATAGATAGTGGGTGTTCTTGGCTTGCACGTAGCAGCAGGTGCTACCATGTGAGCACACTACAGAGGAGGGAGAGTGAACATCGCCTAGGTGTTGAACTACTAATGCAACACATAAGCGTATAGGCACCCTCAGCTAAAAAGTTAGCTTGTGGAATATTAAGATGCCTCAAGATTCAAATAGCCTTTAAGGAGGTTTGTCATTCATTGCCACTTAGCCAAATACCACCTACAAGTAGGGACAGATTTAGGTGGGGGCATGCGTGGGCACGTGCCCCCCACTCCCCCGCGTACCCCCACTAGAAATTAAATATTTTTGTTATATTTTTGTATATATTAGCATAATTATGAAAGTGTGCTAATATAAACACACACACTTGCATATATATTTAAAATACACAGAATTAGTTTTATGCTTGAATTTCGTCATAGGTGCATTTATACTTGTTGCTTTACGAGCTATTTGTCTATTTGGAGCTTTTCTTTCTTGAATTTTTTTTTTAACCGTATGGACGAAATATATTAAAATGAAGTCATTAACAGAACTAGCTCGATCATTCTAAAACTTGTCGATGTTCATTTAAAACTACCTTGAAAAATTTTGTCTGAGATTTTGTGCTCATTTTTATCTAATTTCACTAAAAGTACGCATTATAAACTTTTGTAGTTAGTAATACATGTCCTAATTTCGTACGATCTTACTGTGGTTGACTAAAAAAATAAATTGTCGTCATTATGATTAACAAGGTGCCCCCACTAGTCTACATTTTTGGATCCGTCCTTGCCTACAAGGCCCAAAGAAACCACGAAGGTCGAGGCTGCACAAACAAGAAGAGGGCCCTTTCTTTGTGGCTCGTGTGATACATTTTGTGCCCCAAAAATATGGCTTCGAGAAGCAGGAATGCTCCACTGATTGGAACCACAAGGAGAGAAAACAAACCCTACAATTCAAACGCGTAAGTATGTGCATTAGTGTCTTACCAAAGGGTTTTATGTGGGGTTTTGTATTCCCCACAAAAAGCTTGCCCTATGCATAAAGGCAGGTTTCTAGCCCTAATAAAGGAAAGTCGTTTTCAACTCGCCAAAGAATGCAGCCTAGGGTTTGACATAAAGTACAATAAGTAAAACTGAAAAAAAGAAAAAGAAAAAGAAAAAAAGCATGAGGTTTTATCTCCAAACGATAGACCCCTGACCAAGCACAGAAATTGCATGAGCGCAACACTGTTCTACGATGTGAAGAGAATTATTCAGCAAATGGAACTGTGGTTGCAAGGTCACAAGTCAAGATCAATCACATCTTTCTTGCTTCTTAAAGGTAGAGGACCGAATAATCTTCCCTAGGAAGTTTGTATCGTTTGGCAAACGCTACATACAGGCCATCCAGGGGAAAAAAATCAGGGTTTGTTTTTCCCACGTAGGAAATATTTGCTTCACTATTCCACAGGAAAGCAGCAAAGAGCAACCCGGGCCGACACCAGCTCTAAGTATTCCAAATGAGGCTTTGTTGAGTCACAAGCAAAGCCTCTTTATCGGGAAGTATCTGCTCCCCATCCCCTATTCCTGGGAATGTAAATCCTCTCTTGCAACCCCTAGCATTATCATTTTCATTTGATTGACAATACAAAGAACACATACTCAATTTCTGCAATATGACCATACAACAGATGAGTATGCCAGAGACTTTGATTCTTACTAGCGATCAAGCATTGCCAGTCCAAAGTCCTGGGAAAATAAGGAATTTTCTGGTAAATCATAATGCCTCCACACTCATCTTAAGAACATAAAATCCTGAAAAGAATCACCAGAGCAGTGATTATCTTGTAGAAAACTTTACACAGTGCAATGTATGAGACATAATAGTAAAAATTTATTAAAGCAAAGTAGTAACCAAGAAGGTAAGCATGAAAGTCGAAAGCTAAATAAGGGGAGGAAGACAGTTAACACTTTACACGAACATACTTGGCAAGGGCAAAAAGTTCTTCAATTGCTTACTCAGATTTTGTTTTCTCTCTCTTGAAGTCTAACATTTTTCCCAATTTATAACTAGTCAAGCACATTCCTGTTCCCCAATAGTCCCGTACCTTAATCGCACACCTGTTTCTCGAAAAGACCTCTAACTTTGCCTGTTCATAACCACCGATGCAAACATACTAGGAGAAAACTTAGAGAAACTCATATTTCCTACTTATGTATTTAAAACACTTCGATGACAGTGCACTTTGAAGGAACATGCTCCATGGAAATCCCATGCTCCCAAAGACAAGACTAGTAATGCAAGAACACTGCAAATTTGGAAGTAGTTCAGGTTATTATCCACATGAATATATATGAACACACACAAACCATACCAAACCAAACCGAGCCTTAAGGCCCCAAACAATTAGGGTAGGCTACATGAATCCGTTCCCAATAAGCTCTATCAAGGGCATCGTGTTCCGAGATATCCAAGGAATCTAAGTCTTTTTCAAATTACTGCCTTAAAATAAATTTTGGTGTCTTACTCCTCTCCTTAGAGCTACCATCCATTGTAACCATATCACTCCTCCTAATTACTGCATCGACTGATCTACTATAGAGTCACATGTCCAAACTACCTTAATCTATTTTCTCCCATCTTATCTTCCATCAGTGCTACTACCCCTACCATCCCTGTTTTCATTTCTAAATATCTTTACATATATGCACGTAGGTAATGTATGTGCATATTCCATACAACCTTAAATGATGACATGAACACAGAGCCATCCTTTCTTCCAAGCATTGGACATGCCAAGGGCACCACCCTTATATAGAAAAGGTCCCAAAAAAAGGAAGAAAAATAATTTATCACAAAAGAGGGAAAAGAAAAGAATTAACCACAAAAAAGGTTGTCCCATCCAAGCACAAAGTACACAGACAACGGTCAATAAACCCCCTCCACATCTCACAACTTCATCGCCCCATTCTCACAAGTTATGTTAACACTTTGTTGCATTGTTTCTCTCTCCCTCACATTCTTGCCGAATTTCCATACAAGTATACAACCCAGGCCTTTATTTTCCCATTTGTTTCACCTTCTTCGAAAAAAGCATCATCCTCAAAATTTGTCAAGGGAAAACAGAAATTTTCTCAACCTCAGACCCATTCTCAATGCTGTTTTCTCCATCTCCTTTGAAAGCAGAACACTAGGTTTTCTCCAAGAGCAATCTAACAAATCCCCACACCTTATTGCATCTTTCCTTTTTGCAGCTACCCAAATTTTCCTTCCTCGATACTACCAATTCACTCCCTTTGATGTAGTCAACTCTCTTGCCCAAGCAAGTTGAGGCCTTGGGTATCGTTGGGTTCTTGATTCAACTGTAGCCCATCAAGCCTAGCGGTGGACATGCTTATTCCTAGAAGAACCAAGACCTGCCTCCTTCACATTCTTCCTAACTATGAAGCATGACAGACCTAACTGGTGGTTGTATCCATGGCAGACATGCCAGGGCCACATTACACCTCAGGAAACATATGGAACATGCCGGGTGGTCCATCCAATTCATCTTACTAATCCTGAACAGAGGACATCGGGCACACACGTCTCAACTTAAACACAGGTGGTGAAACAACATGGGTCAATTTGCAAACGTAAAGCCTGATGTTGGAAAATAAATTACGATATTTAAAAAATGTAAGGTACAGATTACAAAAACATAGATATCAACCTGATAAAACCTTCGTTTATATTATTATATTTAAAAGATGAAATGTAAGAATTGCACAGTATAATATTAGTTTTGGTTGTTTCTAGATACAGTACTTGTGTAAATAAGTAAATGATAACTGAATAAGCATAAAGAATCTATAAATATTTATTTCCATGACACGCACAGTGTTTGAGTCTCCATTTTTTCAAAATTCTTGTCTCCCGAGTCTGTATCCGTGTCCTTGTCGGTGTCCGAGTTTTCATCCCTTGAAACCTAAAAATTCTTCTCCATGGAATTTATTTACACAAAAATACAAGAAATTTAAAATTGTATCCACCAAATTGTTGACAAATCATAATACAACTTCCACACTTTTTGTTTATAAGTTAAAGGCAAAAAATTAATAAGTACCAGAACTTAGAAGGCACAACCTTGTGCACTGAACATACAAGGAAACGAAACAAAAAACAATTGCACTATATCAACAAGAATGTACCACTGCTAAAACATCCACGAAAGAGTTCAAGGTGAAAGGCAAGTCTCCTCTCAGACAAAAAAGCTAAACAAGTCCTTTCAAAACACAAATGGAGATCTTGCCATCAAAGGTCCTGCAATTCCTTTCTTTCCAAACACACCTCTATAATGTATAAAGGAGCTACCTTCTACGCCTTCGTAGTTCCTCTTACCCCATGCCATACATACTCTATGGAAACCAGCAAGAAGTTTCCTCACCAAGCTTAGCATTATCCAAGCCATACTAACAAGTGAAAACAGGATACTCCAAATCTTTGTGGCCACTGGACAAAGATTCTGCGTATTATTTGAATGGTATAACTTTACTTTCCCTAAAATGACAGCCCTGCATGATCCACACTTTGCTGTAATTTGAGAGGCATAAGAGAACATAACAATTGTGCTCCGTAATCAAAGGCGATGAGAGGGATTACACTGGAGACAGATCTGCCTCTCTTTCATTATTTCAACAAAGTTCAGTGCCCCAATCGAATGTATTTCAGAGGATATTAGACTATGTATTCCTCTTAATCAAGGGTGACAAGAGGGGCTACACAAGAGGCAGGCCTAACTTTTACCAATATTTGCACAAATTCCCTACACCACTTGCTTTCATACGGCGGGAGTCATTGGTTCAAATCCAATAGTAGGTAGAACTTATTAGATACCAGAGTTACTGCAATGCTAACATGCCCAAGTCTATAAACTTTTCTAGGTAGAATGGATGGAACAACAATAAAAATTTGAAGAGCATAATTACTGCACTCGTGGAACAAACAATACATGCAGAGTAAGAACATATATCAGCAGAAAGCAATATATTTGAATTTAAAAGATTGACAAAAACCTTCCACGTCAATAATAAGGTGGCTTTTCCAAATGCCTGGTTTATCTTTCTTCCGCAGAAGGTATCTTGACAATCCAAAAAATGGCCAGAATCAGATATTGCTCAACGAGTATAGCCGCTGGAATAAGTGAATCAGCATGAATAGGCTTATTTGGAAGGGAGTGGATTCTGCTATCCCACAGTTTAGGGGAAGAGGTAGGCTTCAACCCCAGCATCATGCAATCATCATTAGGCCTTTGGAAGCAAAGATGCATGCATCCAACTGTAGCCCTGGAAATGCAGGGGGTTCATCAATAACAACCTCTATGGAACATACAAATGAATGCAGTTCACATGGAGGAAACCTAAGCTATTCAATTTTTATCAAACTTTTTGTTCCATCAAAGCCACATAGAAATTATATTGCAGCAACCATTTTTGAGTCCACAAGAATGGAACAAAGGGGCTTACAAATGGGAAACTAAAACAAATCATTTCCATCAGTATTTTGAAAATCTAATAATTTCACTGATATCCAATGTGCAAATTCCATGAAAAGATGCATGTAGCCATCCAAAAGCTTTTGTGTGCTTTCACAGATATATTACCCAAGCAAGCTTCTTCTAGAAAAACAAAAAGTTGATATGGTATATGATTTCCAAGTGTGTGCGCATAAAGGCAAAAACACAAACAGCTGGCTTTGCCGCATACAATCCATATGCACGAGGTAAAGTGTAGACTTCGAACCTTTATATCCTTTCAGATACTAAGTGAACCCAGATTTGGAGATTGAATTCTAGAATGAAATGGTATCAATGAGACATCTGATACCCAACAAAAATAGGTTTATGCATCACTTATATGTAACGCTTGCACTGGTATAATATGGAAGACAAATACTGAATAATTTTATCTTCTCAGTAGAAACCTTGTATTTGGCTCGCCAACTTTAGACTGAAATGGTATTCAATGGTGTAACAGAATGTAACACATTGTCAGGTAAGAAACCAAAATAGTAATAGCAATAGCAATGAGACCGGTTAACACTGCTAATATTATACATAACGTCTGAGTTACAACCAACTGCCTAGACAAAAGAGTACGAGATGACCAAGATGAGAGCTAGAAAATGGAAGACATCATCCTGCTTCTTACAAAGATTATCCACATCAAAGACAAAAAATAGGATCCTAGAATGAAAAGGGAAAAGGAAACCTTCAACTGTCAACTATTATGATTACCATTTCCAGCAGAAATTAAATTCTTCAGCTCCAACAAATGTTCATCGTTGGAAATGCGTAGACTAATCCGGAGATTTGTCAACAGTGCTTCTTGCTCCCAACTTAAGAGGCCAGAAGCATACAAGACTCCTAGAGTGCAGCGATATGCATGCAACTCTAATCTATGGATACTTGCTGCCACTTCCTCTTCTGGAGGATATAGAGAGTTTTCCTGATTTCCCAAGCCATAAGAAGATTCTGCATCACTAGAAAGGGAATCTGAAACTTGACAACGACCTGCAACAAAGTGACTCGGAAACTTATTTGGACCCCCGCTATTAACACTACAACTACAAACAGAACATTCATCACTATCAGAATCCGCCCTCTCCACTTCAATATGTCCGTTTGATTTATTCATAGAGGAAGAATGCATGTACTTTTCACCCATATTTTCTTGTGGGTTGGCAACAGCATCTACTTTTTCTTGTAATGGGGCTGGAACAAATCTCTGAAGCCTCCCTTCTTTCTCAATTGCTCTTAATTTTCTAGCATGTCCGGTACATCCATCAAGAATAGAGGAGTGGTAAGGAGATTCTCTCTTCAGTGCTCTAGTAGGGATCATATGAGATTCCTGTTGTCCAGCATTCTCCCGAACAGCAAAGTGATCATCTCCACCTTTCAGCATTTGGAACCTTGTCTTCTGATAACAACTTGGAGTTGATAGCTTGTTAGATTTCACATCATCACATCTTCCAGAGCCCTGTTGCAACAGCCAACATACAATAAGACACTGCAAAGACATAAGGCATATACAAGCTATGTGAAATGGAGAATGAAAGGGACCAGAGTGCAGTTCATAGAAGTCCAGAAAGCATAAGGCCTCATTTGATTTGTCGGACCAATGGATTCATAACAAGATGCTATATATACTCTTAGGCCCTACTTGTTTGACTGGACTAGAAGTGAACGGTTATAAAATCCCATAGGACGCCTGATCCTATTGTATTAACAGTGAAGGTTTACATACCACAAGGTATAGTAAAACCCACCGTTTGTTGAATGTCACATCCGATGGATATTTAATCTTATCCGGAAAAGTTCCAACCAAATGTGGGATGTTTGATCTCCTTGGATATATAGTCTAATTAGTCTAATCAGATCAGATGCATTAATTTGGAGAAAGACGAGGGGCCTTAGAGGAGATTAACCTCACTGGAGTAACAGTGAGGGGTAACCAATACCACATCCCCCAAGGTGTCATATATCCCGCGTTTAGTGGGAACACTTATTCAACATCAATGGTTTCTATCATATCATCTATTGCAACATTCAAATTCCGAATATGCCATCCTAGGGGATTTGTAATCCAATCGTCTTCCAGCCAATCAAACAAGCCCTAAAAGAGAAATGCTTGAGAGGATAATATTAGTAACAAACATAGCCGATCCTAACGTAAGATTAAAATACACTGCTCTACCAAGGAAAACATAAATCACGAACAAAATCGTATACATGAGCAGAAAAAAGAAAAGTAAAGAGTACCTTTCCAATCACCACCCATTTGTTGTCTTGCCAAGATTGGCGGACCCTGATGCTTGATTTGTGGATTCTGAATTCCTGTGGAATTCCAAGTAGCCTCACCAAATAATGATCCCTATCCAAAACCTTCAAGACTCTAGCAATCTTCCATGACATGCTATCGAAAACCTCCACAACATCACCAACCACAAAACTCTCAAAACCTTCAAAAGGAGGACAAGGCCTGATAGCCTTTCTAGACACCCTCTCTACTACAGCATCACCAATTGAGCCTGGATAACAATCATACTTGACACTGTAAGTATGTCCATTACCAGATATGATTTCACCACAGCGCCATGAGACCGGCACCTCCTTTTTGCTCATAACCTCTACTTTACTCCCCTTCTTGAACTTCATGATGGTTTATATTATGGAAACCATAGTACCTGGAATCTGTCAAAAGGGAAAAACCTAAGAACATTTCAACAAAACTACAGTATGCAAAAATAGAAACAACAGATGCAATAAATGAAACCAATCACCACCGTGTCGCAATACCCAGAGCAGGTCATAATTGATAACAATTCAGACTCTATACAACCAACTAATAATAAAAACCTTATAAAGGAGCAGAATTATCAATTCCATTTCCAACGTAAAAATCTATGCTGAAACGCCTATAACACACCAAAATATAACAGGGTGTGACCAAATATTTAGCAAGGTCCAAACCATTACCAAAAGCAAGGGGACAGATGATCC
The DNA here is from genome assembly GCF_030253575.1 of Rhododendron vialii. Taxonomy (NCBI): domain Eukaryota; kingdom Viridiplantae; phylum Streptophyta; class Magnoliopsida; order Ericales; family Ericaceae; genus Rhododendron; species Rhododendron vialii. The sequence goes on from NC_080558.1 coordinate 39,591,475, forward strand.
CAACACCATCTCCACCCTAAGGAAATACCCCAAGGTTAACCCCCCTCCCAAAAAAAATAAAAAAATTCCAACATACTAACCAACTTAACAAAAAGAAACTGATGAACCCAAATCCCAAAACACTCTTATTTTTCCACACAAAAAAAAAAAAAAAAATTAAACCAAGGGCACAGATGATCCCCACACCATCTCCACCTTAAGGAAAACCCCCAAAGTTAACCAAGAAAAGAAAGATTACCAAATCAATATGCTAACCGAAAAAAATAACAAAAAAAAAAACTGATCAATCCAAGTCCAAAAATATTTTATTTTATTTTTAGAAACTTAATTAGACCAGAAAGGTAAACCCTCTAAGCATATAATAAGCCAAAAAATAATAAAAATAAAGGCAACCCACATTAATTGCAATAATTCCATAAAAAAAAAAAATAGAAGAAGATCACTTTGACAAGAAAATTTGTCTCAACTCTTCCGCAAAGACTGGAAACTTTAGAAATTAATACGAAACCCCACTAAATATGAAGAAATTAACCACTGAAAAACCAGTAATTGAAACTCTACAATCAAAATTACTTACCTTCCCCAATTTCTGATAAAAAGTCTAAATCTTGGCCGACGGTGTTCCTTGTTATTGATCTCTCAGCTTTGAATGTGCAATTTGTGTATTCTAGGGTTTGTGTTTGGGAGAAATTAAATTGGGTGGAAATTATCAAATTGGATTATATACGTCAGCGAGGGTATTATCGGAATTTTGCAGTTCGGGCATTGTACCACCTAATTTGTGTTGGAGATAGGTTTGCCGTTGGAAGGGGATATAATGACCACGCGACTACTGGGGCGTGTCAAACACGTACTAAGCCTGCTGGGATTAAAGTCTAAGCTGTCCATTGCCAAAATGGACGGTCGAATCGGCCGTAATACACGTATATCGCATGGTGCACTACGGCACCCCGATCCTGATAAAAAAAAAAAATTATGATCAAGCAGAATACATTCAGTGAAGATGAAAAAAATGCCAAGCAGTTGTCTTTTGGTATTTCTATATGAACTTTTTTAATTCCAGTCTACAATTTTATAATTTTGTGAATTTTTTTTAGTTGAGTCAAATGATTAGTCCAAAAAATTATGACAAAAAATTAAACAAGTAATTGCGTAAAATAAGTAATACATAAGTAAATAGGAGGGTAATAATTTAAGGAGAACTCAACTTAATTTGAAGGAAGATAAGATTGTTGTGTTTATTTCCCTAGGACGAATGCTAATATTGGGACGAATATTAGTATCAACTCTTATTTGACAAGATACGTGTAAAATGGATCTTTATAGACACATGCAGGGAGAAGAAAAAATGGCACTCCTTGTCGTAATTGATTGAACTAAACAAGAAAATGAAATTGACATCACATACAAACACCATGTCTCTCAATGGGCTATCATTCAATGTTTGAGCATATTGGCAACCGATTGCATAGTTTGGGCCTTGGGGGCCGGGGTTGTTGATCGTGCTAATCGTGTCCTGGCGACGAATCGCGTGAGCACTTATCTTCTTCCTGCCCTTTCTCATCTACGGCCCGGCAGCCCTTCTTGGCAAAGAACGATATTCATAGGCGTTGCAATGGATTTAGGATCATAGAGGTGGTGCTAAGCTACAGCATTTGCTTGTGAAACTTTCACGTGCAGCAGTTATCTACAATTTGTAGAATAGACTCATTTTCCCAGTCTAAAAGCTCTGATTCTAGTTTCTTTTAGTGCCTTGTTGTTTTGCACATGTTTAGGTCATATGTTGAGTCTAGAATTGGCACTTAGCATGAGTTGTAACTAACAGGGGTATGGTATGCCGTTTTGATATTGTATTCTTTGGTTTTGTTAATAAAATTTTGATTACCAAAAAAAAAAAAAAAAAGGGGTATGTAGGTCCATTACTGGCGTGCTCTCGTCTTTTATTCAACGTTATAATCAATCTAACATTTTCTCCGAACCGATATATTATGGTAAATTGGAGCAAGATGAAGAGATGAATGTACGTACTTTTGTTGGTTCTTCAAGACAAAATCACTCATAATTAAAATGGAGCGAATTTCCATGTTCTTTAATTTGTTTCTTCGTATAGAGGGAAAGATGGCTTAAACTAGTAGTCCGGTATAATGCAAAGTTGAATACTAGCGGAGTCTATAAGAGAACATTTTGAAATGGAGGAGGCTTACTATACTGCTTTGGGTTTTGTGGGCACGAGTAGAGAGTTCATTTCAATGGTGGAAATGTCCATTTTTAAAATTCATGACCAAGAACATTAACCGCGTAAAAAATCATGAAAATGGATTCTGCCACATGGAATCCAATCCATCAAACCCACTTTTACAAAATAGATAAATTCGATCATTTCAAATAGGTTTAGTAGTTTGGTTCCTTCCGTTGTAGTTTCGGACTTATTGATGGATTTTGGTTGGCCTCTTGCCAACTTTCTTTGGGTCCTGACGGTATATGATTGTCGGAAAAAATGCTCCTTGTTCTGATGTCGTTGTGCCTTGATCAGTCCCGGACTTTAATGTTTGCAAATTGTAATCATCTTCGAAGTTTTTTTAAGAAGGCATCTTTAAAGATTAATAACTATCTCCGATTGAGGAGAGTAGAGGATAATAATCGTTTATATATACTTATTAAATGAAAGAGATCATTTTATTGATGATGATGGATACCTATAGCTACAAACCCGGCCGCACGTTGTTTCACGACTAATTATTTAGCATTTTCGGAGTATCGTCGCAACTATTTACGCATTGTCAAATAATGCAGTGGAGACATTTTCATTCGCTTACGTAGTTAGTAAGAAGAGACAAGAAGTAACCTATATTTTGCGGTGACGCTCTTTTATTTATGGACCACATGTCAATGCCACATGATACTCTAGAAGTGCCCAATAATTGGCACCGCAAAACCAATTACATAGCTTTGATAATCCGTGATCCTATTTGATAAGTCAGATCCTCCCCATTTTAGGGATGGAATCCATATCTTTATTTTGTAATCTTCAAAAATCAGAATTAATTTTCTTTAAATTGATTACTCATAAAATCTATCTAATAAAACATAAAGGTGTGGGAATCACACAACACAAGTTGAAAGAATGACAGAGATTCATTTGATCCAATAGTTGGTAAGGAACTTTGCAAATATAATTAATGTAAGTGCCCTCATTCTTTGTAGTAATTGCACAAATGTCACCCATCTTCCAATTCCAAAACCCTATACGCAAATTGATACTGTAGTTCTTTGTAGTTAGCTTAAAAGTTTAGTTGGGGAGTGCCGTAAGCACCGTTTAATTCTCTTTCGTGCCACTAAGAAGAGGATCACATACTACACACTAATGAATCGATTTAGTGTTTGAGTCACTAAGTGCCTTAGGCACAGACAATTCTAACCGAGGTGCGTAGTGCCGTAGGCACGGGCAAACACTAGTTGTTGTATACGTTGCTAATCAAAACTCAGTTATTTTCCAAGGCATGATTCACGCATTATCCTTTTCTTTTGGCAAGTCTATCAAGAAACATTATAAGAGAGATTTATTTCCAGTCTAGTAAAACAAGCAAGCATAAATGCATAGTTATTCACTTTTACGTATAAAGTAAATTTTTTTAATCAAAATAAAGAAAAAGTTTTTTGGAACCAAAAACATTGTGATACGAAATTTGACTTTTGGAAACAAACAGAGCCTAGCTTCTACCTTTTATCGTTTGTGTGAGAAATCAAGCTTGTCAAGTTGGTTGTCTCATTTTTCTCCTTAGTGGTGACTTGAGTTCAAATCTCACGGGGAGCAGGTTTGGGGCTTAGCCTGAGCCGCTCAGGGCTATGGATAGCTTTTGAACCTCCGTTGACTAACATACTAACATCCTGCTAACCCCCGCTGATGTATACCGTATGACAAAAAAAAATTGGCATTAAAAGTGCTTTCATTTCCTTTCATTTTCTTCTTGACAAATCAATATTTCAAAACCTAGCATAACAAAATTCCAGGTATGATTCCCCATCCTAACAACTATTCTTTGGGTCATCTCACTTCATGTGTAAGCGTGTAAAAAGGCTGTGAGATAAATTGTAGGGATTAGTTTGAGAGATGCACAAGCGGACCCGAAACACCCAGTATTACCAAGAAAAAAAACATAACAAAATTCCTAGCTATGTCCAATCTTTCAATAAAAACTGCTCAGATCAAACACTTCTCAGTCATGATTTTTGTTAATTTATCACAGGGGCCTTTATAATCACGTTCTGATCACATTGAACGGCTCGGATCATCAAAATTTGATCGGGAATTATGAGATCTGTATTTTAACAAAATGAGTGATCCCTCATTAGAAGTTTATACAGTCTCTTATGAGGGATCCCCTACTTAGTTTAAGTGCAGACTTCATATTTTTCTATCAAATTTTGATGATCCGAATCGTTCAATATGTTCAGAACGTGATTTTAAGGGTCATCGCGAGAAATTATCTTAAAATATGACTGAAAAGTGCTTGATCCAAACAGTTTTTCATAATACAGTTATATGCGAACTTTATATCAAAACTTTATTTTAGCGAAACAAGATAGGTTCGATAACACGTACTATCAAAACGTTATTTTCTTCTAGGATCTCCCCATATAGAATCCTCATACCCTAAACCACAAATCTAAATGGCACCCCGTTCTGTTCAACCATTTCTCTACTCGCTCGCACCCTAGCACAACAGGCAGGATGTATAGGCGCGACTTATTTGTCCAAGTCGATGCATCACTAGCCACTCCTCTCCAATTTTTCGGCTCCTAAATTTTTTTTTACGATCTCACGTTAATGATCGAAACAGTTAATTTTTCTTCATAGGCAACAAAAGTTTTATTAAAAACAGTTCATTTTATTTTGCTCATTGAGAACATGAAGTATGGCAAAAATCAAGTTTATTGTACATCATTAGATATGATTTTGGAACACATAATCTTGCAAAATAAGTATAAGATTGCAACATTGGAACAAAACCTCTTTCTAAAATTTTCGCAATATAAATCTGTTTCGAAATCATATCAAACGCTAATTAATCAAACTGATTTTTGGTATGCTTAATGCTCTTAGTGGAAAAAAACTATGAACGATCCCGAACATTGAAATGTGATTGAAATTATTATTTTTTCCGAGCCATGATTGAAGAGAGTGTTCTAAGCCGGACCCACGATGGACTTGACTCAAATTCCAAGGATGCCTTATTCAAGGGTGTATGCACCTGACGTGCATGTTTACCCGTATGTCTAAGCCCACTCAAAAAAGGGAGAATCCTCTACCGTGCATGCCACCTCAGGGTTTGGGTGTAATCATTCTTATCTCAAAACCAATCTAACTTCTGCTAAACTAGTCCAACCTGAAGCCAACTTGTGTTGTGTGTAACCATAGCGGGCTATGAATGCTGTGAAAAACTGTTTAACCATAACGGGCAAAGAACGCTATAAAATATTTTAATCATAGCGGGAGATGAATGTATACAAAATCAAGACTTTTAATAGCATGGACCAACACAGTGTTCCGAAGAATGTTGTCTATAACATACCATAGCGTTTTTCGCCCGCTATGGAAAGTGACTTTTGTTGAAGAGACTTTTGTTGTAGTGCTTGATCAATGTTGTTGTTTCACTTCCTGTGTATGCAGGTTTCCTTTAAAAAAAAAAAAAAATACCACTGCACCACCCTTTCATGAAAGACAGGCAAGCAAGGCCGGCTCGTAAATTTTAGAGGCCGGAAGCGAACCTCTTGAATGAGACTTCCCTATATCTTCCCTCCCATTCAACTCCTCAAGCGTCTGCGTTTCTTTCTTCTTCTTTTTTAATCGGCTGCGCAACTTTTCTTTTAGGAGTTCTTTTTCTTTCTAATTCCCTCTAACTATAAAAAATTTGATAATCCAACATAGATGGTAACATAGGAGATAGGGCCTATATGAGTACTTTGCACTCACTGAACTGAAAATACCTTCCAGGCTCCAACCGTTTCTTCTTCTTTTTTTTAACGCCTTAGTGTTACTAATGAGTGATTCCATCATTTGGGCCTATTTTGTGGCTCCTAAATTTCAATTGAGCCTAATTTGTGTAAAGGAGAGCAGTGCAATTTGGGGCTCCTAAATTTAAAGTGTGTGTGTGTGTGTGTGTCTATATATATAAGATCATAAAATTTTGAAGGCCCTCGCTTTTAACTTTTTTGGAGGGCTGGAAGCGCTATCTTCCCCGGCCTTGGCCATAAGCCGGCCCTGCAGGCAAGGTATATGACAGCCACAATGTGCCAAGTGGGGTCACTTATCCCTACGCAGTTCCGAAATTTCTCAAATGTATGTATATAAAATGTAATGTTTATTTAGAATAGACCGTACAGATCTTTCAAAGTTGTCGCGAAGGGACCAACAAAAATTCCAAGATTCATCATTTGACCAAATATTGCTAAGGGCTTGATCCTATTGTTTAGTGATCCTGGCTCCGCCCCGTGTGATACGCCAGTTGGATACAATAAAATTTCAAAGCTTATGTGACATGTTGGAAACACGTATCTCAAGTGAGACGTGCAGATCATAACATAAATCTTATGTAAAGCACAAATGAGAAACAAACTTGTCATTTTTTGATAATTCGGATGTCCGGGCCGCATAAATTGTCTTTCCAGTGGATCATCTCTGAATCGCGTAAAAACAGTGTTGGGTCTCATTTACTACTAGTATGTGCCAAGTTAGTGTTGTTTCCATTTGTTCCGAGTATTTTCCTAAGACAATATTCATATTAAGAACAATTAAAAAATGTAATTATACATATTAATTTAACTCTTGTACAATAGTCGTGTCACATGTTTGTATCCATCCATAATCCATAATTGTGTTCGTGCTTCTTAGAAATTTTCATTCAGGTTGCTCGATACTACAAGAACTGATACTAACAAAGATGATACACTCCTTGAAACATCTTCTATTATTATTCCTATACTTTTTGTGCAATGGATTACAAGAGCTCTGGAAAACAACAATGAAAACGACAAATTACACTAACCTCTCCTAAGGTTTCTAACAAATACACTGTCATCTCCTAGGATTTCGGAAAATATTCAGGCCTCTCTTACTTTTGAAACCATTATGCGAAACCCCGCTTCCATTTAGCGAAGTAGACCGAGTCCCAGAAAGCCTTCAGGCCTGACATTAAAGGTCAATGTTATCAGCAAAAAAAAATGACGTCAAGCTAAGTCATGAACCATGGTCACCGACTCATCAACTTGCCGCAGAAAGCATTCAGCAATGTAAAAGATATCTACAAGAACGGAACATATCTAGGCTGGTAGAAAGCAGAAATAAAACATGAGAAAATTGGAGCCCAAACATGAGTAAGAGATAAGGTCGTCATAGAACACAAAATTGGCACCACAGTTCGAATTGGCAACCCTAATTCCGCTTATCATTTTTTAATTCGCAACCCCAGTCACAGTTCTTGCTTTTGGCTGTTCTGCCTAATTGGAATAAAACATGAGTAATGGACACAGCCAACTCCCTAGCAAAAAAGACTGCAAACCTATTCCTGAGTTCCAAGAGCATGGAAAAAAGAAAACAGGCAAATCGGGAATTACATATGGACGATTTAAACCCTGGGCAACAGTAGGCCCAAGTAACCTAATATGTCCTATGTTACTTTTTGTTTTCTTGTAGCTTGCACATCCCCTCAAGAAGGTGGGATTGAACCTAGCATGTTTCTTCCATCTGATTGTGCCTGCTGTCACGGAACTGAAATTATTTTGACGGTTAAGCATGTTTAAGATCAAAGTGCTCTCTACTCTCTGCAGTCTGTACATCTCTGGTACACATTCATCAATTCCCCACTGGCCCTTAAAAGGGTTCTACTAAATCCAAACCATCAAAGATGGCAATAATCCACAATCCCAACTGTTCAAATTGCTTTCCAACAAAGTGCAGATAACATCATTCAACGATTAGTCATTATAGTTCTGAAACTTGTAAATTATACTATGCCAAAATGTCATTGAAACTCAAACGACAACAATAAAGAAGCATATTTTCTCCACGCTAACAAAGGTGTCATGAATGGACACAATCAAACAAACCCCACATGAATGAACAGTAGTAGTAAAACCACTCTTGGGAACATGATTGTTCTTAGATTTAGGGATTTATTATTCTTAGATTTAGGGATATGATGCCGTCAAATCCTTGTTCATTTAGTCTTCATAACAGTTTCAAATATTATAAAATTTCATTTTGCCGTTCACAAAAAAAAAAAAAAAAGAAGTAAAACCACCGGAAAGTTATGATTTGTACCTGTAAAGGACAAGATCCAGTAAAAGTTGGCAGTGCACATGCCAATGGTGTTTTGCTCTCGATGATCCAGTGAGGGGACAAAAGCAAATCACCTAGAAGATACATGAAACAAAGAAGATATGCAAGTCATACATAAGCCCACCAGAGTGTGAAAAATTCAGTGGTAATATAAGAAGGTGAGAAATAACTATTACCTCCTTAGAAAGAGCAGCAAAACCATAGCAAACCTTGTTTCTCAATCAGATGGAGCTAGCTCAAAAATCATTTTCCGCCATTACAACAGACACGAGAATGAACTCCAGTGATATTTTGTATCACACCCGCATACCAAATTAATCCATTTTACTGGTTATCTAGGAGCTTGAAGTCCCAATATGGAAGTTATTCCCTCTAAACTTTCCACTTACAAGAATATCATAAGTTGTATCATCAGGCACAAGACCTCTGTCAAGCATCTCATCATGCAACCTAAAAGCTTCTTGCAAATTCCCCTCCTTGAAGTATCCAGCAATCAATGTGTTATAAACAAGAACATTGGGAGTCATATTCTTCCGATCCATTTCTTCCAATACCTTGTGTGCATTCTCAAGTTGACCTTTATTACAAAGACCATGAACCAGGACAGTATATGTGATGTCGTCAGGCGAAATGCCCTTTCCAAGCATCTCACTATACAATTCCGATGCAGAGACTATCTTCCCCTCTTTCAGCAAACCATCTATTAACGTAGTGTATGTTACCAGATCACATGGGATCCCCTCATTGGTCATCTTCTTAAACAGGGCAAGAGCTTCTTCCATGTTATTTAAGTTTCTGAATCCACTGATCATACTATTATAAACAACTCCATTGGGAGATAAACCAACTTCAAGAAGTTCATTGAAGAGTTCACGAGCGTTTTCCATGTCTCTTCTTTTGCAAAATCCATCGATGAGTGCGCTGTAAGCAGTGACATCCAATTCAAGACCCTTGTTTCTCATCTCATTCCGCATTTTCAAAGCTAGATCAATATTTTTGCTTTTGCAAAACCCGTCAATCAAACTGGTGTAAGTGACAACGTTGGGGGAAACCCCACATTCACACATCTCTCTGTAAACAGACAATGCAGAGGTGATGGCGCCCTCTTTGATATAACCATCTATAATGATATTGTAAGACATACAGAGGGGGATAAAGCCTTTCTCCACAAAAGTTTTCAGCATATCCATTGCATCAGATGTGCAGCCAGCTTTACATAACCCACTGATGATGGTATTGTATGTGAAGTCAGTGGGGGCAATTCCCAACTTCACCATCTGATCAAATACACCAAGTGCTTGTTCAGTGTCACCTTTCTTAAAATATCCATCAATTAAAATAGTGTACGTGATTACATTAGCTTTCAAACCTACTTCCAGCATATCCGAATATAGAGACGACGCCAAATCCATATTCCCTTTTCTGCAGTGACCAAGTATCAGATTGTTGTGAGAAACTATGCTTGGTTTCACTCCCTTATTCATCATCAAATGCCATAGACTGCAGGCTTCATCAACCTGACCCTCTTTGCAGAGCCAGAATATCATGTTATTGTAAGTAAAGACGTTGGCAATCCCACACTCAACCGCCTCATCAAACCACTTGGATGCCTCTTCCCACATCCGAGCTCTCAAATATCCCCGTATCAATGAATTCACATTATAGACGTTTGGCTGGATACCTGCAAGTTTCATTTGGGTGTATAATTCGGATGCCTTCTCCATGTTTTCATTCCTACAGCATCCTTCAATCAGAACTGAGTAAGTGACCTTGTTTGGCATAAGTCCATCTTGAACAATCTCATCAAACAAATTCAAAGCACTATCCAAATCACCTGCCATGTAATACCCCTTCATCAAGCACGTTGCAACTACCAAATTCATTGGCTTTCCACAACTAACCATTTCATCCTTCAGTTTTAAAGCATCCACCATGTTCCCTTGCTTCACACAAGCTCCAATTACACCAGTAAATGTACCCTCAGAAGGAACCCACCCCATTTTCCTCATCTCATTCAACAACTCGCATGCCACAATTGAATTGAGTTTACTACAAAAGGCCCGAATAGCAGTACCATATGCAACTGCATCCAGCATAAGGCCACTAGCCTTAGCTTCCCTAAAGCACCGTACTGCCTCGTCAAATTTTTCCTCCTTCAAACACGCACGCATCATTAAGTCTATAGTAACTCCATCGTAATTAATTCCCCTCAACACAACATTACTGTACAAACCCCGTGCTTCAACAGTCATGTTCCTTCGAACAAGTGCAGTTAAAAGAATATTTATATACTGAACCCAAGGCTCTATGCCGCTCTCAACTACTCTATCAAAGCAATCAATAGCATCTCTGAATTTACAAGCTCTGACATAACTATTCATCAAATAATTAAAAACCCGCGAATCTGATTTGAACTCACACTTTCTCAACCATTCAACCAAGTGATCAACCAGAACACAAGCAGAGGGACCTGAATCCCCCGCAATGTATCGATTAAGCATAGTATGAGCAATTCGGTGATGGTTCGGCGAATCCATTAGTATGTGGAGCAAAACACAAAATGGGTCGATGGAGTGGACGAAACCGCGTTGTTTCTTGGCCCATTTGAAGTATCTCAAGGCCGAATTAGGGTTTTTCCTATGGGTTAACAGGAGTTCTATCACATGGGTCTGGTCAAGATGAGAACTTTTTGAAATGGGTTGGTCGAATTCGTACCTGGGTGACCCACTGGGGGCTGTGAGTTCAGTTTCTGAAGTGCTACCGTCGAAATCCTCAGGAGCCTCTGGTTCTAAGGTTTGGTTTCGGCTAAAGGTGGAAGATGAGGAGAGGAATCTGTGTGTGGTGTGAGAACGAAACAGGAATGGGGCGACAGAGGATGGACTGAACCTGGTTCTCATCTCTCTCTCTAATTTCAGGTGGGAAACAGAGAGCCTACTTCTTCACAAAAACCTTGCAAGGCTAAAAACGTTAAACCCTAATGGTCAAACGACGATATAAACATGGATTTACATTTTTTATTGGGGAAAAGGTGAAAATATTTTAATAATCTTTTTCTAAACTGATTTTCGCGCTCCACGCGCTCCAATTTTGACGTGAAGTAACTTTATGAACAAAGTGGAGTGCCATCAGTAAAAAATGAAGCGCGAATATCATTTTTCTATTCTGACTAGATTAAAAAATAATTATACCTTTAAATTGGTAATGAATTTTATATTTTGTATGGATCTGTGATAGATCTTGATTAGTTCTAAACGATAATGTTTTTAAAATTACATAAAATATTATATATTAGAAGATATAATCAATTAAAAATTAGTACGAACTCCTAATATAGACTATTACATGGAGACGAAGGGAGTACAAATATAGACAATTTTTTTTTTTATCCAACCACATCCAGAGCAATTCTCTGTATTTATTGCGTACCGAGTATTTATTTGAAACAACAATGGTATGGACACAAACAAATGCACAAACAAAGGCGCACAGGACCATCCATAAATGTTTTTGGAATTATAGGGTGGACACGAGTCTCACGTGGTAGATGTGGAACTAACACACCGGACAGCAGGATCTATGCACTTCCATTAGTATTCCTTGGATTTTCATATTTTTTTGGAATTATACAATAGACTCATAGACATGAGTCTCACGTAATAGATGTGGAACTGGAACTCACACACCAGACGGCAGAATCTATGCACCTCCATAAGCATCCCTTGAATTTTCCTTTCTTTTTTTGAAATTATACGATAGATATGAGACTCACACGATAGATATTTCATTTCAAATAAGTTAAAGGCGTATAACAAAAAGTAAAGGTTAAATATGAAGAGGTTTTTATGATAAAATAAGTTTCTACGTTTGGGAAAAATGATACTCCTATTAGATTATTTTTTTTCGTTCTCCAAAATGAAATATGATTGGAGTGTTCTTCTCTATTTTGAATGGAGTTGAGTATGATTTTCATTCTGGCAAGGGGTCGTCGCGCCCGAAATTCCATCACCTTCCCCCGCCATTTCTTAATAAGTTAATAGGATGTTGAAATTGGTCGCCACCAAAGTTGTTAATGACACATAAAATCTAGGTCACCAGGTGAGCCATGATCAGAGAAAACGATTCAAGTTTATTCAAAAAGAAATTGTTTTCATGTGCCTATCAAAAAAAAAAAATGAAATTCTTTTCACGAGCCTGGATTTATGTGCCATTCGATAACTCACCGTATTGACGTATCATTCCATAAGACTGTCAAAAACCTATCAAATTAAATCCTACAATGGTGTCATTCAACGAACACTTGCACAAACTACTCCTTTTGAGTAGCAACCTCATGCATCGTTCATTTGCTAGCATGACTTAATTCTTACTCTGCCCCAAATGACAGCTGTGAAAGTCTGAGCTTTCGATCATTTAGACTTCACACCTGCCTCAACGGTAAGAAACTCCAAAGGTCAGGTCAAAATTTGATTACTTCGTTCACATGTATTCATGTTTTTCGCCAGTGCATCCGTAGAGCTTCTGACTAGGATAATCACGACGGCTCAGTGAATAGATACCCAAGCAATGGAGCAACCACAGCTACACTCAAGCTGTTCCCCAACAATGCATAACTGCAAAGAACCACCACCAAGTTACAATCTCATCGGCATATAGAAACCCTAATCCTTTAGGTCATGCTTGGATCAAGGATTTTGAAGGGATTGTGGTCAGAAAAGAAATGCAAGTGATTTTTACCTTCACATACTCTAAGTGTGTTTCCCATACCAGTTCTTTTCTCTCAGCAAATCCCTCCAAAATATTTTATCCAAACACAGCCTTACAGTTCATGCATAAGAAGACAGAAGATGGAAAACACTAACCACCACCCACTAGGCGTTGTCTAATGTGCAAAACATGCATTGACATCCGAAAAAAGTGTATTAATATCCGTGGATGTGTATTGATATTCATGAGATGTGTATTCAAATCATAACTTATTTGGCATTATTTGACAGAGCTCAATGGAGGAAAAAGATTCATGTAGCCGACCCCAAATGATTGGGACATAAGGCTTGATTTGGTTTGGTTTGGTTTGGTTATGTTCATGTTATCCAAGGCCTGATAGGTGGTGGTTAGCAAGACCCATAAAAGATTGCAGAATTCTACTACCAGGATGGGATGCACAAGAGAAAGGATCTACAGAATTAAATCTTCATCCAATTCAATTGAAAATGAGGATAACAAGAGGTTTTACATGATGCTACATAGAGGATTGGCAGCTTCCAAGTTTTCAAATTAGTGTTTCAGATAATTCAAGTAAAAGCAGGGAATAATCCAGAAAATCATTAGGCTTTTCTCAACCAGATTTCCTTATTTGATATAACCCCATAAAACAACATGATCAAACACCCTAAATTCCAAAAAGATATATCCTATGAATAGATAATGTACCGTTGTCGAATGCTTATTCGTGGAGGAAAGCGGAAATCCTTCGGGAAAGAATGCAGATTGGCAACCTATTAGCCAAAGAAATAACCTCCTGAGAATGCGTGACAAATAGCCGACAATAATAAACCAAAAGCTCCTCAAGAAATTTACTTAAAATCAACCTACCTCCCTCGGGGTAAAATATCGTAAGTGTCGCTCCTCCAATGAAGATGCTTCAGACTCTGTCTTTGGCTGCACATCCAATTATTTTAGTAAATAAAATGATAATCATGTAAGCAAAGGGGATGGGAAAACACATGCACAACTTGCAAACTACCCAAAAGTATGACCACAAAATTAGCAAGAACGGTATCAAGGATGGACTGACATCTATCTTCAACCAATAACTGTCAATTCCTTTGGGCTCACATGCATTACATGCAGCATAAAATCAAAACATTCCACACTTTCTACCTCTGATCATTCTCCTACGTCCCCAACAAAAAGTACATCAACCAGTTCACCGATCCAATCAACACCAGTTAGGATGATTCTCATGTTCACTGCCTATCCATCACACAAATAGCCAACCATCCAAGGTGCCTTTGGTTATTGTTGAAGTTTGTCCCACATCGATTAATTATCTCCTCCAAAACTAGTATATTAGCCTGGGCAGCCTCTCCATTCATGGCCAATTGGTTTTGAGTTGGATGTTTTAACATGGTATCAGAGCTAGGTTTTTAGAGGCTTTTCCCCTTTGTTTGTGCTGCTGTAGTTGCACTTTGTTTCATTGTGATCCGTATGTTTTCGGATCCTTTGTTGACCACTACATGTCGGAGTCGGCGGTTGCACGTGCTTTGAGGGAAGTGTTGAGAGGTAAACAAACGATCCACACAACAAACAATGGTTCACTTACGGCACAAACAAGGGGAACAAACTCTCCAAAACGCTAGCTCTGATACCATGTTAGAGCATGCAACTCAAAACCAATTGGCAATGAGGGGAGAAGCCACCCAGGCTCATATACTAGTTTTCAAGGTGATAAATAACCGACGTGGGACAAATTCCAACAGTTATGAAGACCTTTACAAGGCAAATATCAGTTATGCATACATTCAAAGCTTCCAATAGCACTTAAACTACCCTGATCCTAATGGCACTTAGAAAAGGTAGGCATAAACCGGCGGAAAATTAACCTCGTCAACTATGAGATACTAAAAAGTGCACGGCTTTGTTAACAATTTTTCCTTATTAGTATTTAGTAAGGATGGCAACCTACAATGTTATACGGGATAAGACAACTAAGAATAACATGTAAACAAAACAATGAGTGGAGCTGAGATCGGAATGGTAAAATGGATATGTGGGTAGGAGAGAGAGAACTAGAAATGAAAATATTGGCAAATGAGAGGACTATGGGAAGGCCGAAATTGGCTTGGGACGTCACCATAGGAAAGGGGGAAATTTTTTTATCAAATCTCAAAGAAGTTCTAGGGCTTGACATAGCATAATGGCAAACCAAGATTAATGTAGGCGTAGCCGAACCCAATTAGTTGAGACATTAGGCTTAGTTTTATTTGGTTAGTTTGGCAACATCCTAGATCTTAGAGTAGCATAACAATGTCAAGTCACCTGATCAGGTGATATACACCATCCAATTAAATGTTCCTAATTTGTTCAACGATCTAGTGAAGCAACAGATTGGCTTCGACGAAGTTAACTAGCAGAATCAAATCTGCCACACAATAACGTCCTTTTGATATCCACAAATACTAAAATACATCTAGAGATACGAGTCTGATTAGGAATGCCAAACTTTACCTTCCAAAATAAGTGAACAAATCGAAAGCTATATTATTGTGCAAGTGGGAATTACAATTTTCAACAAATTAGGTAGGTCCGTAAGTCTTATGTCCAGCTTTTGCTGGCAACGCCTTGATTTAGCCCATGATGGCGTGTTGTGGGTGGTTACTTGTATCCAGGGTTTACCCTGCAGAGCTAGGTCCATGGTGGCCAAGGTTTGCCCCATAATTGTTCAATGATATGAACAAAAAAAAAAAACAAAAACTCTGGACTTGAAATCTCTTAGCCTTTGACTGGCTAGAGAGGACAAATGTGCTACAGTATCAGACCAATCTAATATGGACGTCACAGATATAGCATGAGATCTGCAATTATATAAATCCCACTTAAGCATCTCCAATGGACACTATAAAGACACACATTAGTGACTTGCAAAAAATTTAGCTAGCAAATGGGTCCAAAATTCTCCCCAATGGACTAGATAAAGTGGGCTATAAACTTCTCGATCTATAAGTGACTCCATAGATTTGGCCATCCACTTATAGATATATATATATATATATAGGAGAGAGAGAGAGAGAGAGAGAGAGAGAGAGAGAGAGAGAGAGAAAAGATAGAAACCTCTCTCTTTAATGTGTTTTTTAAAAATCAATTTTATGTAATACATTTAAACACATAAAAAGTGGGTCCCATGTAACTTAGTACATATTTTTAGCCATCCCATTGGAAATTTATTCACTCTATAACCTAAAACTAATTATTACTTGTTGGAGTTTGTCCCACATAGGTTAATGATCTCCTCCAAAATTAGTATACGAGCCTAGGCAACTTCTCCACTCATTGCTAATTAGTTTTGAGTTGGATGCTTTAACATGGAATCAGAGCTAGAGTTTCTGAGAATTTGTTCCCCCTTATTTGTGCCATAAGTGCACCATTGTTTGTTGTGATCCATGTGTTATGGGTCGTTTGTTTACCTCTCCACTTGCGAGTCAGGGGTTGCATGTGCGGGGAGTGTTGTAGTTGGTCCCACATCGGTTAATTATCTCCTCTCCACTCATTGCTAATTGGTTTTGAGTCAGATGCTTTAACAATACTCAATAAAGGGGTCCCACTTTTACCGAAAACTACTCTTTAGTCATCCAATTGGAGATGCTCAGTTATATAGCATGTAGCTTCAGACAAATTCAAAGTACTGCCACAAATATGCTGCGTCATAAAAAAGGTAAATATTGTAATACAGAAGGTATGTTCCTGTGGTAGTTCATGGCATGGTTGCCCACCATCAGTTGATTATGAATCTATATAGTCCAGACCAAGAAAGACAAGATCTTCAGCATAATTGTGCAATATAAATCAACTTCCAGTGAGAGACACACAAACCACACGCAGAGAGTAGGGTAGCCATAAATTTCGCACGTGGGTTGTGGGTATCTACACAAAGAATGGTCCAACTTAACAAAGTAGTGATCCTATACATATCAGGCCTACAAGCAAAGAATGCAATAGATATATTGTGTAGAGCTGCATAATTTCCTCACATGTATAAAAAGAGAGGCATTCAATCTTGTAAGTAAGGGGTTCGCAAAGACAGCTTACCTGGACAGTTGCCAAAAGCGAGCCAGTACCCTTAACATATCGATAGTAGCTTTTCGTAAAACAACAGCAGCGCTTCGAATCAGGATAGACAATATCTATACTAGTTTAGGAAAAGCTTCACAAGGAGCCGTGTGCGTTCAAACAATATGAATTTTTGAGTATTCTATCAGCGATCAGAAGAAAAAAACTAGGATACCCATCGCAGCTCCCCATCTCTTTATCAAGCTCAAAGGTACGAAGTATTGGCTTGCACTGGTAAAGTCAGACCCATTTCCTTCATCACCTTCAGAAACTTCTATAGAAACAATGGTTGTTAGCTTGAAGGAAGAACTCATTTCCACTTGGTTGGTATGATTCTTAAACTCAAGAAAATTTTCCAAGGGCTCGCAAGCTGGAAGCCACTGATCGTAACTCTCCTGAGGTTGCTTACATTCGTTAACCATATTGTTTGCATCATTGTCAAGTAATGGACCTGGGGCCCAAAGCAGCTGGTTGTTGAAGAGTGGACATTGAAAGGAAGAAGGGTTTCTTTTGGCCTGCAGTGTAAATACTCATGTTAGATGTTAATCTACCCCACCATGGTACAACATCCTTCTGAAGTCCAAATAATATATATTTGCATGGAAATAGAAAACAAATAACAATCTCTGGCTTATATTGGTGAAATAGCCATCAATCAGTCAGACATCCAGTCAAAGAAGAAAAGGTCCTCGTCCAGGTGCAGTGAAAAGTATTTGCCAAGAGCAGCTTTTCCATATTTTGGTTTTCTTATTGGCTTTTGCTTGCTCTGTTTTCTACATGTAGTCTATATGATTGAAGAAGAGATCGATTAGGCTTCTGCAACGTTGTGCTATGTATAAAAGGAGGTTTAACAGATTTTCGGCTTCATAAGGCTCAGAACTGCAGAAAACCAAAGGGCACGGGAAAGAAAAAAGAGCATCTAGCATCACTCAAATGTCCAAGCCTTCGAACTTAAATTACTTAAATCTTACAATGGCAACAAACAATTCTGGAAAGCTTAAAAAGCTGTTGAGAATTATCTACATATTTTTCTCTTTAGTATCGGAGATATTACCCAATCATACAGGATATAGAAAATTACACCTGATTTTTATACCACACTATGGATGGCTGGTTGCTGTGTCATGTTATTAGGTCCTTATTTAAGCTTTTCTCAACTTCTTGTATGCTAGTGTTACCAGTTAATTGGTTTTCATATTGACCACTCGATGCGCATGTTGGTCTCCATTGGATTAATAAATGCATAATTGTGAAAGAGAATGTTTGCTTTTTGCCATCCATGTCCAGATCATCTTCATACAGGATGCATTATACAAAATAGAAACTTAAGCATTCATTTCTCAAACCCCTTCTAGACCAACTAAGAGCTGTAAATAAGGACCTAATACATGACGCACCAACCAGCCATGCACTGACAAAACCCACTTCCCAAGAACTTGAAACTTGCCAAAGATACCCTCAACTCTGAAACACAGGTTAGGAAAATCTCAGAATCAGCACAAAAACCAACTTTCTTAAAGCATCAAACTACAAACCAATTGGTAATAGTTAGAGATAGGTCATGCTCGAGCTAATTTTGTAGATTATAATTTACCAATATGGGGCAAGCTCTAACAAAAATGTCGAGGACCCACACACACACATAGATAGACACCCACAGAGAGAGAGAGAGAGAGAGAGAGAGCTACCAGGCAGAAGTAACGTGGCCTAGAATATGGGACACCAAACTGCAATGGGCTCAGAATGAATTCCTGTGTAACAAAAGCAGCTTTTGCCAACATCTCAATCATTATACTATGAGTATCGGAGGTCTGCATTTCCATACAGTTAAAAAAGTGGAAATAAAACGATTAAGAAATTAACTTACGGAGTAATGGATATATGGACATGGAACTGAATTCGTTTCTAGAGTTTTAGTGTTGCACACATACCTCAAACCCAACAACATTCTCCACAAATATCATGAGAGGAGGTTGTGAAGATTTTGGTATAAGTTCAAGAATTTTCAGGAAAGAAGATGCCCGAGCATCAGCTGAGCCCTTTTGAAGACCTAAGGAACCAAAGTTTGAGATAATTTTCCATAAAATCATAAATAACAAGTAGAGGAAAAAGATTCACCTTGTCGCGTGTATGGTTGGCAAGGAGGAGAGAGAAGCCATGCTTGAGCACAATAGCTGTCAAGATCAGCAGCACTCAAGGTTTGAATGTTACCCTATGCTTAGAAAAACAGAATATTGGCCTTAACACATTTCAGAGCTCCTAATAAATGAACTTGTCAACTGTAATAATAGGCAATCCGAATTTCCTAGCCAACAGCGGCCAAACAACAAACTACTGCTTGATTCAGGTGGGACCTGTAATCCAGCATATAATTGCTGAGATGAACAGAGGACGCAAAGAAAACAATAGAAAAAGAAACCTAAAAAGGCTGATCTTAAGTAAATATAGGCATACTGTTCAGGACTGGGAGGCAGATATATACACAAAATGCATGTCACCTGTAGATCTCGTTGTTGTATACTCAATGCTTGTCACATTAGCTTAAGGTAAAAAATGAACTTCCAATTTTCTTTCTGGATAAGACAATTCTCCCGATTGGAAAAGAACAAAACAGCTGAGTAATTATAAGACATCAGTAAGAAATGAACCAAATATGCAGATGGGTGGGTTTGACATCAGCACAGGGTTATTTTCAAGAATTTTAAGGACTGATTCCACCCACTGCCCATGTCAAGTTTGGTTATTTTCAAGAATTTTAAGGATTGATTCCAACCACTACCCACATCAAGTTTGTTTATTTATACCCCAAGCCAGCCCTTGCCTCAAGTAATAACCCCCGAACCTTTCACTTCACAGTTGGGGTAGGGAGGAGAGGGTAGGCACATGAATAATTGGATTGACATGCCATACCATGTCATATGCAATTCCTATGAGACTATTGCTTCATCCATGCCAAATACCTAGTAACGAACTTTCGTTACACGTGTTTTTTCCTAAAATCTTCTCATAGACCATCAAAAATCCAAATTATAGCACAAAACTAGTAACTCTTCTGTTTAAGTACAGCTACAGAAAGAAATAAGATCAACACAACTGAATTTATGATATACTATTTCTTTAGTTACTTTTCGCAAAATGGGCATTTGGCAGGGTAGCTGATCAGCGTTGTCTACGATAGTTGTTGTCTTCCAGAGTTCGAAACTATGTAGCGCCAACATGGACACGTGACACGATATCGACACTTCGACACGCGAATTTTCAAAAATTGGAGGACGCAACACGTTAGGGGACACGTTTTAAAAGGCATATATGTATACTAACATATGAAGAAAAAGTTTTAAAAAAAAAAAAAAAAAGGTTCTGATCATCGTATCATTCATATAAGTATTTTGACTAAAAGCATTTGATCATTTGTGTGCATTTCTAACCAATAAACCATCATCCGTCACACAAAAAATATGACTTCCCTAAGTTTTAACTAGATCCTACTATTTTTTAATCCACCCCGCGCCTTGTTATCCGAGAGTGTCCGAAGCATTTTTAAAGTGTCATCGGAGTGTCCAAACAGAAAACATAGATAAAACATAGGACACTTTGAATACGAGTGTCAGACACGTGCCGGGAGAGTGTCGGTGTCCAACAAGTGCCTGACACCGGTATGGCCCGTCTGGGACCTCCGACGAAGTGTCCGTGCTACATAGGTTCGGACCATCTCTTTGAACGAGTTCCATCAATTTAAAGAAAATCACTATCTTCTCTCCCTGAAATATTTATCAGGCACAAAGGCCTCAACAATAAACAGAAAGAATGAAGGTTAGAGAGAAAGAGTGGCAAAAAAATTGCTCCCTTTCATTTTGCACTCATCAATTAGCTATAGCATATATCTAATCCATAAAATCCAGAGAACTCAAGCTCAATATAACAAACTCCCTTGCCATTAATAACTAACCTAATTAACTCATGACAGCTGCATATTGTTGCTAGGGATGTTACAACTAACTAACCTAATTAACTCATGACAGCTGCATATTGTTGCTACGGTTGTCCCAACTTTCAGCAAGTGATTCACCCTTAATAACTAGTACTCTACGCTGGAACTCGGACAAACATAGCTTATATATACTGACATGTGTCTGTGAGTGAAACTCAATAAGTTAAATATCAAATGCGAGTTGTGGTATCTTCAAGAGTTAATGGGGTAGAAAACAATATACCTGGCAGGGTCGGTGACCAAAATTGTACTCATAAACATCATTTGCTAAATCGTTTATGTCAAAAGCTTCCACTATCATGGCATTCACACCAGCCTTCATGATCGAGTACCTCTGACACCAAAACAGCAACCAAAGAAGCAGTTAAAGCTAAACAGTAAACACACAAGCATACAAGTACTTAAACATGTGAACTAATCCATGCATATAGAATTATATACCTAAAAAGACAGATAGGGTTGTTAGAAATACCATGCCACCAATGCCACTGTAGAATTCAAGGACCCTCCATGGCTCGCATTGACGTTTGCAAGAACTCTCCTCCATAGCTTGTCTTGGCTTTTCTCCACCCTCTCCCGTTCCAAGTAAATAGAGCAAGGCTGAAAAGCCTAGGTCACAAAACTGAAGTGAGAGAAAATTTAAGTAAAATCCTGTTTTAGACTCTTCGGATTTTATCCATACAACTTCCAATTACCTATAAAAAGTACGACATTCTCTACAAGGTTCTGTTGGAATATGTGGATTTTGGATTTTGAAATCTAGCTAAAAATTGATAGATTTCAAAATCCATATGTTAAATCCTATTAACTTCTATCAAATTCTTTGTAGTCCTCTCACTTTATGTCATCATTAGTGGTAATTCCGTATAAATAGAACAGGATATACTTGAAACTGGACGTAAACTTCACAAATGGATAATAGCCTGAATATCAGTAATGCTAAAAAGGTGGTAGTTAAGTGAAAATAATGCCAAAGAAATTTAGTGTCCAAACACAATTTTCCACACTTCAATATAATTTCACATAGTTTCATACTACATCTTTAAAATGGGGCTTTTCATCTATCTTACTGGTCCTATTGGAAACTATTGTATTCACTGATTCATTATCAACTCTCTATACTTTTAGGACCTAACATTACTAGTAGATCTTTGCACTCAAATTTTGCTAACAAATCGGTTTAATCAATTAATCCACTCGACAATTTGTGGCATTGGTCAATAGACCGAATACTTTCAAAAAAGTTTCTACACAAGGAATAATTATGAGTGCTGTATAAATATATCTATTTTTTTGGATTTGTTGGACCCTTTAAGCATAAACAACAATGTGTTTAATATGGGTTGTGCTATTCTTATAAGAAAATTTGGGGCCTCCAAAAACTTGAGGCCTAAGCAAAGGCTCAACTTGCCTTATGCTTGAGCCGGCTGATTATAGTTACAAGTAGGGCTGTAAATGAACTGAGCCATTCGCGAACTGTTCGACGCTCGGTTCGGTAAGAGCTCATTCGAGTTCGATTCGTCTGCTAAACGAACTGAACCTGAATCTCAATTCTAGGCTTGTTCCGTAAATGAGCTGAACCTGAGCCTAACGGTATTCAACTCGGTTAGGTTCGCGAACCTATACTTAAATTTAATTAATAATTCAATAGGGGTCTATTTGTAAATGTAAAAAATTTTAAGGTTGTATATATTATTCAATACTTATCTTTCTCCCAAATTCTATACGATCAATTAGAGAGTTTGGATTCGTTTGAGTTTAATGAGCTGAGCCGAATCAAACCTGAGTCTTGACGAGCTCAATTCGAGCTTAGATTCGGCTCGGCTCGATTCATTTGAGTTTAACGAGCCAAACTCGAGCCAAGATGTTCAAGTTCGAATCGAACCCGAGCTGAACTCGAGCCGAACTCATATCTTAACGAACCCAATCGAGTCGAACCCGAGCCTTGAAAAATTTTAACGAGCCGAACTCGAGCTAAGTTGTTCAGGCTCGAATCGAACCCGAGCCAAACTCATACCTTAACGAACCCGAGCCGAACTTAACAGGGTTCGGCTCGATTCGGTTCATTTACAGCCCTAGTTACAAGTGATTTCAAAGCCATGAGTTTTCAGCACCATCAGAACAATGAAGGCAAGACAATCAGACGGGGGCGGTCCCATGGGGGGTGCAAGAGGGATCCGGGTCCTTGCATACATCCCAATTATCCCATTAATTCTACCATATTTCCGGTATTTTTTTGTAGAAGTTATGAAGAAGGGCCCCCACATCACAAGCCCACGTCAAAATTCTCGCATTGCTTTTCCCTTGAAAAAATGTATACCACTCGTTTTCTTCTAAAATGTGTACTTACGCAATTCACTTTGGTCTTTTTTTGATGTATGCAAGGTAGAAATGTACTTCACGATATTCAAATTTTATTTTATTTTTTGCTTTTTCGCATACATTTCTCTACAATTAATATTTTTCAAGGATGAGATTTTGTTGTTAATTGCAATGTTCTAAAAGTCGCTAGGCACTATTCGGGTGGTAGGTCACCTTCGAGCTTCGAGGCCTAGTAATCGACGATCAATCGGCCCATATCAATCGGTAATCGGGGATTAATCGGCCCATACTAATCAGTAATCGGCGATTAATGGACCTTCAAGCTTCAAGGCCCAGTAATCGGAGATAGTAATCGGCAATTAATCGGCCCATATCAATTAGTAATTGGCGATTAATCGGCGCATAGCAATTAGGCGATTAATCATCGCAGATTAATTCCTTTTTTTTAGAACACTGCATGTTATTTGGTCCCCCTATTAAGAATCCTGCGTCAGACGCACCGCAATCAGACAAATTTTTTTTTTTGAAGAGGTAATCAGACAATTATGTATCAACAGAACATACAGAAACAAGCAGTCAAAATTATTAGTCCAAAATCAAAAGCATGACGCAAAAAAAAACCCTGAAGCATGCAGAGTAGTCCAGTAAACAGTGAATGATGCCAGTATTTAGGGTTTCTAAGTGGAATAAAAAGAGATGGATCTTAGGTTAGAGAGATGGAGAGCTCGCACCTGAGATTTGTTACTGGACTAGACTACCAATAAGTATGGAGAATCGAAAGATGAGAGAGAGTCGAGAGGAGCGGGTAAATTAAGCTTGCGAGTAAAAGGGATTGCTTGGTCGCCTTCCTAATGGATATTGGAACCCAAGCTATAAGGCTTTGTTTGGAAGTGGAGCATGTACACCAATGATTTTGGTAAAATACCTTATGAATAGTTTACCATTCTAATTTAGCTATTACTTTTTTCTTTCACAACTAATAAGAGGCAAGTTTATCAAAAGAGGTAAAATTAGCTATTTTACCTCAGCAAAATCCCCAAATGAGCATTGCAACAAATTAGGTAAAAGTCTAGGTAAATTCATCCATGAATAGTGAATAGGTAAATATACCTAAGCACTATTCATCATGTGTATATTATTTTATTAATTGTTCTCTTTCTCTCTCCCTCTCTCTCTCCCCAGGAAAAAATAAAATAAAAATAATAATATTTTAATAGAGAATATGTTAAATAAATAATATTAGTGTAGTGTTAAAAGAGATATAAGTAGGTAAAATGAAAAAAATGTATTTTTTACCAGCATTTTTACCTAAGAACTGGTAAACTTACTTTAAACTAATACTATCTATTTTACCTAACACCAATTAAAATATACATTCTTCCACTTTTTTCTTTTATCTTTATCATTTTTTTCCTGAGTTTCTTCCACCTTGGCATTGGAGAATCAATTTTTTGCGCCCAAAATTAGGTTTTGATCAAACTAATCAGTTTTTGTGCTGAAATTGAGTTTGATCAAACATGGGAAGAATTTTGTTTTATGGTGATGAGCACTGGGAGGGAGAGAGAGAGAGAGAGAGAGAGAGAGAGAGATTGGTAGGGAGGAGAGAAAAAGAAATAATATTTTAATACTTACCTGGTAAACAGTGATTAGGCAGAAGTAGAGAAGAACTGTTCATAAATGGAAAATACCTACTTGTTTGTCTAATTTGCAGCCCGCCCTCTTTTGGTGTTTTGAATAGGTAAAATAGCTACAAAAGGTGATTTACCATTCTATGGGTTCCAAGCTTAGGGAAAATGGAAGAAAGAAAAAGAAAAGAAAAGAAAAGAAAAGAAAAGAAAATGGGAGGGAAATGAGAGGAAAAATTTACTATTCACTAAATTTGAAAATTTTATTTCTTCTCTCTTTTTCTTCTAATCAAACGATTTCCTTAATATCCAAATAGAGCCTAAATTTTTCTAGTTCTTTGATTGGTGAATTTTAAAAATATTCAACCATTAATAGTAATTCAAAAATGATGATTTTTTTTTTTACTTATTTTTCTCTCTATTTTTTTTAATCTCAGCCACTTTTGCCTTTCCCAGCTAATATTATTGCGGGCTGGTCTGGCTTAATAATCTTTTTAAATTTTTTTTTGTCTTTATTTAAAATTTTCCACTTTTGTTAGTGTTCACGTCCATTTTTCGTAGATTATTAGTTTGTCTTAGAGAGAATAATTAAGATTTTAAAAGTACGATAAAAATCTTTAAAAAGTACGACAAAAGTAATACAAAACGGACAGATTGTCTTGGATTATGTTTGTCTTCATAGCTTTTTCCCAACTTAGTTCTTATTTTTAAAATTTTATGATTTCTCTGGCTGAGATAAATCAAAAAGTTTGACGCAAAACTAGATTTTTCTTAATAAAAAAAATCCAATAATAAAGCACTTGCATCAGAAAGCCAGGCCATGAGCGCGGCTGTATTTGCTCATAAATCCATACTAAATTCTTCTGAAAATTTGTAAATTTACACCCCTTAAACTTTCATCTTTCTTTGCAAGTTGAGTCCCTGGATCCTCGATCACGAGTAGGACTCGGTTAGTAGTTTATCAGAAATTGGGAGAGAAAGCACTCGGAGAGATTGAAGAAAGTACGCATCGGGAAAGATAGGAAAACATCGTTGGTGGGGGAATCCGGGTACATCTTGAGTTTTCCGAAACATCGAGCGTGAGTAGAGAGAAGTACTAGCGAATCACTCGGGCCTAAAAACACTTTCCAATGAAATGACGCCGCCAACATATCAAAACCATACCTACAATGAAAAGGAATCAAACGATCACTCAAAAATGATCTAGATTAGAGGTTTGGTGTAAGAATGTAACAGTTCGCAAAAAAACTTCACCCCCCCACAAAATTCTTCTGAATAACCCCACAAAATTAACTTCATACTAAGGGTAATCTTAACAGTGATCATTACATCAAATAACCCCACAAAATTAACAAACTCTCCACGTAATCTAAGGCAGCTCCTTGATCTTTAATGACCCAGAAGAAGAATACCCAGCTAAAGTGCACTTACCTACACAGAATCCATCTAAAAATTACAAATTCCAGCCAAATCAAGCCAAAAAATAGAACAGACGGATTATGTGGATACTGTGTAGATAGTGTACCAAATCAAGCCCAAAATAAAACAAACAGACAATCTGAAAGCTGAAACATGGTGCTTATAAGTGATGCAAGGTGTTCTACTTTGTTACTCTACTACTGCAACACGTGTAATTAGAGGTGTCCCTTGCTTTCACTATGAAGCCAGGAAAAAGAACAAAAGGAAGTGCCAATTATTGCTCAAAATGAGAAAATGTAAATTTCAGAAGATGAGAAATGCACTTGGAAGTGGTAGGTTGCATTATTTTACTGACATTCTAGAGTGGAAGTCCCAGCTAGAAGCATGCCTCAAGAATTTTTTTAAAAAGAAATCCCCGACTGAAATTTAATTGCACCACTGCAAACATAAGCATTTCTTCACATGATGATGACTCCATCCGAGCATAACCATATCATTTTGTCTCTTTTAGTAATAGGTCGATGTGAATGAGGGACGATGTACCACTGAAGTTCTTTTTTAATTCAGTTATAGCAATACATTTGACAGCAATCGAAATTGGAGGGCCAAAAAAATATTGAAGATCTCACCTCTGTATCAGATATTGGCAATATAACAATAAAACTAAGTCTAGCTGAACCTGCTAAAAGAATCTAATACAGTCATTTCACCATTTGATGTCCGTCACAATACCATGTTAATCTTGCATTTCTTTTCGGAACTCCTAGACCTTTATAAATTTGAGACCTGCATATAATTCTGATCCATAGATTTCTCACACATGAACAGAAGTAGAGACGTAGAGAGTGGGAAAGCACAACTTCAACACATAATTTCAGTACCAAAAATAGAAGTTCTTACCTTTGTGATTGTACTATTTTTTCCTGCACTAATTTCGCGCATGCCTTGTGTACCTGAAAAAAAGAAGCAAAAATCAGACCATTGCAATTTCTTTGAAATAAAAAACAGACAGAAGAAAACCCAAAGTACTTGAAAAAAATGCATGTCAAGAGTGTAACTCCATTCTATGGGTGTTGATAAACGCTGCAATATGAAACCATGGTAGAAAAATTACTGCAAGAGCTCAACAATGGATAGGGGCCTAAAAATAAGCTGTCACGACATGAAACTAAAAACTAACAAAGAAACCATTGTAGAAACTACTTTACCAGAATAACAGAAAGCATTGCCTTCATGAGCTTACACCGGTTATTTCGACACCCCACATAAACCAAAAGATTTTATTGGAAAACGAAAGACTGGAGAGAGAGAGCAAGAGAGAGAGAGAGAGAGAGAGAGAGAGAGAGACCGTAATTTGAATTTTAAAACTGAGCCCAGTGTATTTGTCTACTGTTATTTCATTCCAAGAAGTAAAGAGTAAGTTTGGGTTCCCAAAGACAGCTGTAGCAGGCATGCTTTTAGGATCCCAAGTCAAGCCGTTAGTTTTGCTTGTGGCCTTTGGGTGGGAAAAGCTAATGGGTACAATGAACCTTGACCATTGATTAAGGTACACTCAATCTGAGCCTCCAATGACAGTAGTGGAAATCAATGAGTGCCATTGATTTAGATCTAATGGCTGAAAATATAGGATTTTCATAAAAACTGATCCCTTTTATAATATAGATGGGTTGCTTGAGTAATTTTCCAGCATGGAGACAACAATAAGGAAACAAAGTGCTTGAAGGAAAAACCATAGCTAACAAAACCGCCATATTCCAGAAAGAACCATAAATCCATAAGGATGGAAAATAAATTTGCAATTCCAAATACCACACACACATGCTCAACGACAAGTGCAAAAAAAAGTGTATACAATTACTTCATGTAACACAATGCCAAAATGAGAAAACCACCATAGTTCTTACTTCTTAGGTTGCTCGGTGGAGTACATTTGGTTCAAATGCTTTGAGTTGATCAGCTCCTTCACATTCTAAATTACTTCATTAAAAAGGCATAACTTCCTCAAGGAACATTTGCTGCTTGCACTTTATATATAAGATGAGAACAACAGTGAAAGAAACTACCATCCAACACAAACCAATCCCAACACAGTAAAAATATGGGCTTCAGCAAAATATAGGAACTAAGAAGCTTCCATATGATCATAAATTAGGAATCTTAATACATCTCATCAACAACATTGTGTCAAACTAAAACTATAGTGCTATGAACTTTAAATATGAATCGCATACGTTCAACTCAAGCTCTGTGCATGGTATTGGTATCCAAGCACCATCCACCTTACAAATAATGCACACGCAGAGCACCGAGAAAAGAGTCAAAGACTATTGTATTTCTATCCTCATGGAAAAAATCCAGCTGCTTCCAAAATGCTTCATGTATTGCACAGCATTTGTCTCGCTTGATCTGTTTCCATGCGAGGCAGGCTTGCAGTTATTCTGTTAGTGAGATCTACATCCATTGCATCTGAAAATTAAACCCCTCTCTTACCATCATAAAGAAGACCAGTGACATAGTATTTAGTAGAACCTGCTTAGAGTAATAAAATAGATCCATCCAAAACCTGCTACATTGCCTTACAAATGAAATACACTAACTCAACAGACAGTGGAGAATTTAGCTTCAACATTGACAGGTAAAGAGTAAGGTAAATAGATATTGCTTTTAGGCTGATTTTTCCCTACGCCAGAAACTAACAATTCGATGTGTATTGCCTGCCAATGTAATATGAAGGCAGTGGCGACTCTAGGAATTATTATGGAGGGGGTCATTTACGTATCTAAATTGAAAATTGTTCTATAGAGATATTACTTTACATCAGTAAAGATTCATATATTCCCAACAAAACAAAATTTTCAAATTTGTCGGACTGATATATCTAGATATACTGCCAATTTAGAGCAGTCTTCAAAATCTGTACACCCAAGCTTTTAATGAAAGAGAATCCTAAACAAATTACCCACAACATTCAAGGTTTTTATAGTCCTTTAATCAGCATAGTAACATGCATTTCTTTAGATCATATCTTACCCAAATTTAAAAAAAAAAAAAACGTTTCTTTTAATCAAATAGAATTTCAAATCAAGTTTAGATGGTGTTTCTTGCCATAGTTTCTTGAGAGAGAGAGAGAGAGAGAGAGATGCAGGAGATAAAAGAGTCTCTTTGGAGGGAGAGAGGAGCAAAAGCAAAATGACAGGAAGAGGGACACAGTAGTTATGGAGGGGAAAATTATCCAGTGCTGCAGCCATAAGAGTTGGACTTGGGGTCATCTTCGTTGTAAATGGTGTCAAATATATGAACAAAACAGAAAATTATAGCTATAATTTTTTGCCCATGGGGTCGCCCGACCCCATTCCTATTAAGCTGGCGTCGCCTCTGTTCGAAGGTGTACTCAGCTCAAGTATCATAGCACAACAAGATTGCCAAATTGCCTAAACAAGCTCAACCTAAACACAGAAGCTAAGTGCAGAGATGATTTGCGGAAACCCAGACAACAAAACAAATCGGGTTTCAACATCGAATCATTCTCACGGAAAGATTTTCTAGTGCCATGCCTACATATAGTACCACACATTTGTAAATCTTTTAACTGGCACATATAAGCTGACAAGCTGCATTCCGTACAGAGATGACAGCTACAGGGAGTAGAGATTATCAACAAAAGCTCAAATGCGATCAAAACTTAACTTACTTGTTCCTAACTAACCCTGAATCAAACTGACCATAACTAAAAGACTACATAGTTTGAGTAGATCACTGAAAACTCTTAAAAGATTTTGTCCAAGTGTTTACAAGATTATACATACAACACTGTTTTCCAAGGTATTGTCATAGTGCAGCATGGTGTCGTAGGTCATATCATATCAGCTACCCAGTACGTGAATGCTTGACCCAAACTAGATTTGATTGTTACCCGTAGCATGAAGTGTTTGCGTAACCATTGGTTATAACTTTGTTGTTGGATTTCGGATGCCTTAAAAGGGCTTCATTGTGGAAAAATGATGCAGCATAGTGTATCCCAATGGTGTTAATATCTAAAAACGGCCAATTGATGGAGAATCAGGACTTGAGGGAAAACAAAGAGCCATGCATCACTTTGATATTGAGCCATGGGAGACATTCATGCCTCCTACTCATTGTCGAAGGAAATTGTCCTCCCTTTCTTTCAGTGAAAAGTGCCAAGTCTTACATCAGAATGACATAATATGCTTGGAAAAGATTCCATTTTGAGCAATGGTGGCAAAAGAAGGCAAAGTAGAAACAAATAATCTTTTAAGTTCAACAACCATTACTGGGGCATCCGAAGTGCATTATTTTTGAAGTTTGAAAACAAAAATCCAAGTGTGATGCAGAGCTTAGGGTAAAAAATGCAATGTTGACATATTACTTGTCTTCCAAGTTACAATCAAGTCCTGTCTTTGTTCTCCATTCATTGACAAGGGAAAAAGAACATGTTTCCCCCTCACTCCAAACTTTACTGAGTTTTAAACCCATGTTTCCCCTTAAATCTTATCCCAAAATTCAACTCCACAAAATCCAAGATTTTATTATACCCGTAACTGCAAATGTTATAGTGGTTATGAGAGAACTTACTGCTCTAAACACCATACTGATCTACAATTTCCGAATTCTTCTGCCTAGATTATTATCACAAGTCAATCATATTTCTGTTAAAACAAAAAAACAGAACACATAAGACAAGCTTTAAGTACAAAACCAAAACTAGATTGGCTGATCGTGACCAACTAAACTAAAGAAAACATACAAGACCAAATATGAGAGGAAAAAAAGCACCTTTTCTTAGCACACTCAAGGTCCGCAGAAAAAAATGCATACCCCTATCATAAATAGATACCGCATTCATTGGCACTTTCACGAAAAGACTGCTAGGAGAATTGGATAAACAGTACCTCAGATACGATTTCTTCACCAGTAATCACGGCAAGAACACAAACCATCTTTGAAATGGTGAAACCTCTTAGCATCTCGTATGACAAGTTCCCGTCCAACCAGTTTCGAGATGATCTTCAACGCACTATGGCAGTCACCACAAACACGAAGGTTCTTGATTATGCGCATTTGTGCACGAGCCGGGCTACTCATGAGACCAAAAGCAACAGCAAGCCTCTCGCTATGAGCAAGAAGAGCTTCCTCCTTCGATTCTTGGTCTATGTCATGGAGCACAAATCTAGTCTCCGGCACATAACCAGCTTCTTTCATCTGTTCCTTCATACCCCTAAGCTGCGCATAGATCTTATCCGCCTCTGGATGAGATTTATCCCCTGCCCTGTATTCGTGGACCCTACTCCTGGCTGCTAGAAGATTGCCAGCCTCCAATTTCTTCTTCTCCTTGTCTTTTGCTATGTCTGACGCTTTCACTGGTATGAGACCTGCTTTTGATTTCTCATCCAAGCGAGTAGGGTCCACGAGCTCCACCAGCTCAGCACAACGATCCCCAAGCTCCGTGTGGCCATGAACTCTACTTGCATTCATCAACGTCTCCCAAACTACTACATTTGGTTCCACTGGCATTTTTTCAATAAACTCTAATGCTTCATCCAAATACCCTACACTTCCTAACATGTCCACTACACTAACATAATGCACCATGGATGGGGAAATTCCATAATCCTTGCTCATTGATTCAAAGTGCAACATTCCTTCAACGATGTCCCCCAATACGGTGCAAGCAGAGAAGACTCCAAAGAACATGGGCCCATCAGGTTTCAGTCCTGATTTCTTGAATTGAGCGAACAAATCAATCGCCTCCTCTCCATGACCATTCTTGGCAAGCCAAATTATCATAGTGTCCCAAGAAGTCAGATTTCGCTGCGGCATTTTATTGAACACCATATATGCATCCTCCATGGAACCACATTGTCCATACATCTCTAAAATCTTGTTATAAGTGCTGACTTCCAGAATGGAAACTGATTTCATTAGGTGATTGTGAATGTATTTTGCTTCTTTCAGAGCTTTACTATCCCTGCATGCCTTCATCAACATCAGGTAACGGGGCAAATCAACCCTGATATGCTGCCTCTCTAATAGTCCCAACACTTCGACAACTTCCTTCAATTTTCCCTCCTTGCAAAAACCATCCAACTCCTCTATCGTACCATTGTGTTGGCTTCTTTCCACACCTTCAACTGATTCTCCTTGAGCTTCAGAATTACCTGATACTTGAGAATCCATCATTCCATGTTGCGTCTCAAATGATTTCTGTCCGTAATTTTGAGTGTTAGTATTGTAACTTCCACTCAGGTTCTGCCAACTTTCTCCAACATTTTGCATCACATGCCCATTTGGAGTTTCAGCACTGTCTCCACGGTACACACCACTGCTTTGCTGGTACATTGTACCGCTGCCCTCATAATGGGTACCCATGCCATGTTGATATGAACTGGTGCTTCCTGGACGAAAGTTACTAGGGTTTTGTTCGGCCATTTCCCCATTTCCCCTATAAAAGTCATTCGAGTTTTGATTTGTCAATCTAGTGTTTACGGAGTAACGACCATTTACAATTGGAGTTCGCGGATTCATTTGATCATTGCTCCCATAATAGTTCCCTTGATGATGCTGAGACACAACTGAGTTTCCTGAGTAATAAATATCAGGGCTCTGTGGAGTCATTCCAGTGTTTCCCGTGGAATAGTTATTCGGATAATGATCACTTGCACCTTGCTTAAATTCTCCATCACTCCCGCCATAATTTCCATTAACACCACCCGAAAACCCCGATGCACGCTGTTCAGAAAATCCATTTCGGTTCTGCTCGACTACCGATTGTCCTTCTCTAAACCCATGTTTCCCCATTGGATTCTGCTGCATTTCTCCACTTGACCCAGTAAAATTACTCCTATTTTGCGCAATCGGGTTCCCTAGATATTCTCTTCCGTTGCTTTCTCTGTAATCACCACTTGCAAAGTTCCCATTTTGACCAATTGGTTTATGCTGAAAATCAACTCTACAGTTTTGCCGAAGTCTTGCCGCATTTTCCCTATAAAACCCATCTGGGTTATTGTCAAATGGGTTCCCCTGATATTCACTACTGTTGCTTCCTCTAGAAATACCAACTGGTATGTGCCGAAACTCAACTCTAGGGTTTTGCAGAACACCTACTGTGTTTCCCTTATAAAACCCATCTGGGTTTTTCTCAAACTCTCCTGTATTCCCCCTATACCTCCATTCTTGACCATACCCATCAGTTTTATGCTGAAACCCAACATGGTTTTGGTTTCCACTATAAAACCCATTAGGGTTTTGTTCGTAGCCAATACTGTCTTCTCCATTTAACCCATTTGGGTTTTGAAAACCTGATCTTTCAGCGGCAGTGCTGTGGTTTCTCACGAAACTAATCCATTCGATTGAATACAAAGAATTGCATGGTCTACGTACCTTGGAAAAAGCTGTGAAGGAGTTGATTGTGAGCAGTGTAGCTCTCCTTCTGTACATTAGTGAGTCGGATTCGTCCTGCTTAACTCAGACGAATAAGTCAGACTCGTTAGATATAAT
Organism: Rhododendron vialii; assembly: GCF_030253575.1. Classification (NCBI taxonomy): domain Eukaryota; kingdom Viridiplantae; phylum Streptophyta; class Magnoliopsida; order Ericales; family Ericaceae; genus Rhododendron; species Rhododendron vialii. The sequence continues at coordinate 39,625,511 of NC_080558.1, forward strand.
GGACAGCGGAGGAGGAAGCAAGAGGGTCAAGAAAAACTGAAGAACAAGTGATTTAAGTGAAAAAACCGACCTTAAACCCTCGCAGTCACGGAATCTCCCTCCTCCGTACGTGGTATTTTTTTGGGCCTTAAAAATTTCATTTTTATCCCCTCAACTAGAGTGTACACGGTTCGGATTAGTCCGGTTTTCTAGAAAATCAATAACCGAACCGTTTTAAACGATTCAAGAAAATTGAGAATCAGAACCTAACCAATATATGCATAGAACTTAATCAGAACCAAACCGCATGACCGGTCATATTTTGGTTCGGTTCCGGATCTATCCAATAAGCATCCAAACACTTATTCACAAAATATAAATTCATAAAATTATGGAAATAGAAAGGCTGGAATAAGGAATGAAGGAAGAAAATAAAAGCTTTCCTAATAAATGAAATTTCATCTCTAAATAAATTAAGTTTAGCAATGAAAAGATTAATCTATCAAATTCAAATACATATTTAATTACACACACATATGTATATCTATATTTATCTTAGTTTTAAACGGTCCGGCTCGGTTCTAACCACGGTTCATTAATTGAGAATCACCGAACCAAAATTAACGGTTTTTATTTTTTTGGAACCATAACCTGATTGTAGAACCACAAAACCGGACCAAATAGAACGGTTCGATTCGGTTCGGTTCGGGACGGTTTTACTGTTCGGACGGTTTTCTTAAATACCCCTACCCTCAACTATCCAATTTCATTCCATTTTTTTCTTAAACTACTGATTAAAACTTTTTTTTAACGGCAATCTACTGATATTCGTCGAGTCTAATTTTGGATTCTCTGTCTATTGCGGAACGAAGGCAGCGAATCGCTACTAGGATTAATATTGAGGCCCAATATTGCCATTTAATATGGTGATTAATGGGAAATATTTGCTGCCAACTATGAAGTGCATATAATACTTGGTATATATGAACAAGATGTCAGGCAAATAATTTTTTTGCTTTTTATACTACGGTTAAAAACATTGTTCCTTAATTTAATTAAAAAACACCTCAAAGATGTTGTTATAAAATATAGACTACATAGATATCAATTTAAAAAGTTTAAGGACTGAAAATAATATTGATTGTTAAATTAAGGACAAATTTGACTATTTATGGGGAATAAATGTAAAATTTAGCCCGTATTTTTTAGGGATTAGCCTCTGTAGTTCCTAACAAGGACTATATCATAAAGTTCGACTTATTTTGGATTCTTTTCAGACTCGTTCAAATAATTAGAAGCCCTCACTTTAAAAACTCAATAAGATTATCAATCGTGAAAAATCACATTAATGTGTTATCAATTGATAGATTTTTGGAACACATCTATGTTAAAAATAAAACATACAGAACCACTAAATCAAAACTCATTTCTTCCACATGGATGTGTTTCAAAAATATATTGCTCTATATTCAACTTATATGATTTTATCTTTGACTAATTGGTCTCAACGAGTTTTAAAAACGTGAATAGTTTTCTAATTATTATTCAAAATAGTGAACACCACCCTACAAATATTACTCATACCATTCAATGGTGTTTTTTTGTTTCCTAATTATGTATTGAAATCTTAACACACATCCATCATAAATAGTATATTTTTTAGCGACACTATATGTTGTATAACATAGCTGGCCAGATTATAGCAATCCAGTAACTTTTCCTTCAATAGTATCCTGCGTCATACAATACTATCGAAGCACAAAAATTAACTATCGAAATATGAAATTGATAGTATGAGCTAAAGATGTGACCTTTTAAAAGAAACCCTAACCGCAGGAAACAACCCACTCATGCACAACATCCAAAGACTCGGGCACATGTGGCTTAACCACCAAAAGAGATGAGTGGCCAATTAATAGCATTCCTCAGGTTGCTAAAATAGCCCAACACGAACCAAAATCGTAAAAAAATATTTTGCACATGCATCGTGTGTGCCAACCTCTAGTTTTTTACTAGGGACGTGGCGCAGTGGCGGGGATACGACTGAGACATGTAGGCTTTGTTTGGAATTGAGAGAAAGTGATGGAAATTGAGGGAAAGAAAATGAAAGGGAAATTGGAGGAAAATTTTACTATTCACAAAACTTGAATTCTTTAATGAGTGTTGTTACAGGTACCGAAATTGGGGGACCGAAATCGGACCGACGGCCGCCGGCGGGCCGTCTCCGGCCACCGGACGGCCGATCCGAGCCGTCCAAAAATTCTAAAAAAAAAAACCAAGGGGGCCCACGCGGGAATCAACGTCATCCGAGGTGTGTAGGGTGCTTGATCGGAGCACCCCTTTTCGTGTGTATATACACATATACACACGAAAAGGGGTGCTCCGATCAAGCACCCTACACACCTCGGATGACGTTGATTCCCGCGTGGGCCCCCTTGGTTTTTTTTTTTAGAATTTTTGGACGGCTCGGATCGGCCGTCCGGTGGCCGGAGACGGCCCGCCGGCGGCCGTCGGTCCGATTTCGGTCCCCCAATTTCGGTACCTGTAGCATTTTTGTTCTTTAATTTCTCTCATCTTTCTCTCCAATCCAAACAATTGGAGGGAAAAATTTTAACTTTCATTTATTTTCTCTCACTTTACCTAAGTTCCAAACAAAGCCGTAAGGACACGCATGGTATCACAGGGAGGTTATACACGTAGCGTTTTATATTTTTGGGAGTAAATATAGAAGACTTAATAGATATTGGGTTGAAAGCCTTATAGTATCTGAAAAGAAGAGGAACAATCGACAATAGACATACACAGCCAAATCGAGCGTTTGTTCTTAGCCCCTCTCGATCTCCCTCCTCCTCCTCCTCTCTCTCTCTCTCTCTCTCTCCCATACGTCTTCCTTCTTCATCGAGGCTTCTCTCCCTCTCAATCGAACTCTGCCGTCTTCATCGAGGTATTTCTTCTTCAACACGTTTTGTTTCATACTTTTGATCCTCTTCCGTTATGTTAAAATTAAAATCAGTGGCTCGTCGTGGGTCACCTACCAACAGGGGTGGGTGGTCGATCGATAGGCCTTCGGTTGCTGAAAATAAACCTACATGAACCCGTCCGTTTGATAAACGGGTGGAGCTGGGTTGGTTGAATTGGATACAACTCAGGTCACATAATCTGCGTGGGGGGCGTAAGGGGGAGCACGAAGGCGTCTTTGAAACACATCCCAAGCGAATAAAATTCGCAGGAGTGAGGATTGAAAGCGCAAGTGCAGTGTGGGGATTGAGGGTGCGGGGCTCATGGCATTTTGAAGGATTACTTGACTGAGGGGCCGTCTGAGGGTACAACTAGGGACAATAAACTTGATAAACCCTTTTTTTTTTTCAAAAATTGATTACAAATGTTAAGGCACAAAAATGGTTTCAAAAAACTGCTTCTTGAAAGTTCAATTCTGCTAAATTATCCATTCATGGCATGTGTGTGTAAACAAAAAATAAGAGAGAAAGCAAATCTACAGAGAGGAGAGAAGATGGGAGACTTCATGTACATACCCCAAATATGTGGAGATTGTGACTTGGAGATGATAGCTAGGTTTGGTTGATAACATTGGAACTATAGCTAATGCAATGTAGAGTTTGATAGTAATTCAGAAGCGATGTTCCCTTTGAACGCGCTTTGCGCATGGCTCCAGCTTCAATAGGTTGGTGCTTGATTGTGTTTGACTGTTTGTTATGTTTTGTTGGTTTGTAGGGAGAGTAATAAAAGATCCTTTTGAGGTTTTAGAAGAACCTATTTTATCCTTCGTTGTACAGTTGGTGTTCGGGTTAACCACTTTTTGGATTTCGTAGGATTGTTACATGATTATATGATTTTTTTTTCTTGTGAGGGAGTGATTGGTTTTTGGTGGTGGTTCTAATCATTTCGCATGTGGGGTATTTCCCATAACATGATGTGGTCTTCAAAACTCAAAATAGGGGAGTGGATTGAAAAGCTCTATATTGCTGCCTCCTACCTTCGCATTGATCTTGAGAGCCAGGTTCACAAGGTATTGATCCTGCACTTCCTTGGCATGACTCGACAAACAACACCGTGTCAGTATGCCCACCGGCGTCTCAGACGGCCATTTTAGACGCTTGTAACCCAGATCAATATTAATCATCCCACACACAATGATTTGTAGTCCACCTTGGCTGTTCTTTTTAACATTTTCAAGCAAACTACGAAGGCTTTTCACCCTAGAGAGTGGTTGCATGTCACTTGAATACAAAAGCAAAGGATGTTTTATACGCATCCCTAGAATCTTGCATCGATTTTTAAGTTTTGCGATAAATTGGAGAAGAATATGTCTGAAACTACCACTGAAATCAAAGTGCTCGACATGACATGAAAAACTAACAACAAAATCATTGTAGAAACTACTTTAATAGCAGGATAACAGAAAGCACTGCCTACCTGAGCTTACACCGGTTTTTTTGACACCCCACATAACCAAAACATTTGATTGGAAAGCGAAAGACTGGAGAGAGAGAGAGAGAGAGACTGTAATTTGAATTTTAAAACTGAGCCCAGTGTATTTGTCTACTGTTGTATCATTCCAAGAAGTAAAGAGTAAGTTTGGGTTCCCAGAGCCAGCTGTTGCAGGCATGCTTTTTGGTTCCCAAGTCAAACCGTTAGTTTTGCTTGTGGCCTTAGGCCTTTGGGTGGGAGAAACTAATGGGTACAATGAATCTGACTGTTGATTAAGGTACACTCAATCTGAGCCTCCAATGACTAGTGGAAATCAATGAGAGCCATTGATTTAGATCTAATGGCTGAAAAGATACGAGTTTCAAAAAAACTGAGCCCTTTTATAATGTAGAAGATAGATAGATGGGTTGCTTGAGTAATTTTCCAGCACGGAGACAACAATAAAGAAACAAAGTGCTTGTGATAACAATACGTCGTTTTCTGTGTCTAGATTAAGATGGCCATGGAAGGAGGGGGAGGTGGAACATTATCGGACCTTTACCAGCGCTCGAAGAGATTGCTTCTCACGACCAGGGACGGCCTCGAGAGGCTCGAACGGCTGGAGTTCTCCTCGTCGAACAGCGGCGTGGACTCTCCGGAGCTCTCCTTCTCCGTCAAGCATGACATCGGTCAGATCCAATTACTCTGCGTTGAGATGGATCGCCTCTGGCGGTCCATCGCCGCCAAATCCCAGCGAGATCTCTGGAAAAGGTTCAAACTCTACTCTGTAGCAATCAACAGATCTCATGATCGCTTGTGCTTGGATTGAAACGGAACTTGAATTGTTAATCTGGAATTAGTCTTGGTTATTGTTTCTTTCTTCTTGTTTCCCCCCCCGCCCCCCCCCCCCCCCCCCCCCCCCTATTGTTGTGTTTATGTGAGATGTTAGCCTTTTGGAATGTGTGCAAGTTAGCTATTCATTTGTATTTAGGTGTTTCATTCCCATTGATTATTATTTTTTTTTTGTTTCTGTCAAGTTATTTGTTGAAAATTCAAATTTGTTATTGGTTTTTGTTGGGCTCGTTGTTTGATATCTGAGGGGTTACATGAAGGTGTCCTGATGACTTCATTATGTATTTTTTCAATCACTTACTTCAGCACAGGTTACATTCTGATAGTATCACAATTTGCGCACGAAAATAAAAGATCAACAATACTAATTATAACAGGCATAAATATTCGGGTTTGGTAGCTTTATATTCCTATTCAGAGTACTGTTTTACCAACTAAGAGCATCTCCGAATTACCAAAAAAAAAACTAAAAGAGCATCTCCTGCCCTTTTACTCAAATCTTCACTCAAACTCAAATTTGAGTGAAAACTGCCCTTAAAACTCCATTTCTTGACTCAATTTTAAACCTATAATTAATTGAGTTTTACTCAATTTTTTTTTAACAACCTTTTCTTATTCTCATGACTTCTCCTGTTATATTCTGCTTGTGGTTTGTTTCAGATACCAAAGTTTCAATGGGTCATGCTACATTTGATAGGGGTGTGAATATCATTTCCCTTCCTCTATGCTTTCTATTGATTGCTGCAGATTGCATTTTTAATACTCTTGTATGTCAGTTGCTGCATTTTATAAGATGCTATTTGTTTTTTTGTGGGTGCTATTTGGAAGTGGTGGATAGATTGTGGTACATGGTTACTCCTGCTTAACTTGTTCATTCGTTGGGACTATCTCTTACAAATTGGGCTATGTTCCACTATGGTAGTGTAGATCCTGTTAACACCTTTCACGAAATGGATTATGATGGAAAGTTAGCTTCACAAAGAGTCAAAGACCAATATGGCCAGATACAACATACAAGTCTATTTTGATTCTTTGACAGGTGAAGGCAATCCTTTAAAAATTAAAAGTGCCAATGTGCATAACACAATAGTCTAGAGTCTAGATGTAGAGATAGAGGAATGAGAAAAGAGAGGGAAAAGAAAAGCTTGAGGACCTAATGACTTTAGTAGCCTCACATCCAAGTGATAGAAAAAATGAACTATAAGACAAGAGTGCCTCCTTTAAGAAAAGAAAAGGGAAATAAATGTTGACGACCTAAAGACTGGTAGCCTGATATCCAAGTCATAGAACAATGATCCATAAGACAAGAGTGCCTCCTTTAGGGGATTAGAATTACTGGATAATAGCGAGGTAAATATGATCCTATGGATCCGTGAACCCAAGGTGATTCTTGTTGTAGCATTTGAAACCAAGGGAAAGCTGCATACATGTTCCCACTCTTGCAGAAATGATCCCTGAAGGGAGAAACTACTCTCCTAATCTTTTCCACCTCTCTCCCAAATAGATACTATTAGTATGCTGATCCTTATCTTCTTCCTCATATTTAAAGGACAACAATTTTATTTTTCTTGGACAGCCTATTCCCTTCATCTCACCTTTGTATGATTAGAACTCTCAAATAATTCTCGTGTCTCTCTAACCACTCTCAAAATCACAACCAGGTGCGTTACATTGATGAATGGAACCTCATAAAGTGAATGAATTCATCGGTGATGACTTGGTAGCTGACACCCTATTTACAAATTGGGAAAGAATATCAGTACAGATAAACATGTACAGCAGCCGCGTACAGCAGGGTTTTGTGCCCGTCTCGAGTCCTAAAAAGATGATCAGAACCACTCATTTTGTTCAAAATGTTTAGTTTAGGGTCCCTACAAAAAATTAGCTCAATCGGATGTCGGTTAAGGTGCTTACGAAACATCCAATTTTGCTTCAGAATTAGGCCTAAATTCTGAAGCAAAATTGGATGTTTCGTTAGCACCTTAACTGACATCCGATTGAGCTAATTTTTTGTAAGGACCCTAAAGTAAATATTTTGAATAACATGAGCGGTTCCGATCATCTTTGTTGAACTCGAGACGGGCACAAAACCCTGCTGTGCGCGGCTGCTGTGCATGATTGTTTGTACCTGTAGCAGCTCTTGTGAAACTAGTTTCGACTACAGAAAAATACTAATTTTCATTAAAAAATAAAAATGGACCTTAATACTTTCCCTCCCTCCCTCCCTCCCTCCCTCTCTCTCTCTCTCTCTCTCTCTCTCTCTCTCTCTCTCTCTCTCTCTATATATATATATATATATATATATATATATCACACTTTAGTTTTGGTTTTTTTTATGAATTGGTGTTTTCCATACTCTGTTGGTGTTTTTGGGGGTTCGTTTTGGGGTTTGGAGATAGGATTTGCTGCGGCAATGGAGGTGGTTTATGGCGTTGTAGAGGTGGTGCGGCAGCGGCGTGGGTGCAGCAGGTTTTGAAGGGTCATAGCGGCAGTGGCAATTTAAGGGCAGAAATGGTGGGTGGCAGCTGCTGATTGAGGTGTTTGAGATAGGCAGCATTTCTGGGGTTTTTAACGTGTTCGAGGGGTCGATTTGAGAGGTTGTGGCAGCGGCTTTCGAGGGGTTATAGGAGTCGGGCGGGGGGGTGGTGTTGGTTGTGGGGGGTGGTGGTGGTGGTTTGAGCGGTTCGATAGCAGTGGTTTCTGGTGGGAATGTTGGGCAGAAGGGTTTTCCGGTTGACTACATGGGTTTTGCCAGATTCAAGGAGCTCGCGGGCAATAGAATCAAATGGTGGATTTTTGGGTCACATGTTTTCAGGGGCAGCGCAGGAGGATGGGGAACTTGTTGGCATCTCTCCAATAATTTTGTGTTTTACTTTGTTTTTTGATTTTTCTTGAAGTAAATTCTAGTGGCTTTGAGGTAGGTTTTGTTTTTGCGAGTAGCAGTAGTAGAAGAGAAATTGTTCCCTACGAGGCGCTCTCAATGCATTTCTTCTCCTATTGTATCGATTTCATCTTTTGATCCTTTGTGATTAATGAAATCTTTCTTCGCTGTTCAAAAAAAAAAGTCATAATAAATTTGTCTTTCACTAACAGCACAAGGCTTTCGGAAGGAGAAAGCCAATTAGATCACCGTCTACTAGTCAATATACATTAGTTGGTTTCTTATGACATTATTTTAGTGGTTGTTGGAATGAAAGGTTTGTAGGAACCTTTTGTCTTTTATCATTGGTGTCGCAATCTGATGAACTTGTATTAGTTATGCAATCTTCTTATTCTGATGATGCAGGAAAGTTGAACAAGTAGCTGAAGAGACTGGTTCACTTAAAGAAAGTCTTGATATGTACTTCTCCCGAAATCAGAGACGGACACAAGAAGCTAGAGAGAGGGCTGAACTGCTTGGAAGAGCTGTAAGTGTCTTCATCCCTTCAGAGTAATTTCTGTTGGTCTACTGCATACAGTTGCCTTCACTACTTGGTTGGATTACTTTATGCTTCAGAATGGGGAATCCTCTCATGTATTGAGAATTTTTGACGAGGAAGCACAAGCAATGCAGTCTGCCCGTAACTCGTCTAGAATGCTGGAAGAATCTTATGCAACTGGAGTGGCAATTCTTGGCCAATATGCTGGTCAAAGAGATCGTTTGAAGGTATCTGTTCTGAGGCAATTGCTGTACATGGCTACATGCAAGCACATTTACATGTACACATGTGCACATCTATTTATAATGATTTGAGTGCACGTCAATTAGTGGTGAATCTGCTGATAAACATATGGCATGGAAAGTATGATTGTTCTGGTACATGGTAGGGATACTAAAACATGCATGTAGGGTGTAGACTTGTGTAGAGTATATCATTGACGCCTAGGAACCCGTATCATACCTAGCACTTGTCCTATGATACAGGCCTCCATGTATCATCTAAACCATCTCTGAGTCCCGTGATATAGTACCCAAGTTCCAATCATAAGACTCAAAGTAAAACCCGATCAACCTCCATTCTCCTCCATCATTGGGAATGAAGGTAATCAGCTGACAGACCTCTCCTTCCTCCATGGGTAAGGCTACCATAGAAGGATGGATTGGTGCATTGTAAAAGACAAGCACTCAGTTCTCATTGAAGGCACACTCAACACACGTTACTCTGGCTCGATCGCTCTTCACTGACATCACTCTCTCACTCTCTCTCTCTCACACACACACACACATATAGCTGCTCCGAGCTCTCTCCTCTGCCACCTCCGGTGGTCTGAAGCCATTTTAGCGCCCTCCGTATTTCTGGAAGGCCATACGCTTCCACACCTATAAATGTTTGTGTTTAGATTTTGCTTAGACAGGTTATCTATGTTAAATTGGTGTTTATTCAGTATTTTTACCATTGTTTATAAGTTACATCCATCTACTCAGTTAATTGAATAACTAAAATAGGGAGTTGTTGTCGTATCCTAACTGTGTTATTTATAAATTTATTTGTTTTCTTGCTGTGTTTCTATTCTATTTTTTTGAATATCATATTGTTCCATGTTCTTATCCAATTTGGTGTCACCTTGTCCGTACATAAATTCCACCTTCTTGTTGACATTGCTGATTCTGTGCATGAGAGTAGGCTGCCTCAGTCTGGGCTTACCTAGGTAGAACCAAAATTGTTGCCATTGCAATCAGTGTATGAACTATTGTTTAATCCCCGTTGCAAGCACTTACTGATGTGACTAATGCCTGCAGAGTGCTCAACGGAAGGCACTGGACGTACTTAACACGGTTGGGACATCAAATTTTGTATTAAGACTCATCGAGAGGAGGCATCGTGTTGATAGATGGATTAAATACGTCGGTATGATTTTGACAATTGTCATTCTTATTGCCTTTTGGAGGTGGAAGTGAAGATGGTTGCCATGGGTGGGTGGCTCATCTTTCTACTTCTTTTTTTTGAGTATTATTTACTTGTATTTTCCTGTCCTTTTGGAAAACTATTTACGCTGTGAGATAATGATGGATTAGTGGCGGCATATCCTAGAAGGTATTTTTAAGAATGTGTAACTGGAATTATCAGAGAAAATGAAATAGGAATTTTATTAAAATAGTTTAAAAAGAAACGCATGATTTGTGACTACATTCTTCATATGCTTTGTTATGTAGATTTCTTTCACAGTAGAATATTCAGATGCTTCCAAGAATGATGTACTTTTTTTACATATCTCCTAGTAGCGAGAGGGAAATCCCATTTCATTTATTTTATTGGATTTGTTGGTTTGAAATGTAAAATCAGATATGCTAAATTTGGAAAATGCCATTGTAGGCAGTGCTAGTAGAGGTAGGTTAATATATGGATTTGTTTCTGAACACTTCCAGTGAAAGAGTACAAAGCACTGTGAATATGTGGGCATTTAAGCAAAAATGCGGCCATATTATGTGCACAGGCTGCATAACAGTTATCAGATTAGGGTATCTTAGGCCAAAGAAGGGCGCGGGTTTGTGGCAACCTCAGCTTGAAGACTGAGTACGCAGCTTGTTTGGAGGCTCTAACTTGGGTGTTTTCAAAACCATTTTCACCATGTTAGGGTACCCACGGATTGCTCGGCTTTGGTTCAAGATCTGAAGAAAGGCAAGGTCTCGGAATGGTCATTGCAATCAGTATTTGCGGATTTGGTTTATGTTTGTCAGCAATTATGGAATGTGTTCAATAGTGGACTAGTGCATGAGGCACATCATCCTGCGATCGCTGCTAGGGTAACCTCCCTAACTAGCAATGTGTTTATGGTTGTCTGTTAGGGTTCTTTTTTTAATCCTTGTCGTCTGCTATGGTTTGTTCTGTATATATGATGAATATGTTATATCTCACAAAGAAAAAAAAGGCCAGATTTAACAAGCTTGGTTGAGGATTTTGAAGCGCCGAAAATGAAGTTAGAAGCTCGGCTGAATTTTCAATTGTGGGCGTAGTGGGTGGGGAGAACCGCCTTGAATCAAATACGAAGGACCAGAACAACATTTCTAACTTTGCAATTATGCCTTTACAAACCCCCCTTTTCACTTAAATTTAGGTAGTTTCAAAAAATATTCAGATTATGGCATTCGACATTCAAGACATCTTCTGCAGTATATTTGCCTTCTCACTTAAATTTGGACAAAGTAGGGGCATTGGACTTGGCGACATTGCTCGCTGGTTTAGGAGTAAGTTCTCGGCTTGAGATTTGAGATTTTACTATATCTTCCATTTTTTTTTTTTTTTTTTCCAGCGACTTTTAGGCCACTTCACCTCGCAGTAAGTGTGGAAACTGGAAAGAGTTGCAAGAGAAATTGTAGGGATTAATTTAAGGTGTGCATAAACTGATCTCAAGACACTATCTTTACCAAATTTATATACACACACAGTGGTTATATTATAAGGGATCCTTTAAATTGCTAAAATGTGGACCTCATAGATCCCGATTAAATTTTTAAAATTTGAACCGTTCAATGTGTTCAGAACGTGATTTTAAAGGTTCCTGTGAGAAATTAGCAAAAAAATGACTGGGAAGTGCTTCATTTGAGCAGTTTTTCATTGAACCGTTCAATGAAAACTGCTTGGATGAAGCATGAAGCACTTTCCGGTATTTTTTTTTACTGATTTATCGTGGGGACCTTTAGAATCACGTTCTGAACACTGAACGGTTCAAATCATCGAAATTTGATCGAAAAAGAAAGAGTTTAATGAAAAACTGCTCAAATGAAGCACTTTTCGGTATTTTTTTTTACTGATTTCTCGCGGGGACCTTTAGAATCACGTTTTGAACACTGAACGGTTCGAATCATCGAAGTTTGATCGAAAAAGAAAGATCCGCATTTTATTAAAATAAAGGATCCCTTGTGGGATCCGGTTCTGCTTGGACCCCGTACCAGAACACTTTCTTAAAAAATATTATTTCACATTTTCAAACTAAAAAATAATGCAAATAAAAAATAACTTTTTGATTTTTTTTGCACCGTATAAAAGATCTTATCAAGATCATTTAAACAAGATCTGTATTACATATTTTAAAATTTTAGTAAGTCTATTATTTTTTAGCTTAAAATTATCTTCTTAAAAAATAAAAATTTATTTTCCATTCTTGAACGGGGTACAACCATAAAGATGATGACAGAGGCAAGTGGCCCGGTATCATAATCTGGAAACTGTTTTTTCAACCGTTTAAATCCGAGTCGAGGAACAGTACTATTTTTACATGCACTTGCGAGGAAAAACAATAAATTCTCTCCCTGCGCTTCAAACTCTGCATGGCAAACTACCCTATTGATTGACTTAGGCCTGTCAATGGACCGGATCCGATCTGAAAAATCCGATCCGGATTCGGATCCAAATTCGATAATGTCAATCCGAAATCCGATAATCCGAATCCGGTAATTCAAATACGGATTCGGATTAAATCCGAATTCGAACTTTATTTTTTTAATTTTTTAAATTTTAAAAAAAAAAACAGTAAATTTTTAATTTTGAAAAAAAAATGTTTAAGAAGTTGTATTTTTATTTTTACATTTTATTTTAATTTTTTTAAAATTTTTTTTTGGAAAATATTTTTTTTCGCTAAAATTTTTGAAGTAAAAAAAGTTTTCGGATCGGATTCAGATTTTCGGATCGGATCTGGATTACCATTATCGGATTCGAGTCTTATCGGATCCGGATCGGATCCGGCCCATTGACAGGCCTAGATTGACTGTACATGAACAGGAAATAGATTGGCACAATAAAGAATAGGTTAAGAATATTAATGGGAAATGACAATCCATCCACCAGCCAGGGCTACCACAGTTAAAGCCGGAATAAAGTCTCATATGATCTTACCTAATACAAGAACTGACAGCAAAGTTGTGAAAGTCGACCTCCAGATCAAAAGCTTTTAGAGTTTACGATTGTAAGGTGATTACCATCAATCCTTGGAGGTTGTCATCTCCAATGCATGATAGCTAAAAGTACTACCGGCTATATTATGTGAAAATGATTTTCTCTATGTGCCAAAAAATTCTGCTTATTCTGAGTAATACTCTAGCGCCTCTCATAGGAGTCTTGGTCATGTCTCAGTTCCATTCACCCAAATACTGAGAGTGCTCGTTATCTCAGGATAAGCTAGCTCAATTACGCGATTTTAGCAGTCATTTTTATGTGTTCGTCTCTCAAAGATAGGCTCTTGCTTATTACTCACTTGTTGAAAATGTCCAAATTTGTGACCTTCCATGCTTTAGTAAAAGAAAATATCCGAATCAAACTCAATGGTTGGTTCAGGAAATAGGGTTTCTGGTATAGTGGCTAAGGTATGTAGGAGAGTGGAAATTGAGTTAGAAAGGTAACTTTTTGCTTCTCAAGATGTAACACCTTCGGGTTTTGACACTTTAAAAAAAAACATGTAACATAGCTCAGTACAAGTCAACTTGACTTGTAGATGAAATTTTCACGTATTTGAAAAATTGGCATGCCGTAACTCAAGTTGACTTGTACTAAGCTATGTTACATTTTTTTTTTTAAAGTGTCAAAACCCGAAGGTGTTACATCTTTTATTAAAAGATACAAGAATGAATCAAAACTATCAAAACGTCGACACAAGCACCCCCTGCTGAAGCAAGATTAAAAGATACAAGAATGAATCAAAACTATCAAAACGTCGACACAAGCACCCCCTGCTGAAGCAAGATCGACGAATGTCAGATGAGAACCAATCTAGATCCAGATAGTAGAGAATCTCAAATGACCCCCTGCTCAAACCCAAGAAAGCACATATAAAATCTGAACGGCAACACAACCGTGAAACCAGCTGAAACCAAAAAACAAACAAAAACAAAATAGAACATAAACTAATACTCCTATTCGCCCACCTACCACACCCATCGGATCTGGAAAAACTAGATCGATACAGACGCCAGATTGGGGAAACCAACCGACAAAGAACCCTCCGGTCTTGTCATAGTAGCCGGAAAACACTTCCTTGTTATTTGGAAACTTATTCACCGGAGGGAGCTGAACCACCCAACTTCATCATACGACCAGATCTAGCCCTAATTGAACCAGGGGGAGGTAGAGACGAGGCGGCGGCAGCGAGAAGGAGATGGTGGCGGAAAGGAGGCAGAAAGAGGGGGGAAAAGGTGGAGGTGAGAGAAGAGAGATCTGGTAGGGTTGGGTTCGACTGGCTATGTGGTGAAGGAGGGTGGCCGACTAAAGAGGAGGGGAGGAGGTGAAGCAAGGGGTTGGCTGGCTATGTTACATGGATCATTCTAATCTATCTATCAATATATTATAGAAATGTAGTTGAAGCCTCCAAACTCCCGACTCTTATGCCTTGTTTGGATCAAGATTTGAAATTTTTTTTTCAACTCAAAAAATAGTTATTACCCATACTTACAATCATTACTCACCACTTATTACTCTTATCTCCAATCATTATTCTCATTTATCTTTCTATCTCTCTCCACTCGTTATCCCTACTTCTAATAATTACTCTAATAATTTTTTTTTTCAAAACTCATTCATTAAATTTTTTTTTTTTCAAAATACCACATACCACGTGTTCTACCCACCCAACCTCACTCCTCATTCAATTTCAACAACCCCCCAGGTACACCCCCCATAGTCTCGGACTCACACACCTGCTCGGCTGCTCCGGCATCCATCTCTCTCTCTCTTGACTCTCTGCACTTCCCCCATCTAAAATTCTCGCGGCCAGCCACCGCTCCACCCCCGCTCTCTCCATTTGGTATGACTACTCCTCCTTCACTTCTTCTCTTGATGCCATTTTTTGCCATTCAAAGTCTGTTTTTTTACACTTAAAATGTTCGGAGGCGAATGCAGTAGTTGGATTCCATTTTTGCCATTCAAAGTTTCTGTTTTTTTTTTTTTTCGGTTTACAAAGAAATGCCTATCCTCTTTGCTTATTGTAGGTCATAGAGTTACAATTGACTGCCTTTTTCGTGTTCGACAAAATGCATCACTCATCTTTTACGTGCGAATTTATTTGGCAGGTCTAAGATTTTGACAATTGAAAGCAAGTCGGATCTCACACCGCTCAATTCTGCTAACCACTAGGTAGGATTTTCTCTCGGCTTCACCTATTGAAGTACCTGTAACACCTCACCTAAAATTTTGTATGACTTTATTTGAAAAGCGAGGGACTATCTAATTATGTAAGGAATGGAGACAAAAGATGTTTGAGCAGATGCAAGATAATAATTATTGCATGGAAGCCATTGGTGGTAATTTTGTGGGAGGTTTGCACGTGGGGCACATGCGTTGCTGATGTGTGTTTGCATTGAAATGAATACAGTATAAGTTTGTTAGTAGGAAAAGACAAAGAAACAAAAGCAACAAAAGACAAACAATAATATTAGTTGTTGCATGCAAGCTTTAGGTGGCTTTCAGGTGGCTGTGTGTGCACGTGGTAGGAGAGTAAGGTTGTATACAGGTGTCAATAGCGTCTCTCCCTATGTATAAACTGCCTTGAAGCTTTATGAGAGGGTGAGGACAGGGGGAAAAGGTGAGGATAGAAAGGGGAGGAAGATATGGAGAACAAGGGCCAGAAACGAGGGAAGTTTTTGGAGTCTCTTTTATTTTTGGCTTCGAGTGAGTTCCGTATGGGAGCTGAGCTGGTTATAGTGGTGTCAAATGGGCGGATTTGAGCCAAATTGGGTAAGTTATAAGTGGATTGGATCTTTAATGGGTTATTGACCCATTTAGACCCATTTAGTTAGGAGTCCAATTACCCATACCCAACCAAACCCAACCTATTTATTTAAAATCAAACCCAACCCACCCATTAACCCAATTAAAATTAAAAATGACTAAAATACCCATATACACTGAAATGACCATATCACCCTTGTACATTTAAATGACCAAATTACCCTTGCATACTAAAATTACCATAATACCGCTATATACTAAAATGAAGGAGGAGATACGACATATATTGTACGTATTAAATACTCAAATTACCCCTGTATACTAAAATTACTGAACCGAATGGATGGGTCTCGGGTGTGGTCCGGGAGATGAGTCCCAGGCTGGAGGCTTGTGGTCTCGTTCTCTTCTGGTTCCCCTCGGCCCCCTGATCTGGTAGCAGTGTCCGACGGGCGGTGGTGGTGGGTGGTTGGTGAGGTTAGGCTTTGGGTTTTTTTTCCGTTCTGCTTTTTCTATCGGTGTTTTTCCGGTTCTTTTTGGCTGGTTTTCCCGCTCCGAATTTGTACCGGTTTGGTTTCCCCAGATCCGGTGGGTGGTGATGGTGGGCAAATAAGTTTTGTGTGTTGTTTGCTGTTGTCTCTCGTTTTTTCTGGTGTGGTGCTGTGTGGTGGCTAGATGAGTCGGTGTTCGGCGCTTAATCCGGTTGCTCGGTGGTCCTGCGGCAGTTGGAGCGGGTGTTGGTGGTGACTAAATAAGGTTCAGGGGCATGGCCCTAGGCCATGATTCATCATCAGCAGAGGGGGTGATCGGCAAGGGAGATTCCACGGCCATCGGCGCCGTGTGACCAGTGATCAGAGATCCTGCCCGGGATTCCTACTTCGATCTTTGTGTCCGGAGCTTGTTGTGCTAGCGTAGGCTTGCCAGAGATGTTTTCTCTATTCCTTCGGTTCGAGATCAGTCGGTACCTCCATTGTCGGCACCGGGTGGTTCCTCTTGGCTGGAGGCGGCTGGCGTGCTTGTGGATTCCATCCATGGTGGTCGTGTTTTTCTTTCTTGTCTGTTTATTACTCCTGCTTCCATTGGCTTGTATAGTTTATCTCTGATAGGGTTCCTTTATCAGGTTAGGGCAGCTAGTGGTTAGATGGCTTGCCCCTCGTGTCCCGACCCTTTGTGGCGTTGAGTTGTGCACAGGTCTAGTTTCTAGCTTTGCGGTTTTTATCGCTGCTCCTGGGTCACCTGTGCTTAGTGTTTTTCCGTCGGTGATGGTTTTGATGTAGGTTCCCTTTCTCTGTTTTAGGATGGGTTCGCTGTATTTAGCCTATTTTGGCTGTTAATGATATGGGCTTTCGAATAAAAAAAATGGAAAAACCCAATCGACAAACTTTAATTAATTCAACTCATTTCCCTCGATTACTGAAGTTCTATCTTCTCGTAGTACCGAACCCGTAGTACTGAATCGACAGGTGCATCTCATCCTTCCCCCACCGACTCTTCCCAGCGACAGGTGATTGAGAGAAGGGTTCTAGTGAGAGAGGATTTGCGATGTGAGAAGAAAGCGAGAGATAAGGATAGGGATGAGAGAGAACGAAAATGCACTCATCAATTTTGGTCCACCTGTGTACTAAAATTACTGTTATTGTTTAGTTTCAGGCTTGTACAGTAAATGAGTCGAGCTCAACACTCTAAATCCTCGGCTCGTTTTGTATAAGCTCAGCTCGAACCGGACTTGGCTCGTTTACAAACAAACGAAGTTTGAGTTCGAATTTTTGGTTTGTTAAGTGTACGAGTTCACTACAAAACTCAGCTCGACTCGGCTCATACTGTAACTGGAATTCGAACATGAAACCGTTCAAACTGATTCACTGATTTCCGATTTGACCAAGAAAAAGGTTCGCTTCATGTAACATATTTACTTTTGGTTTTTTTCATTTCTGTGGTAGTTCTAATTTTTAGTTGGGTAATGTTCATGACCCATTGGGCATTTAAGTTAACCTAATTAAGACCCAATAATAAATGGGTTAGATGAGTTTGGATCCATTCTAACCCAACTAATGAATGAGTTGGGTTGGATCTATTTTCTAATAGATGGGTTTGGGTTTCTTAATGGGTCTGGGTTCAATTTACCACCCATAGTTGGTCATTAGTGAGTACCTATATTAAAAAACATCCAAACTCAATGCTCCTGTTTCTATAACTTTGTCGTAGCAATGTTTCTATAAATTTGTCGTAGCAATGTTTCTAATATAAGTTTTGTGCTTTTTCTATTCGATCAGCTTTGGGTTGTTTCTACATCTTCTTTTGTTTTAAGACTGAAGTGTTTATGCTTTTCCCTAAGGAGTATCTCTTCTCATACTTTCACAGGTCATTATTGGAACTAAGTTTTCGCTTTATCTTAGCTAAAGGAAGAAATATTCTGGATTTCAATAATTTACTTCATTTTTTGTCTAAAATTGTAAAAGTAAAAAGAAATCTCACTTAAAAAACTGACATATTTTCTATGTAAAGAACTGTGATGAATTACCATTATTCATCGCAAATGGGGTACTTTAGCCATAATTCATACCACATACGAAATCAAGGGCAAGCCCAGTGCACGAGACTCCCACCATTGCGGGGTCTGGGGAAGGGTTGACGTATGCAGCCTTACCCTTGCAAGCAGAGAGGCTGTTTCCGCAACTCAAACCCATGCGCCAGGCCCACCTTCTACCATACATGAAATCATGAAACAAAAAAATTGAATCTACGTACTAAAAAATACCATTGGTTTGGTCAACTTTTGACACTTTCGCCTTAGATGGTTAACTTTTGGCATTGTTTCCTTCAAGATTGTGGGTGTATGACTGTCCTTTTGACACGCTCTACTGTATATATCTCCTGGCACAAACCATTACCGATCTTGGCCGTTTCTCGTAACACCCGTAATGTTTTGAGTAGTTAATGGCTAACTTTTTCATGCCACAGTTTGACTTTGGCTCCTCTGAGTTAAAATTCTGAATCAGCCCCTATGTTTATGCGTAACTCTCCCTTATTGAATATCGTGGTTTGCTTTTATTGTGCTGAATTAGAACTAGTAGTTGTGGCCATAAGCATTTTTTGGCACCGTTGCCTTGGAGATTGAAGGTGTATGACTGTCCTTTTGACATGCTCTGCCGTATATATCTCAAGGCACAAACCATTACCGATCTTGGCTATTTCTTGTAATGGCTCTAGTCCAAAAGGTTAGGTAAAAGAGTCGAAGGGGGAGTAGAAAAACTTGAAGCTTTAACAACGGTTGAAGTGATTCGCTACCCAGATATTCCCGTAATGTTTTGAGTGGTTAATCATCCTTGGCTAACTTTTTCATGCCACATTTTGACTTTGGCTCCTCCAATTCGAATTCCGCGCCCCTAAGAATATGCATAACTCTCTTCGATTGGATGTGGTTTGTTTTCTTTTATTGTGAATTACAATGGTCCTTTTTTGCCTTAGTTCGCTTAGATTTTAGACGCATGTAGTCCGCATAGATATAAGTATTAGTAGATTAATATAACGCACAATGTTCAGATGGCTGATGTTAAAAATGGGACAAGCAGAGAGTTGATGAAGGAAGCATCAACAGTTATGCACCTGCTACAACTATGTCGAACCACACGTTGAGAGTTGTGATTGATGCTATCATAGAGCCTAGAAGAACAGAGCCACATTCGGAGCGTCGGATGAAAAAAATACCACTTACAATGTGAAACAACTAAAAGAATAAGGGATTTTGGTCTTAGGGTGGTTTCAATAGGTCTATACCACCATGGGAAGGAGGAGCTCCAGGAGGTCAAGAAGATCAAGCCTATTGTAGCACAACTATTTATTTCGAGTAGCGGAATCGACATGAATGAATTTTGTAAGAAGCTTTTGGAGATAGTTGATGATGCAAGAAGCTGCTACGTTGAAGGATCAACAGATAAATATTCCAACGAGGAATTTGCTAAAACGATGTTCTTTGATTTATTTGTTTTAGTTGTTATTGAGTTCAGTGATCTCAACGCGGATCAATCAATCGATGACAAATTAGTAAAACGCTTTGGCTATTACGTTGTATACCTTCTGTCAAACGATGTAAGTTCTTTACTTGAGAATCAACTCCCTTTTCAATTTCTCGAGTTGCTGATGAGCTTAAATTCAAAAAACTACAAATTGACCGAAATGGTGGACAAACTGTTGATAGATTGGAGTCTACGTAGTCAAAGCGACAAGATAATGAAGAACCCGGGATGAAACATAGAGGATTGTTGGACAGTCACAAAATTGGTGAGAAGACCCCACTTCATTTTTTTTAAGTACATTTGGTTGTGGCAAAATTAAGCCAATCTAACTACGAGCGCAGTGCCTTAGTTAAGAGTGTCTTCTCGAACTTTTACTACCCGTCTGTTAGTAAGCTTAGAGCTAAGGGAATCTATCCTCCTTTTCTCAAAGGGAGTAGTAAAAGTCCTAACATAGATTCCATTAGCTCTAAGCTCACTAATTGACTTGAAAGAGTAGTAAAAGTCCGAGAATGCACTCTTAACTAAGGTATTGCGCTCATACTTAGATTGATTTGATTTATTTTGCCACAACTAGATGTATTAAAAAAAATGAAGTGGTTGCTTCTTACCAATTCTTTGATTGTCCAACAATCCTCTATTTTTCATCCCGGGTTCTTCCTTATCTTGTCGCTTTGACTGCGTAGACTTCAATCTATCCAACAACTTGTCCACTATTTCGGTCAATTTATAATTTTTGGACTTTAAGCACATCAACAACTCAAGAACTTGAAAAGGGAGTTGATTCTCAAGCAAAGACCTTACATCGTTTGACAGGAGGTATACAACGTGATAGCTAAAGTGTTTTACTATTTCGTCATCAATTGTTCGATCTGCATTGGGATCACTAAATTCAGTAACAGTTGAAACAAATAAACCGTCAAGGAGCATCATTTTAGCAAATTCCTCATCGGAATATTTATCTGTTGATCCTTCAAGGTAGCAACTTCTTGCATCATCAACTATCTCCAAAATCTTCTTACAGAATTCATTCATGTCCATTCCACTACTCGAAATAAATAGTTGTGCTACAATAGGCTTGATCTTCTCGACCTTCTAGAGCTCCTCCTTCCCATTGTGGTATGGACCTATTGAAACCACCCTAGGATCAAAGTATCCCATATTCTTTTCGTCGTTCTGCATTGCAAGTGGTACTTTTTCCATTTGACGCTTCAGATGTGGCTTTGTTCTTCCAGCCTCCAGGCTCTATGATAGCATCAATCATGACTCCCAATGTGTGGTTCGACGTCTGGTTCACTTAAAGAAAGTATTGATATGTACTCCTCCCGAAATCAGAGACAGACATAAGAAGCTAGAGAGAGGGCAGAACTCTCTGGAAGAGCTGTAAGATCTTTATCCCTTCACAATAATTTCTGTTGGTCTACTTCATAGTATCTTTATCCCTTCACAATAATTTCTGTTGGTCTACTGCATGCATACCACTGCTTGATTGGATTACTTTATGCTTCAAATGAGGAATCCTCTCATGTATTGAGAATTTTTGACGAGGAAGCACAAGCAATGCAGTCTGCCCGTAACTCGTCTAGAATGCTAGAAGAATCTTATGCAACTGGAGTTGCCATTCTTGCCCAATATGCTGGTCAAAGGGATCTTTTGAAGGTATTTGTGTTGAGGCAATTGCTGTTCATGGCTACATACAAGCACACTTACAAGTAGACTCGTGCACGTCTATTTATAATGACTTGAGTGCACGTCAATTAGTGGTGAATCTGTTGATAAACATATGGTATGGAAAGTATGATTGTTCTGGAACATGGAAGGGATGCTAAAACATGGATGTAGGGTGCGGACTCGTGTATAGTATATCTTAATGTCGTTGACGCCTAGGAACCTGTATCATACCTAGCACTTGTCCTATGATACAGGCCTCCATGTATCATCTAAACCATCTTTGAGTCCTGTGATATAGTTAGATTTGTCCCACATCGTTCATCTAAGCCACCCAAACTTGGTTAATATATTCTAGAGGTTACTCCACCTATTGCCAATTGGTTTTAGGTTAGAACCCTCCAAAAAATCTAACATGGTATTAGAGCGGGTTCCGAAACCTTAACCTGCTTTCCAATCAGTCTTCTATCCTCAGATCTCTCTCCCTCTGTCAGCTACTATCGTTCCTTATCTCTCTGTTTTTCAGCAACCAAAATCACAAGAAATACCCATAGCAGTCGACACCCATCCCTCTCCAACCGTCGGTGACCTACCCACACTCCGACAACCTCCAGCAGCACTTGCCGGCACTGCAGTAGCTCCGGCGACCTTTGTTACAGCTCCGACGAACCAGTCTAAGGCAGATTGGTACTCTGATTTGCAGCTACTTGATAGTTATGTCAAATTTCGTGAGGAGCTACGACTTGTTCAGTTTCTCATGGCCCTTCGGACTCAGTTTGAGCCTTTTCGTGGGGCTATCTTGCATCGGTCTCCATTGCACTCAGTACATGGTGCTGTTCATGAGCTTATCGCTGAGGAAACGCGGTTCAAAGTGGCTAATCTTGCACCTCCCTCACAGTCTGTCTTTGCTGCTCCATTTGTTCCATCTGGCCAATATCCGACACATCACTCGCCCACTTCAGCATCTCATCCTGTCCAATTTGCGGCCAAGCCAAGGCCTCAAATTCCTGAAGATGAGTGTAACTATTGCCATCAGAAGGGTCATTGGAAGCATCAATGCCCTAACCGTCCCAAACCAAAAGGACGAAATGTTACTCAGTCGACTGGTTCTCACGCCCCGCATCAGTCTCGGGCACCACAACAGCATTCTCGCCCTCCTGCAGCCTTGGCAGTACTGGCCTCCAGTAGTGCACCTCCAGAGTTTGATTATGAGCAATTTCAGCAGTTTCAGGCTTACATGGAAGCCATTCGAGGGGGTTTTCCCCAAGCTTCTGCCATGACTACCACTCATTCAGGTTTGCGTGGTTCTCCCACCTCAGGTATCCAACCCACCACTTGGATCTTTGATTCTGGCTCTTCTCATCATATGACTCCTGATTTGTCTCTTTTTAGTAATTGTGTGCCACCTGCTTTTCCTATTAGTGTTGCCATAGCCAATGGTTCTCCCATGCATGTTGCTTCTATTGGTTCCATTCTATCTTCTACTGCACCTTCACTGTCTATTCCTAATGTCTTTTATGTTCCTCAGTTGTCTTTGAGCCTACTTTCAATCAGCCAATTATCCGACTCTAGTTTTGATGTTGTTTTCTCTTCCTCTTGTTGTGTTGTGTAGGATCGGGATTCCAAGAAGCAAATTGGGGCAAGCCGTAGAGTTGGTGATCTTTATCTTTTGGAGCACTTGCATCTCCAAATAAAACCTTCTTCCACTGCTGCGTCATCTTTTTGTTTAGATTATAAGTCATCTCCGTTTTATCTTTGACATTCTAGATTAGGACATCTGTCTAGTGAACGTCTAAAATTTTTAGTTAAGTCAGGTCATTTGGGTCATATTTCAGTCAGTAATATTTCAGAATGCAGTGGTTGTAAGTTTGCAAAAATGTCAGTTTTACCTTTTAATATAAGTACCTCTATTTTTACTTTGCCTTTTCAACTTGTTCACACTGATTTATGGGGCCCTTCTCCGGTTGCTACTAAAGGTGGTTTTGTCTATTATGTATCTTTTGTGGATGATTTTAGTCGGTATACTTGGGTTTACTTAATGACATACAAATCTGAGTTCTTTACAATTTATAAGAATTTCCATGCCATGGTTCAAAATCAGTTTTCTGCATCGGTTAAAATTCTTCGGTCTGACCTGGGTGGGGGGGGGAATATTCACTCTCAAAGTTTCATAAATTTCTAGATTCGCTTGGGACTATCCACCAATCGTCTTGCACTGACACTCCTGCCCAAAATGGCAGAGCTGAAAGAAAACATCGTCACCTTCTTAATACTGCTTGGTCTCTACTCCTGTCTTCCTCCATCCCGTCCTGTTACTGGGGAGAAGCTGTTCTCATAGCAGCCTATCTCCTGAATCGGATGCCCACCCCTTTTCTCTCTGGTAGCTCTCCTTACGAGCGGCTTTATGGTCAGGTTCTAATTACTCTCTTCTTCGAGTGTTTGGTTCTACTGTTTTGTTCTCCTCCCCAAGAAAGACCGCACTAAGCTCAGCACCCGCTATGTCTTAGGTGTTTTTTTAGGATATGGCATTAATCAAAAAGGGTATCGATGTTATGATCCTGTGACCAAAAAACTTTATGTTTCAAGGCACGTTGTCTTTTTAGAGCGTCTTCCCTATTTTACTCTTCCACCTCGCACTGCTCCAGTAGACAAAGAAGACTTGATCCATATTGACCCATTTCCTATGGATATGGATGTGCCTCCCGAAGAGTACACCTCCACTCTTCAGGTATCTGATATTTCTACAGCCCCCTCAGCATCACCTTGTCGTGCTCCGATCACCCAAGTCTACACCCGTCGTCCAACTTCTACAGCTGCTCCCCAATTTGCCTCTGCGGATCCTGATTTGCCTGCCTGCCGGTATCTCGTCCATGACAATCGTCAACCACCGGTAAAATATGGCTTTACTAATACCTATTTCTCATCCTCTTATCAATCATTCCTTTCCCGTATTCACACTTATTTTGAGCATAGGTCCTATAAAGAAGCTTGCAATGATCCCAATTGGGTGGATGCCATGCAAGCTGAACTTACTGCTCTTGCTCACAATCAGACTTGGGAGTTGGTTTCACTTCCGGATGGTAAGAATCTAATCGGTTGCAAATGGGTCTACAAGGTTAAGACTCATTCTGATGGTTCTTTAGAATGGTATAAAGCCCGCTTAGTTGCTAAAGGGTTTTCTCAGGAGTATGTGATTGATTATGGGGAAACTTTTGCCCCCGTTGCCAAAATGACCATTGTTCGCACCTTGATCTTAGTGGCCGCAGTGCACCAGTGGCCTCTTTCTCAGTTGGATGTAAAGAATGCTTTTCTCAATGGCAATCTCTCTGAAGAGGTTTATATGCGGCCTCCTCCTGGCTTCTCTCATCTTTTTGGTATGGTTTGTTGCTTGCGTCGTGCTCTTTATGGCTTGAAACAGTCCCCTCGCGCTTGGTATTCACGCTTCTAGGATATTGTTCTTCAGATTGGCTTCACGCCTAGCATGCATGACTCTACTCTATTTCTCCGTCGCACCTCTCATGGCCTGGTACTTCTCTTACTTTATGTTGATGACATGATCATCACTGGTTCTGATTCTACTGCTATTGCTGAAGTCAAAAGTCAAAAGTCATCTCTTCCGTGAGTTCGAAATGAAAGACTTGGGCCCGCTACGTTATTTCCTTGGTATTGAAGTTGCTTCCTCTCCTCAGGGGTATCTTTTGGGACAGTCCAAGTATGTTACTGATATTCTTCACCGTGCTCGTCTCACGGATACGAAGTCTGTTGATACTCCCCTTGAACTTCATGCCAAGTTCTCTGCCTCTGATGGTGTCCCATTTGAGGATCCTACGGAATATGGCGAATTGGTGGGCTGCTTGGTTCATCTTACTGTTACTCGGCCAGATATTTCTTATGCAGTTCACATTGTTAGTCATTTTGTCTCTGCTCCTCGGACTACGCATTGGGTTGCCCTCTTACGTATTCTCCGTTATCTTTGTGGTACCCTTCATTAGTGCCTTCTGATTTCTTCTACATCAAGCTTAACCCTCCATGCTTATGCTTACGCTTATGCTTATGCTTATGCTGACTGGGCAGGT
Organism: Rhododendron vialii; assembly: GCF_030253575.1. NCBI lineage: Eukaryota > Viridiplantae > Streptophyta > Magnoliopsida > Ericales > Ericaceae > Rhododendron > Rhododendron vialii. The sequence continues at coordinate 39,651,161 of NC_080558.1, forward strand.
GATGTCAATGACCGCAAATCTACCTCTGACCTCTGTGTTTTTCTAGGCGATTCTCTTATCTCCTGGAAAAGTAAAAAGCAATCTGTTGTTGCTCGCTCCACCGCGGAAGCTGAATATCGTGCCATGGCCCATGCTACCTCCGAAATCGTCTGGCTTCGCTGGCTTATTTCCGATATGGGGGTCTCGGTTACTACTCCCACGCCTCTTTACGGCGACAATAAGAGTGCTATTTAGCTTGCCCACAACTCAGTCTTCCATGAGTGCACGAAGCACATTGAGATTGATTGTCATTTCATACGTCATCATCTTTAGTCTAGCACCATTGCTTTACCCTTCGTCTCCTCCACATTGCAGCTGGTTGATTTCTTCACGAAGACCCATACTGTTGCTCGTTTCCGCTTTCTCTTTGACAAACTCTCGATACTCTCTGCCCTTGCACCTTGAGTTTGAGGGGGGTGTGAATATATATTTTGTATCTTCTTGTAATATGTTATTTTAGGACATGTATCGTAATCAAATCATAGCATAATCATAGGGTAATCATATCATAGCGTAATCAAATCTTGTAATCTTCCTTTCGTAGGCATAGCTTTACTCTATTTAAAGGTGTACTCACCTCATTGTAATTCATTCAGAAATAACATTAGTATTTTCCGTCTCTGTTTCTCTGTTTTCTATCATGGTATCAGAGCTAGGTCTTGGGTGGTCTCACCTCTCGTGGGAAAGTCTCTGTCATCTCTGTCGCCCGAGTCAGTCAGTCAGCTCCTGATCTGTCACCTCCACGTGCATTCGGGCTGCACGTGAGGGGGAGTGTTAGATTTGTCCAACATCGTTCATCTAAGCCACCCAAACTTGGTTAATATATTCTAGAGGTTACTCCACCTATTGCCAATTGGTTTTAGGTTGGAACCCTCCAATAAATCTAACAATAGTATCCAAGTTCCAATCATAAGACTCAAAGTAAAACCTTGTCAACCTCCCTTCTGCTCCACCATTGGGAAGCTCCACCATTGGGAAGGAAGGTAATCAGCTGACCGACCTCTCCTTCCTCCATGGGTAAGGCTACCATAGAAGGATGGATTGGAGCATTATAGAAGACAAGCATTCAGTACACATTGAAGGCACACTCAGCACACGTTACCCTGGTTCGACTGCTCTCCACTGCCATCACACACACACTCACACATATATAGCTGCTCTGAGCTCTCTCCTCTTCCACCTCCAGTGGTCTGAAGCCATTTTAGTGCCCTCCGTATTTCTGGAAGGCCATATGCTTCCACACCTAACATCCATACCTATAAGTTACATCCCCATGCTTAGTCAATTACAGTTCACGCTTAGATAGGTTATCTATGTTAAATTGTTGTTTATTCAGTATTTTTACCATTGTTTATAAGTTACATCCACCTGCTCAGTTAATTGAATAACTAAAATAGGGATTTGTTGTCGTATCCTAACCGTGTTATTTATATCTGTATTGTTTAATCTGCGTTGCAAGCACTTATTGATGCGACTAATGCCTACAAAGAGCTCAATGGAAGGCATTGGACGTACTTAACACGGTTGTGATATCAAATTGAGACTCATTGAAAGGAGGCATCGTGTTGATAAATGGATTAATATGTCGGTATGATTCTGTGCATGAGAGTAGGCTGCCTCAGTCTGGGCTTACCAGTGCAATCAGTGTATGAACTATTGTTTAATCCCCGTTGCAAGCACTTACTGATGTGACTAATGCCTGCAGAGAGCTCAATGGAAGGCACTGGACGTACTTAACACGGTTGGGACATCAAATTTTGTATTAAGACTCATCGAGAGGAGGCATCATGTTGGTAGATGGAATAGATGGATTAATATGTTGGTATGATTTTTACAATTGTCATTCTAATTGCCTTTCGGAGCTGGAAGTGAAGTTGGTTGTCGTGGGTGGGTGACACTCATCTTTCTTCTTTTCTTTATAGTATTATTTACTTGTATTTTCCTGTCCTTTCGGAAAACTATTTACGTTGTGAGATATTAAAAGAAAAACTATTTATGTTGAGAGATAAATTTAACGATGAAATAATGGATTAGTTGCGGCATATCCTAGAAGGTATTTTTAAGAATGTGTAACTGGAAATAGCATAGAAAATGAAATAGAAATTTCATTAAAATAGTTCCAAAAGAAAAGCATGATTTGTGACTACATTCTACATATGCTTTGTTATGTAGATTTCTTTCAGGGTAGAATACTCAGATTGTTCCAAGAATGATGTACTTTTTTACATATCTCCTAGTAGTGAGAAGGAAATCCCATTTTATTTTATTGGATTTGTTGGACTGAAATGTAAAATCAGATATGCTCAATTTGGAAAATGCAATTATAGGCAGTTCTAGTAGATGTAGGTTAATATATGGATTTGTTTTTGAACACTTTTTTTTTTTTGGGTAAGGTAAAATTTTATTAGAAACAACCACATTACACATTTTAGGGGCATACCCCTATCCAACCAACTAAACAAGTTAACAGGAACAAACTCCTGAAACTATCACAACACGAGACCAAGGTAAAGAAGAGAAAAACCCTCAACAATTACAAACTACCAAACACTCTAACTGGGATATTCCATAGAGCACAAAGAGCTTGGTTTGAACCTGACGGTGTTACATTCCTCCAGGAACTAACACATGCTCGAATATCAGTTCGCACTTTAGTTTCTAACTGCTGACCAGAAATTCCATAGCCTTTGAAAATTCTACCATTCCTTTCTCCCCAAACATGGTACAGAGGAGCAGCAAGAGCAACTTTCAATAACAGGCAAGAAAATTGTGTCCCCTTATCAACTTGAATCATCCAGTCCATAATTTGGGGCAGCCCGTCGACAAGGCATTGAGGTATCAAATCCTTTTGCAAAGACTTCAGAAGAGTAAGGGCACTGAAAGAAGTGGTGTTCATGGTTCTCTATAGCAGCAGAACACAAAACACACTGATCAGTTATGGCCATCCCCCGTTTAAGGAGTCTATCCTTTGTAGCAAGTCTCCCCAGGTTTGCAAGCCACTGGATAATGGACCTAACATGATACTTAAACCAAATAATTGGGCACCAATTAACTTGGGGATGCTGCCTTCTAACAACATTCCAAGTTGACTTGATAGAGAATTTGTTATTAGGGGTTAGGTTCCAAATAACTCTGTCCTCTTGCGAAGGGTGAGGGACAAAATGAGCAGGGGTGGCCCTCACAATGTCCCTAGTCATAGAATTTCTACCCCGTGGCCATTGCCAAGACTGGTCAGAAATGATGGTGTCAACTTTAGCATGGAGATGCCTTCCCAAATTATAAACAACCCTGGAGCCAAATCTAGCAAAAAGAGGACCTAGAGGATGCCAGTTGTCCAGCCATAAAAACGTATTCTTACCATTGCCCACCACATTAGTTATCCAAGGATGAACTAGAGGCCTCAGGTTAAACAATTTCCTAACTGTCCAAGAAGCAGAAGCAGGAATAGGGATAGTCCAGAGGCATTGATCTTTGATTATGTAAGTGTGAATCCACTTAACCAACAAAGTGTCAGCTTTCAGGGCAAGAGCCCATAAGTGTTTGGTCATAGCTGCCTTGTTCCAATCTTTAAGGACTCTAAAGCCCAAACCCCCTTCATCTTTAGGAGAACAGACAGCCTCCCAAGTCACTTTAGCACCACTAGACTTCATTTGGATTCCAGTCTAGAAAAAAGATCTCAGCAAGGGCTCTATTTTGTTAAGGATTTTCTGGGGAATCATAAAGTTAGAGCTCCAATAGATTTGTACACTAAAGAGGTCAGAGTGGATAAGTTGAGCACGACCACCATAAGATAATGCTTTGTTATTCCAGGACTGAATTCTGCTCACAATTTTATCCAATAAAACTTGACAGTCAGAAGCACGAAGCCTAGCTGTAATGAGGGGGACACCAAGATACTTAACAGGAAGTCTCCCTTCTGAAATAGCTAAGATTGGCATAAGAACATACTTGTTTTCATTAGAGACCCCAGAAAAGTAGGCACAGCTCTTATGAAGATTAGGTTGTAACCCAGAAATAGAGTAAAAATCATTCAACATGGTTCTAACAAGCTGAAAGGAGGAAAGATCTGCTTCACACATTATGAACAAATCATCAGCAAACATTAGATGAGACAAATGAAGCTCTCTGCATTTTGGATGGTAAGAAAAGCCCCCTTGTCCAATTCTGAACTGAAATAGAGAAGAGAACCCTTCCATGACCAAGAGGAAAAGATAAGGGGACAAGGGGTCCCCCTGCCTAAGACCCCTTTTCCCTGGGAAATACCCAACAAGACCCCCATTGATGACTATGGAATACATGGCTGTAGTGACACACTGATGCACCCATCTGATAAACAGAGAAGGAAACCCCATAATCTGCATAATTTCAAAGAGATAGCCCCAGGACACGGAATCATAGGCCTTCATAAGATCTAGCTTAAGAGCACATCTAGCCACCCCTGAATCCTTATGGTAATCTCTAACCAATTCTTGCATGAGTAAGACATTGTCCACAATAGACCTCCCCTTAATTAGGCTGATTGATTAGGCTGAATAATAGAAGCCAACAAAGGCTGAAGCCTGGAAACCAACACCTTGGAAATACATTTGTAGATGACATTACAACATGATATAGGCCGGAAGTCTTTAACAGTAGAGGGAGTAGGAACTTTGGGGACTAAAGAGATGGCTGTAGAATTCCATTCTCTCAACAGATAACCAGTACTAAAGAATTGTTTTACTGCCAAGGTGACATCAGGCCCCACTATCTCCCAATTTTTGTGGAAAAAAGAGGAGCTATACCCATCAGGACCTGGGGCTTCATCCCCATTTATGGAAAACATAGCATTTTTTATCTCAAGATCAGAGACAGGATGGACCAAAGCAGCACACATATCATCAGGGATCCTGGAACCCACTTCCTGCCTTAGCTCAGCATTGAAATCACCAGCAAAGTTAAAAGAGGAACCAAGCAGGCCTTGATAGTACCCCAGAATTTCATCCTGAATATCTTGAGGACTCTCCAATCTAAGACCAGAATTATTGATGAGGTTTAAGATCTTATTTTTAATCCTATGAGCAGACATTTTTTGGTGGAAAAATCTAGTGTTTTGATCCCCAAGTGAGAGCCATTTCACTCTGGATTTCTGCTTTTTGAACCCTTCTTCAGCCAAGCTCAATTCCATATAATGCCCCAAAGCTATTTTTTCATCATCACAAAGAGCAGTATCATAGGGACAAGTAAAAAAGGCCGTTTGGGCTTGGTGTAACCTGAACCTGGCTTGCTCAACTCGTAAACCAATGTTAGAATAATGTTCCTTGTTCAAAGCCCTCAAAACAGGTTTAAGTCTTTTCAACTTAAGACTGAGTTGCAGCATACAAGACTGAGCATTCACAGGATCAGCCCAAGATTGAGCTAACAAAGGCTTAAAAGAAGCATGAAGCATCCAGAAACAAAAGAATTTGAAAGGTTTCCTCATAACAGGGGTAGTAAGAATGGTTACCAGAATTTTGCAATGATCAGAGACTCCAGGGGCAAGGAAGCAAGCTGCAGAGTCAGGGAAAGCATCCATCCATGTTGTATTCACCAAAACCCTATCCAATTTGCTTTTATTATCCCCAGCACCCCCACGCTTGTTGGACCAAGTATACCAGAACCCAGTTGCAGGAAGATCATCCATCTCTACATCAAAAAGACAGGAATTGAATTCAGCAGCAGCAGTAGAATCAAACCCCACCAAACGTTCAGTTGGCTTCCTTACAACATTATAATCACCAAGTCGAATCCATGCAGCATTACCAATGACCAGTTTAGCACTTCTAATCTCTCCCCAAAGCCGCCTCCTATCTCTGCTACCATTAGCACCATATATAACAGAAACATAGAATTCCTTATTACACTCTGCACCTAGAGCCTTTACCAAAATCATTTGGGAAGAATGAGAAACAGTGCTGATGTTGAAGACTAAAGAATCCCAAGCTAAAATTATTCAAGCGGGAGAACCCACACCATCTAGGTTAGAATGATGGTCCCAATCAGGGGGAAAACAATGACTAACTGTGGAAGACAAGTGTTCTCTCCTAGCACTTGCAGTGAAAGAGAACAAAGCACTGCAAATATGTGGCATTTAAGCAAAAATGCAGCCATATTATATGCACAGGCGGCACTACAGTTATCAGATTAGGATACCAGGCCAAAGAATGGCGCGGGTTTGTGGCAAGCTGAATACTGAGTACACAGCTTGTTTGGAGGCTAACTTGGGTGTTTTCAAAACCATTTTCACCAAGTTAGGGTACCCACGGATTGCTCGGCTTTGGTTCAAGATCTGAAGAAAGGCAAGGTCTCGGAATGGCTGTTGCAATCAGTATTTGCGGATTTGGTTTACGTTTGTCGGCAATTATACAATGTAAGGTCAATCGTGGACTAGTGCAAGATGCACATCATCTTGCGATCCTTGCTAGGGATAACCCCCCTAACTAGCAATATGTTTATGGTTTTCTGTTAGGAAATATTTTTTTTTTAATCCTTGCTGTCTGTTATGGTTTGTTCTGTACATGTGATGCATATGCATTGGGCTAAGAAGGGATTTATTTTGTCCTTTTTAGCAGCATATTGTCTGCCTTGCTCCGAAACTACCGGTCCAATAACAAGCTTGGTTTTATTTTTAAGATGTTTTTCTTGTAATGTTCCCTTGGAACCTTGATGTTGGAACATCTCAGTTAAATATTTTTGTTGAAATGCAGAAAAAGAATTCGGCCAATTTTCACATCCGTGCACAACTAAACTTCATCTCAATTCCGATTTTCTTCCTCTACTATTAATTGCAACTGTGAAAACCTCACATTTTGGTCAAGTTAGATGACTCCTGCTATAAAATGAGCCGAACCTAACCATGAGACCCATCACAGTTCATATTTAACTTCCAGCACATATCTGACAACGTACACAGAAGTGGAACTAATAACTGCTCCAGGCTGTAAGGATTATAACAAGCACTCGAAAAAACTATCAGCATTTCTAACTACCAGGACTTGGTCATATGAACAGAATTGTAATGGGTGCGTCGTACAAACATTAGGACTAATACAAAATTGGAAGACAGGCTAAGTAATACACATGTCGACAACGTATACAAAAGCTCGTCATGGGGGCTTCTCGTACGAATTTTGATCTCTGAACTCTGCGATGGCTCTTCTTATCATTTCACTCACATGGGGTTGTACAAACAGGTGAGTAGAATCCAAGATGTGAATAATGAACTTCTGTGATGGGGGCAGTGAGTTGTCTAAGTTGATGATGAATTGTGCCATTGGTATGTCACTGCAACATGGAATAAGCACATTAAAATCCTCAACAGAGGGAAATGTTTGGAAGAAAAGAAAACAAGAGATGCCACCAGCTGTTGTATAAAACTTTGTCTCATGCCAACAGCGATTGAAACATATTGTGCACCACAGGGGACTTCGGATTGAAGAGGATTGACCAAAAAGATTTTATAAAGCATGCCTCTATTATTAACCACAAAAAGAAAGTATCCACTAGTATTGGATAGATACATGAAATGAGCAGGAAAATATCCACTAGTATAAGACCTAAATAATAAAGGTTTAGGTGAAAATTAGAAAGTTACCAGGAAATGAGCAGTCCTTTGATAGCATTAACCATAACGCAGAAGCAACTTCGGAGAGTGACCTGCAACATTGAACACAAGGGAGAAGAGCACAGGGAAAAAAACCCATCAGTACTTCACACGATCAGGACACTTTAAAATCGAACAACACCGAGCCAAACATTATGCCAGTATGGCATTGCCAGGGGCTTGTTTTAGGCAAACATAACCATTGGTAAACATGCACATGTGACCAAATTTATTTCATTTTATAGGGTAGATTTTGTTTTTTGAAAAGGATTTTATATGGTAGAGTAAATAGGATGCATTTGGACGACAAAACAACAGACACCACCGCCGGAACAAGTTGTCTATAGTCTCTATCCTCGTCCATTCTGTGTTGATATAATTATGAAGCTTTGTAACACTTTTCTGTTTACGAAAACACACATAGATGATGGTTTTCCAGCCCATGAAACATTTACGAAGGACAACTCTTAACCCTAAGAACCATAAAATGCCAAAAAGTTCGAATTCACAGTCCCCTACATTCCTTGCCTTGAAACCAATTCCATTACTGACCTTTTTAAGAGCTCCTACCCTAGAGTATCCTCGAAAGCCAGAGCAATCCGAAAGGAATGAAAGAAATAACTAATGTCCTCTTTCGATATTCCCATTAACATAACCATAAATGGGACTTTCCCTATTAACATTCTTATAGATATCTCCTTCCTTTGAGAACAGAAAAACCTTCAGTTACCACTGATGTCCAAATTCCGATGTCCCTGGATTTCTAATCCCATTCATGTAGTGAGGGGTCTGAGGGGTGCCACCCCTTGGCCCTCAAGTGCAAAAATAGGGAAGAAGCTATGATCACAATGCACCACCATGACAAAATTAGACAACGACTGCAGATTGACGTGCTATCAGCTATACACCACACGCGCATAGCACGGACACCAACACGTACACGAGACATGGGAATTGTAAGATAATGGGAACACGGATAAGGCGATGGACACAACTACGTATATTGATATAACTAAGATTTCGTATTGAGGCAAACTGATATATTTTTCAATCCAATTCTGATATATATGTCTTAAGACATTTTTCACACTGATCCATACTAATATAAATATAAATATCTATATATATATATATATATATATATACTGTTATATACATATAACAAATATGGCATGTACCGAGAGAGAGAGAGAGAGAGAGAGAGAGACCTGACGGTCGATTGACCTAGGGTTTCAATGCTTGAAAACAGGACTGTCTTCTTCCTCTTTTTGTCTTTAGACGTGATGATACCGATACGGTACTCTTTGTACACTTAAATACAATATCAGCCCAGATATTTACAGTAATAACATATTTACCTCTTTTTTTTTGAACTGGTAACATATTCTAACCCGTCATGTCCCGGCATGTGTGTTCCTGTCGTGTTCCGATACGTCTTGATAGAATAATGCAAATTATCTCTTCTTTTCCATATTATTCCCTTCAGATTCTTAGAACTTAAACTTCAACTCAACTAAATCATTCGATGTACTTAATTCCATATTAATCACTTATTTTTCATTAAGACTAAATGACAATATGTGAAATGCATGGTTTGGATCTGACGCCTACGTTTCTTAGCTTGATTACAATTCCGTTATTGCCTTTATGTAGAAAGAGCTCATTCTATGTAGTGTCCTCGAAAGCTAAAGGTATCTAAGAAAGCCTTATTTAATAGTCGAAAGAAGAACTCATGTCTATTTAGGTATCTCAATTGACATATTCGAGTGGAAATTTTTTTTTTTTTTTTGACATATTCAGAAATGAGACTTTTCCTACAAGTAGTATTTTTGTCGATATCTCATTCGTAAAATACTAAAAAACATACAATGGTAATACCACCAATGGCGGAGCGGAGCCATTAAGGGGCCGGGGTGGCCAAGGCCCCGGGTGTTTTTTTTTTTTTTTGCATGTGGAGTTTTTTTTTTATTTTAAACAAAATAAATCTTATTCAACTAGTACTAATTTAGGAGAAAGGGGATGAAGTTGGTGGGGTTTGAACACTCACTTAGTGTACAAAGCATAGTGTGTTCGTCATTTGGCTATCACTCAATTTGCCACGTGTGAAATGAAATAACACTCTCATAGTCGTTTCAAAAATTTCTTTTTAAAAAAAAAACAAAACAAAAAACACATCTTATCATTTTGATGGTTAAAACCTATTTTAGCATACTTAATTAAATTTTAAACTCTATTTTAATATACTTAATCAATCTTCAGAATTTCATTTTTGTCTAACAAAAAAAAAATCTCCTTTTAGTTCAGCCCTCCCAAGTAGAAATCCTGGTTCTGCCACTTAATACCACTATTTTTTAAATTTTGACATCCCTGGATTTCTCATCCCATTCACGTAGTGAGGGGACCAAAGGGTGCCACCCCTCTGGTGCAAAACTATGTAAGAGCTATTATCGCCATGAATCACCACTACACAATTTTAATACATCAGCAATGTTAGTAGAACATCGAGTAAAAACTTCTTATGGTATGGGGAGAAACTCAAATTTAAGCATAAATTTGTTAAAAATTTCATTAATAATATAATTGTCAAATTTGAGCGGCAGAAAATAGCTTAAAAAATCTGAAAAATTTCGTGATTTGAGCTAAATATGAGTTTGAGTCACAGATCAAGATCCTCTATAAGGATTCTCTCTGTGAGGATCGTGTGAGGGTTTTCATCTAGAGCCTCCATCTCGATAATTAATGGTCCGGATTAAAAATAAATTTTTTCAATTCAGACCATTAATTGTCGAGATGAACGATTCAGATTCCATGAGAATCCTCACACAATCCTTGCAGAAAAGAATCCCTATAGAAGATCGGGATCTATTTATAAGGTTTTTACTCGGATTTTGGTTCTGAGCTTAGAAAAAAAGAAGGCAAGGGGCACTTATTAGAAAGTGGATGAAATTCGGGGTTAGTTTAGTAAAGCTTTGTAGCACTTAGAAGTCGCTGGGGTTCGCCTATAAAAACCTAGGTTTTCTCTCCACCGTCTCTCGTTGTTACACTTCTGTGGAGCTGTGGAGCTGCTGCACCGTTTACCAGGTAAATTTCGAGTTAGGGTTATGGTCTCTGTATAAGCTCTCCATACGTATCTATCTTAATTCTTTATAGACTTGGGTATAATTTCTCTCTGCACTCATACACTGATTGTATTCTCCCACATAGCCGCATCAACTTGCGTTGATCTTTTTCCTATTACTTAGTCAACTTGTTGTGTAATAATCTGATTTTTTTTGTTCGTATGGATGTAAGTCTATAATGTCATGTTACGCAGGTTTTTATTTTTCTCTTTACTAAAGGACATAAACCACTCGCATGAAGAGAAATCACATACCCATTCAAGATATAACATATCTTCTATCAAAAAAGAAAAGAAAAAAGAAAACCCTTTGATTCCAACTATTCTTTATCGTCAATCTCTTTTCGTCAAAAAGAGATTGGGGGATTGGGTTTATTTATTTTAGGGGACCTAGATTACTAATCTAGGCTGCCTAGGTATCCATGGTTTGTGATCAAGCCAAACCTAGTTCATGTTTAGTGCTTTAATTTTTAGCGAGCGTCTACGGCTACTTTGGTGAGGAATTATGGCATCCTGAGGCGGTCACCTTGGGGTACAAGTGGGGGCCCGGTCCCCTCAAACCCCCCAATTATTGCAATATTTCTACTATATTTTAGGTTTTGTATGTAAAAATTATGAAGAAAGGTCCCCTCAAAATTGTGTTATTGCTATATGAGGATGATATTTTGTTGTTAATTTACGAATACATGTGATTTGGTCCCCCTACGTCAAGAATCCTGGATCCGCCACTGGTGGCATCACGGTAAGAAGAGCATATCCCAACTAGATTGGCACCCACTCCTCTACTAATCATATGCCAGTCGGTCCGATCCTAAATCATTTTAATTTTGTGACTGTATCCATTTGAATGGATTGCCTACATATCCGTATTAAATTCGGAATCAAGTCAGCGTAGTTTCAAGTCACAGTGCCAACAGTTTGAATTTCGACAATGGGTTGTCAAGGTTGATTTTGAAACAAGAAGTCATACTTAAATTTGTACACCAGTTTAATGGCGTAGCTTAATTTGAACATGCGACAGAATGACTTGCCGCGTAAATTTGCATGGTGAAGCTACAACCAACATTTAATAAATGAGGGAAACAAAATGCCATAACAGAAGTAGTGGCTTCTGTGGTCTTTTGATTTCCCTCATCATTTTATATTGTTTTTCTTAGAGCCCTTGGAAGGTAAAAATTCGTGAGCCGTGATTACATGAAGTAACCATTCCTTTAGTCATGTAGTTGGCCATGATAAGGACCCAATAAATCCCAATTCCTACTTCCCTAGACAAAAACGGAACTTTTAAGTTCTTTTTGAAAAACAAATAATGAGCAGTTGAATGGATTGTTTAATTTGTTACATGTGATTAACAATTATCACAGCTTGAATTTTTCCAAAGGAAGATTTGGACTTTGTGACTTTTCTGCAAGTCCAAACGTTGGAAGACATTGGCTTTTAAATACCCATTTACTGGTCCGAACTTGGGGTCACAGAATCAATTCCTTCTAATTTTGAATCAGGAAAGTGATTTTAAAGACCACTTTTAGAATCATGAAAGACTTCAAAACTTTTCAAGCCTTTTGAAACAAAATCACCAGATTTCATAGAGATTATTTAAATGCCATGAGAGCCCAGCCAAATCAAATATATATATTTTTGTTACTGGCCCGACTTTTTCAAACAAGAACCATTCAATAGCTTTTGTCGGGGCCAAATCGGCGCACAATGGAATTTCAACCCTGCGCCGCCTCATGGCAATGGAGTTTTTAACTTTACACCGCCTCACGGCAATGGAATTTTAACTTTGCTATGCCTCATGGCAATGGGATTTTAACTTTTTGCCGCCTCGCGGCAATGGGATTTCAACTTTTTGCCGCCTCGCGGCAATGGAATTTCAACTTTGTGCCACCTCGCGGCAATGGCATTTCAACTTTGTGCTGCCTCACGGCAATGAGATTTGAACTTTTCGCCGCACTGCGACAATGGGATTCCAACATTGTGTTGCCCTGCGGCAATGGGATTTCAATTTTGTGCCATCCCACGGCTTTTTATTTTTAGCAACAAGCCCAAATGTATAGAACTACATCCAACGGCATTTGGTGTGGTTGGATCGGATTCTAACACAAAATGGAAATTGTAGCGGATTGATACCGAAAAAAGAAATGGAAATTTTATTTTGAGAGAAACGGATTGAGATAAAGAGGAGGCAGAGGAGGGGCTCGAAACCCATGCTTAGAACTTGTACAGAAACTATTTTGTTCTCTGTGCTTTCCCTCTTTGGTTTTGCTTCTGCCTTCTTCACAATTGAGTGTTTTCTTCTAAAATTACTCACTCTCTCTATGTTTTCTTTTTGTTTCCCTCTTCTCGGATCTTTTTCCTCTTCCTCCTTTACCGGTGCAGTTCTATCTGTTATATAGACAAAGGAAAAGGCGGTTTTCCCACATTGAGCACTGCTGATAACTAACCCACTATTTGATATGGGTGGTTCTCACACACACATCTTTTTTTCTTTTGTGTGTATAATGGAACAAAATGGAGTTGGTTTGTCCATTAGCCCATGTTGGGTAGCGGGTGGTTGATTGGAAAACAAATTCTCCATTTTACGTGGATGACCAATAGGTGCCATTTTACTTGACAAGCTTTTAACTTTGTTGCCAATCATCTATATGTTTAGGAAATTTTTTGGATACTCGTCATTGACTCTAATCATGCCAGATGTGATTCTGGACATGAGATTAAGATGAACCCGATGATAAGGCCATACCCACCCCTAACACATACCCGAGTCAGTGTAATGTAGCAAGTATATGTGGACAAACCTGTAAGGGGGTTTCTAATATTATTTGCCAATCTTCTTGTGGTTCTCTGCTTCAAGCATTTTTCAAAATGTACATCATAATATTGATAATTCAAATGTATCATGCTTGCATTGGTGCTTAAGTTATGCTGATGCATGTTGGCATTGCGTTCATGGGATGCGATTTATACTAATGGCTTGCAATGATAAATTTCCACCAGATCATTGATGATGCTTGTTTGATGTTTTGATCTTTCGATGCAATGAAAATGAGCAAGAAAACCCCCCTAGTGTTTTTGGACGTGTCAATTGATGGCGATCCTGCTGAAAGGATGGTTTTCGAGGTATTACTCTATTATGCATCATTGTACCATAGAAAGTCAATTTCATCCACAGACACAATTTCACGGGTTTTATTTCCCAAGAAGACAGTCAAACTGAATTACTGTTTGTTTCTCGGAATGCCTTTTTTTTTATTATTGAAAGTTGAATGCTTATGCAATTAAATTGTTGGTGATCTTTGGCCATACAGCTTTTCTCTGATGTTGCTCCCAAGACTGCAGAAAATTTTCGTGCACTTTGTACAGGTAAATCTTGTGTTGGTAATCTATTAATGGACCTATGCTAATGGATCTCTACTTGCTATCTTAGAAAACCTTTAAATATGCAACTGATCTTGAGGTGTCGGTTTAAGATGTTGCTTATTGATGTCAGTGTTTAGCCTGTTGTTGGTGCCGTATGCTTATGATATCCATCATATACTAGTCATAGGTTCTATAGACTGCAAATTTAATAAGATTGGATTGTCAAAAGAAAATGAGATCAGAGGTTGTCAGAACTATAGTTTGTGTTTTGGTGCATGGCCCTAGAATTACGACGATCACACTTGTAATGATCAGTGCATCATTGTTGAGAATGATCAGTGCTTCTGTTCTGATATGTTCCTCTTATTTTGCAGGGGAGAAGGGAATCAGTTCTAAGACTGGAAGGCCCCTCCACTACAAAGGATCCTTTTTCCATCGCATCGTTAATGGATCGCTGGTGCAGGTACGTCCTTTGCTTTGCTCAACAGGTGTTAATGGTCAGAATGTGATTGCTTAGTTGGGTAATAGTCTGGTGTAGCATGACTTAGAACTGGTTTCTGTCTTCTAGTTGTCATTGTTTATGCTGTAGGATGGAGGGCTAATGGCCACGACTGCCTTTCTTGTGACATAGTTTTAAGGTTGTACTTATTTTAATTGTTTATCCTGAGAAATTTACTTACCTTTCTCAGTTGTGTGCCAAAATTGCATTCCTAGTTTAATTTACTAATTCTATTGTTTATGCTGCAGGGTGGTGATTTTCTTAAACGAGACGGTATGTATTCCATGTGCAGCTATGTCTTTTTTCAATTTACCATTCTAGTCTTTACATGTTGCAATATTATGCAAATAGTTATTTTTGGTTATCTGAAAAGACCTTTATTTTATGCTAAATAAGGGGTTGCTTTCAAAACTTTGCTCGAAAATAGTAATCACCAGAAACTAAGTTTCTTGTCTTTAGAACAGCAAACCGTAGAGGGAAAGCAGAAAATGTAATCAGTCCCTAAACCTTATCCAGTGGTTCGAATTCTAAATCTTGTACGTGTCATCCCTGACATGATACAAAGAACTTATGTTAAATATGTCTCAAATGTAATCATGTTTATAGAACTGTTAACTTCGTTTACTAAATTTTACTGCATAAGATGGGTAAGATTGTCTTTGTACTTTGACTGACTCAAGTCACTCTACCACATGACACTGATGAACAATGAACACGAATGAGAAATTGTGACACTTACAATAATTCAAATGAAAGTTAATCTTTCTGTTAAAAAAGAACAAAAGAAATGAAAGTTATTTTTGTAGTGCTTCCCTCACTAGTGTAAACTTTAAAGAAAATTGCACTTCAAGAAGTTGGAAGTTTGTATTTGTGAACAACACTCTAAAATGATGCGAGGTTACTTGGGATATCGCTGAAGAAGGACTTGGGTTTGTTGGATCTCCATGAGCCAAGTCTGTGGTTTTAACTTTAAATAGTGTGGCCATAAGTCTAAGATTGCCTTCACTGTTAGTGTGTGCGTATGATTTGTTTATTTCTGAAAATCATTAGGAAGTATTAGAAATGTTTTTTGATGAAGATATGAATAGTGCTTGGTTATCAAGGCCCGGGACTTGGGAGTTTGCTCCCTCAAACCGTCTAGGTGCTATCAACTCTTGTGAGGCAACTCCCATATGGGGCTTTGCCCAGGCTTTAATTGGGCCTCCTGCTAGTGTGATTGGTCTGCAGGGATTAGTCTGTGTAAGCTGGCATGGACACCAGAGTTACCAAAACAGGTATAGTGCTTGGAAACTAGTTTGGTCCATCTTCTTCGTATGTCCATCTTCTTCGTATGTCATGTTGGGGGATGCAAATACGGGGAAAAAGAAGTTAGATGTGCATGTTTTGTAAGTTGTGGTGCAATTGTTGAAGCTATGACAATTACTAAAATCATGTAGCCATCTTCACTTTGGTGTCTATATTGTTTTACGGGTGTGGATCCCAAAGATGGGAAAAAGGATGTAATGTTGTAATGGTAAAGTTTAGGTTTAATCCTAGACTTAGTGTTTTGCGAACACTCTTGAGGCCAGGCCTTGGAATGTGAAAGGTAGGAGCGCTGAGACTAATTTCAAAAGTTGGGCAGATTTGTTTGAAACCATTTCTTACTAATTAGGTTTATTTAGTAGTATAAATGGTTTATTTGAGGTTCTAAGTTATGTAGGTGTACAGAGGGCGAAGTAAACTAAGTCTAGCTGGATGCCGCTAATGTTTGTCTTATTCCATTTGTTGAATTTTGCAGGGAGTTTCGGAGAAAGCATATATGGCGAGAAGTTTCCAGGTGAGATACTCTTGTGGTCTTGGTTTTGGTGAACCTGTTCCTTAGTCACGATGGTCTATTCAAGATGGCATGCTTTGAGTAACTATGTCTAGAGCTTCTGCGACATTTTTCTAGGAGGGTGATTGAGGGTCTTAATTGAATAAAGACCAGAACTCACACGGACACAAAGAGATCTATATGTTTCCTATTTGACAATCATTGTCTTGAGAGCAAATGATTTCTTCTGCCTTACCTTTGAAAGTTGGGGTTGACTTTGATCTTGTTCGTGGTTCATGGAAGATTCATTTCAATGAAATTTGGACACTTGTATTTGTGTCTTAAAATGGTAGTGTGTGTGGATAAATGTCCTTACAATATTCAGTTCTAGATTGGTATGCTATTTAATGCCTTGTGTTTTCAGGCTGCGCTTGTTTGTCATCAGCTTTAGCGTTCATTTTAGTTTTCCAGTTTATTGCTGGTTTTCGGTTTTATCCGTTCTCGACTTCTCGTTTAGCAAGTTATCACGTCTGGAAATATGATATCTCATACTGCCTTTGGGTTGATTTAATTCATTTTTTAGTTCATGTTAGCAGTGATGGGCCAATTATGGCTTCATAGATGTTTGATTGGTAAAGATCGATTTCTATAGTTGACCAACTGTAGTTGGGAACTTGGGACCAATTTGTGGTCAACTGAAACTGAAGTCCTTCCCTGTCCTCCTCCACAAACGTACAATGAAAAAAATCCAGTTCGTTCCTGCTTTTGTGCTGGGTGTTCTTTTTTTCCTTCTAATGTTATCGTATTTTGGCTAGTAGGGCTGGTTCAGTTCTTTACGGGAGCATTTAGATGTAGCGCAGAGTTCTAAAAGTTGGCTGCCTAGGCCAATTAGTCCCCACCTAGGCGGTAGGCGGTGGTTCAACTTCTAGATTTGGTAGTCGACTAGTCGGGCCCCTAGTCCCCGCCCAGGTGCTAGGCGTCCCTTTTCCGCCCGACTTGTGCCTAGCGATTTTTAGAACATTGATGTAGCGTGGAAAAAGTTGGAGTGTTGAGTTGTATACCGTACTTTTGATGATCAAGAACATGTTTGCACATTAAGAACGCTTAAAAGTGGGATCTTTTGAATTTTCCATGATACGCTTTCCGACCCCTACTTATTTGCTAAGTACTTACTGGAATATATACTAAAAAGAATTGTAACACGCTTTTAATAATCTAGTAATGTCTCTTAGTGCGTGTCTAGACCATTACTACTGCTCATGTAAGTTACCTTTTTGCCCAAGTGTAGCATTGCCTTTTGCACCTATGCTGCCACTTTCATCCCATCTCAACTACACAACCTACCTTGTTGCCACCTTCATGATTACCATTTTAATCACTTGACCACTTACTGGTCCCACAAACTGGCCAACAGGTGCTCCCCCTTCCATCACATTTATTGGCAACAACTTGATAGTGTTGCTGCTGCTATTATTTAAAGTGCTTAGATTGTATCCACGAACTACATTGCTTACCCAGAGAATGAGTTCTAGGACTGCTAAATTAGGTGTATTCTATGAACGTAATGACTAATAATTCCCTTTAGTGGATTATTGCACCATTTTATGTTTTGTGATGCAGAGAATAATTTTGAACTGCCAAAAATATGTTGCCCTAATAGTTTGTCATGTAAAGTAGTATCCGTTTAGTTTGATTTGGTGAAGCTCTGTACCTACTCTTGATGTGCAACTTTTGTGGGCCATGCAAAGTGTTTTATTTGCTTAGCATCTGATGACGATACTGAAAATTGAAGAGAATTGTGTCCTGTGTGCAATAAATTTACAAATTTAACTAACTTTGATTTGTATATGGATCACTTTTGGCGGTCAACAAGTGCAGTCTTGGGTTGGTGTGTGGGGTGGAACTCTGGGTGTGTGTGTTTTGTGTTAGGTTTTCATTACTTGTTTAGGGTCTATGAAAACTGCTTTGTTCCTTTCATCTGTCTCACCAAGTAACTGGTGGAAGTTTGCTGTCTTTCAGATGAACCACCATCCAAGCTGAAGCACGATCAACGGGGTCTTTTGTCGATGGCGTTGGCAGATCGTGATGCTCGTGGGTCTTTATTTATAATCACCTTCAAGGCCAATCACCATCTGGACAGGTTTGTTTGTCAGAAGTGCTTTTATGATGGCTAGCACACAGTTGAACTGTATTTAGTTTGAGTTTGGCTTGCATTTAGACACTGTGTTCCTAATTCCCATAATTTAACCATTGCTCTATGCATGATAAAATTTTTACATTCTACATTTATTTCTTGATATTGGAGTGTCCTGACAGGAAGTATGTAGTTTTTGGGAAACTTGTGGAAGGGCAT
Source organism: Rhododendron vialii (assembly GCF_030253575.1). Classification (NCBI taxonomy): domain Eukaryota; kingdom Viridiplantae; phylum Streptophyta; class Magnoliopsida; order Ericales; family Ericaceae; genus Rhododendron; species Rhododendron vialii. The sequence goes on from NC_080558.1 coordinate 39,669,943, forward strand.
GTTGTTCTGGAGAAGATTGAAAATGTGGGTGATGAAGTCGGGAGACCATCTGTGACAGTGAAAATCATCAGTTGCGGTGAATTGCTCGAGGGTGAGAATTACAGAGATTTTTTTTTGGCAATTATTTCTTCATAGTCATGAAATTTTGCTCGTAGGAATCTCGGGTAGTTGAGGTCTCATGTGTGGTAATCATGTTCAAGGTTATTTGTTGAATTCGACTATCCCGAGGTCTCGGCAGTTATTCCCAAGTTTCTTATGTTTTGGGGTGGTGTGTGTATTAGCTGAATGTGTGCATTACGAAGTGGGTTTTACTTCTTGGTTTATTATCATATTGTGCAGAGAAAATGAAGGTAAATAAAGCGAAAATGGGGAAGGATGCTTCATCGGAGGCTAACAGTCATGAAGTCCGTCGCAGAAGAAAGCACAAGAAATCATCAAAGGGGAGAAGGAAAAGGAGGAAAAGATATTACACGTCCACTTCTGAATCCGATACTTCCTCAGATAGGGAGATGGAATCAGAAAGGAAAAGGAAGAAAAGATATTACTCGTCCACGTCTGAATTCGATACTTCGTCAGATAGCGAGATGGAATCAGAATCGGAATCTGATTCCGATTCTGATTCAGATACATCATCGTCGTCTGGCTTAAGTTCTTCAAGTGATGATAGACGTAAGAAGAGGAAAAGATCTTCTAGGAGAGACAGGTATAGACATGGAAAAAGGAGGGACAAACGGCGTGGAAGAAAACGCAGGAGGCATGGTAAGAGATCAAAGCGCCGATCAAAAAGGTATTTTTTTACTAGTGATTTAGTTAAGGTTTGCGTTGGCTAATCTTGGTTTTTTCCCCAGACTGATTGATAGTATTGTACCATCTCTCCACACTTATTCTAATTTTATTGGGATCAGGGAATCGATGATCTCTTGAATCTCTTCAGTTCAATTCCACGACCTTCGTGGATTTGGAGATCCATATATGCATTGACATTTGACATTTGACACTTGACGTTTTTGTCTTTTTAGCACCAATGGAAAAGACAAAAACTCACGTCTCAAACATGATTTAACCAAAATGTATTACACTAGGGGATAATAACTATTGAAGCGTCAAGTGTTAACTGTCAATGCATATAGCCATGAATGTAGTGGAGTTGAACTGGAGATATTCAAGAGATCATAGATTCCCTGATCTTAATAAAATTGGAATAAGAGTGGAGAGATGGTAAAATACTTTCAATCTGTCTTATTGGCAACATGGAAAATTTCTTCAACGTTGCTGGGGCATCAGGGCTGGGTTATTGCTTCAGAATAGATATTGCAATTTCTTGATTCAATTTACGGAATTCTTGATGAGAATATTCTTCCTATCCTCACTGATGCACTTGTGAATAAGGTTGAGGTTGCATCATGATGTATTATCTTTGATAAGTTTGGTCCTTGAGCATAAGGTTGTGTTTGCATTGCGATGTTATATCTCAGTCCTTGACTGATGGTAAAACGTAATATCCTCTATAACACTTTCTGCTTGGAGAAGCTAGCTAGGTGAAAGAGTTTTTGCTACTATTTGTCTCATGTTTTTCTCAGATTTCTTTTTCTTTTTCTTTTCTTTCATTTGTGTCTGTTTCTTTTGTTTATATTTTCTTGGTTGCTTGTTTTATCCAAGTGTGGTGGAGGAAAATCTGTTGCTTCTAATCTTTTGATGCGGTAATGAGTACCAGTTTATGTTTTTAGTCTTGTATTGCGCTGACGGTCTCCCTTTTTGCTACATTGTTAAAGGGCATCTGATAGTCTTGCTGACACTGAGAGCGAGAGTAGAAGTGAAAGTAGCTCAGAAGATGGTAATGCTGATGTTGAGGGGCCAGATCAGAAGCATAAAACCCAAACTCAGATATCTGGTATGGTCCCGTCCGTACGTGTGCTATGCTTTTTATGTTTTAGTCTGTTCGGTTTATCCTGAAACTGTGTTTATTTGTGTGTAAAGGTACTATAATCAATGTATGCTAGTCTAGATGCATTCATTGCGAACTAGTTTTGATAGGTATCTTCCATATTGATTGATTGATATTTTCTGATCAGGATAGGAGCTAACCTCAGCTCTGTTAGTTGTATTATATGCATTTGCAAGAGCCTTGGAGTGCTATATAATGAACAGATTGTCTGCATCTTTTTGTTTTGTGTCCTATAACGTGTCTTGTCATTTTTCCTTATGTCATGTCCTTTTCTTACTTGTCTATTTTGGTATTCTTATTTGGTCCATGCTGTGAGATTCTGGAAGCAGATTTTCCATGGTTAAAATGCTTGAGAATTTACGCAAGGTAATGGCATTTTTTTGACAATTATTGCTTCACATTCTGGTTTTGCTTGTATCCAATATGTATTCAACAATATCTAGGCTACATTATGTGCTAAGATTATTATTACTCCGGCATCTTAAACTCATTAAAGAACACCAGTCTCCTTTGTTCTTCATGCGTTGTTTATTAAATGCTTTCTGTTTCCTCATGTAGTTGGAAATCAGTCTCCTTTGACCGTGGAGGGACCTAATCCTCGCAAAAATGGAGTGACAACTGATATGTTTGAAAGAGAAGAGGGTGAGTTAAGCAAGGAAAATGGAGAGCGGTGGAGCAATGGAGTAGACCCGCAAACTAATTTAGCGGATGACAGCCCAGCAAAATCTAGGTTTACTTTCCATGCTAATCACCCTTCATTTATTATTTATTTGAATGATTCCTTCTGGATATGGTTTTTATGTAAAAGTTGGTCAGCAGGAGCCACAACATTAGTGCTGGAAGGACTAGGAGCAAGAGCATGAGTATTAGTCCGACAAAGAACTTGGGCAAGAGCCAGAGTTTGAGCCCAAGAAAGAGCTTGAGCAGGAGTCCTAGTGTTGATAAGAGCCCTATACAAGTCCCTCGAAGTAGCAGGAGTATAAGTAGAAGCCCTGTAAGAAGAAGTGCCAGCGGAAGTCCTCCTTTGAGGGGCAAAAAGGGAAGAAGCATTAGCAGGAGTCCCTTGAACTCCCCACCTCGAAGGAACCTTAGCCGGACCCCACCAATAACTTCATCAAGGAAATCATCGCGAACAGTGAGCAGAAGCCCTGTAAGAGCTGTTAAAAGGAGTCTAAGCAGAAGCCCTGTTAGGTCTTCTAGAAGAAGTGTGAGTAGAAGCTCAGGTAGGGCCCCTTCCAGGAGAAGCGCTAGCAGGAGTCCAGTTAGGGCACCTACAAGGAACAATCGTCGCAGCTATTCAAAAAGCCCTGTTTCTGATCGTGGAAGGAACTTATCAAGAAGTCCTTCCCTAGATGGGTCCCCTAAACGCATCAGAAGGGGAAGAGGCTTCAGTGAGCGCTTCTCTTATGCACGCAGATACAGATCCCCTTCGCCAGATCGTTCTCCTGTGAGGTCGTATCGTTATGGCAGTAGGATTGATCGTGACAGGTATAAGTAAACATTTTTTTTGTGAACTTATTAACAAGATCGGTACTCTTATTCCTCTACTTTTTTATTTGATCTTATAAAGTTGTTGACAGTCATTTGTGTTGCTAGATTTTACAGGAGATCCCCTAGGCGTTACAGGAGCCCACCCAGAGCAAGAACTCCTCCAAGGTCTGTGGTCTGCCTGCTCCTGCTAGTTAAATTCACAGTTTGTTTTCATTAGCCTTTTTTCTTTGTCCCTTCTAAATTGACTTGGTTTATACTTTCTAGCAAGATCTCTCGTTATATTTTGTAAATTTGATCACCAACCGCTTATCAAAAAAAAAAAAAAAAATTGATCACCAACCTATTTGAGTTTGGGCTGACCAGTTTTTAATGCTCTTCTACCGCTAGCTTTGATAGAGGTTGGTAGGCTTTGTGAACTTTTTAGGCATACCCTCCAATCGACACATTTTCAGGTACACACACACTTGTAGGGCACTTACAAGGATGCCACCGGCCTTTCCCGTTTATGGATAGAATGCCCGCTTGTCAGTTTGACAGAATAATTTGTTTTGTTCTTTAGAAATAGTTTGGGCAAACCGGGATCAGTTAGAAGTGCTAAAATGCCACATCCTGTCAGTATGCGCCCCATGCAGCAAGCTATTTTCGCATTGAATTCTTGCTTGCAGAATTTATTCTCGGGCAGTTAGTTGGATTGGCATGCAGTCCTGGTTCTCCTTGTCAGCATAAAAATATGGGAGATATGTATTGTTCTCTTTGTGATTATTACTTTTATCAAAGTTCTTTTTGGATTTTATGTGAACTCTATAGTTATATAAAAATGTTTCATTTAGTTGCTACCATGCCCTATAGTTTAACTTTTGCTGTCTATTGATCCAATTTTTGTTTCAAAGGGTATTTCGGGTGATTTCAATTTACTTTAGTCCACTTTAGAAGCATGTACTATGGCACCTATCCCTATCCAGTTCTATTGGGTTGATTAATTTCGTGCGATTGAATTTGGATTCCATAGAAGATAAGAAAGTTGTATGTCGACCAGATTAAGATAAATGGTATTATTATTACTTCTCAGTAAAACTCGTATTTGCTAAAAAGAGAAGGGGAAATTCTTTTATTTGCAGATACAGAAGCAGAAGAAGCAGGACGAGGAGTCCCTTATCACGGAGCCCAATCCGTAACCGTGACCGCCGCCGTTACAGCCGCAGTCCTATTCGCAACCGTTCTCCTGTCAAGACATCCAGAGTCGACGATTCCCCACGTGCTGAGAGGCGGAGGTCACCTTCTCGTACCAGAATCTCATCAATATCAAGCTCCTCACTCGACTCCGAATCGCCCAAGAAGGCAAGCAAAGACCGGTCAAGGTCATTTTCTAGAAGCCCCCAAGCCGGGAAGAAGGGCTTGGTCTCTTATGGAGATGGTTCTCCTGACTCCAGCGACAGATAAGGATCTGTTGGCATTGACAGTAATGGTTTGAGTTGATAAATCCCTTGCTCGCAAGTTTTTCTTCTTTTACGTATCAAGTCACAATGATGTTTGGGACTGTGGTAGAGGGAATTCGGGAGCTTATCTGGTTATGTCTTTTGGTTTCGATGTTGGCCGTAATTTTAGAGACGTACGAGTAAATACTGGATGTGTTGCCTTGACTTAGTAATTTTGGTCGGAGATATTTGACTTCTAAAGTTTGTTAGGGAATTTGGCCATTGTGAGGAGGAACTACTGTTTGGCCATGGGAGGTGTGATTTGATTAGCAGTGGGTTTTTGTTACATTTCTCTGTCCGTTTTCTTTGATAATTTGGTTCGTATCCCACACGATCGTTACTTATGTCATATTTTTCATTATTCACATTAATTGCCTGTTAAATCATTTTCTTTCGGGCTTGATGTCATTTTTGTTATTGCCAATTGTCTCTATCCTTGTAGAAAAGCATTAAAAACCCAAAAGAGCGGTTCCAATCATTTGCACGATACTCAGATGATTGGAACTCTTAAAAACATGTTTAAACAAATTGAACTGTTCTAATAATTTGTGTGAGACTCGAAAATGGTTTTGTGTCAAAATTTGCATCAACTTTTGTGTGAAGGGAACCCCTTTGTATGCGCGCGCGTGTGTTTATTGTGTGTGTGTGCAAACACTCTTCAATTAGCACCCTTTTGGAAGTTATTTGGGTGATTGGGTCAGATCAAGTTAGTGAATAAACTAGTGGTGACAAAATATTTCAGACTGTTGAAGGGACCATGTAATCAGCTCTAAGAATATAGTGTAGAACATGTTCCATAAGACTGCTAGTGTAGAACATGTTCCATAAGACTCCTAATTAACTAAAGGAGCCACCTTTTAACATTCTTTGGCCAAAATTCATATAACAAACAGGACCAGTTCTACAGTAAATGGAAGGAATTTACTAATGTATTTTTGGTCAACTAATCACAGCTACATAATAAATGTTAATTAATAACGTTAATTTTCGCGTTCCAAAGAATATATCTCATCTGCATCGTCTGAAACTCAGCTGAGTCAACTTAATCGAGTCAATAAACTCAGTCAAGCCAGCGATACTAAACAAAGTAAGTACTACAAGTCTGGTCAAGCAGGAGAACTACTAATCAGTAATTAGTTCTTTTTTTTTTTTTCTACGGCAAGATTTGCCCCTTGACCTTCCAATTGAGAGTGTACAACGGTGACGAACCTAGGCTAGTCTTGTTTGGCTGCCCATATTTTTTGGAATATTGTTTTTGACCCCAGTATTCGTAATCAACGCTAAAATAACTTGAACCGCAAGCATTTATATTTTTTTTCACGGACCAGTTATGATTTGTTTCACAAATCAGTACTATCCGTAATAACGAACACAACATTAATTCGTAACATTCATAACTTGCCCTTTTAGGGTGTCCACCAAGTACAGTTGTCCAAACAGGCTCCAACTGGCCAAGGCTAGTAAAAGTCAATCTCGGTCAAGTTGACCTAGGGTTTGCTCTCATTTATGTATGACTCAGTAGAGAAGGGAATGTGTTTTTTCGACTATTTACTTCTTCAACTATTGCAGATTTGAACTTCTTGATCTACCAGTGGTTTCAATAATCAAGAAACTTGGAAACACTCTATCTAGCTATCCGCGTTTCCTAGCGAGATCGGGACGATATTCGACCGGCTTTTCGATAACAAGGAGGCAAGCTGATATGCTTTACTCAAGAAAAAAGCCCAGTACAAAAGTGCGTACTTGATTAATGTCCCTATGGGTGGGGATCGTGTCGTGTCATCTCGTGTTCGTGTCAGAATTCTCTCAATCCTAACTTGACATGTTTAGCTTTTCGTATTATCGTGTCGTGTCATATTCGTGTTCCGTGTCAGAAATAATCGACTCTAACCTGCTAACTTTGTGTCCGGTTCGGGTCGTGTTATCGCGTCCTTTCATAAATTCTCACCCCGCATCGTGTCGTGTCATTTTCGCCTCAGAATTCTCTCAACCCTAACCCGACCCGTTTAACTTTTATTGTTATTGTGTCATACTCGTGTTCTGTGTCAGAAATAACTGACTTTAACTCGCTAATTTCGTATCGGGTTCACGTCGTGTTGAAAATTATCACCCGCTAAATGTCCCCCAATTAAAGGGAGCCTCTCCAATTTCAGTCTCCTAATAATCTATGGCTACCAACAATGGAGCCATAACAAATTGGTATTCTTGTTTTCTTTTCCTCATTTTCTTCTTTGTATTCCTATTTGGTTTGTCTCATGCATTAGACTCCATTAGTCTCAACGCAATACTGAGAGACAATGAAACCCTTGTTTCTACCGGTGGGGTTTTTGAGTTAGGCTTCTTCAGTGACCCTTTTACCGGCAATCGCTACATGGGAATATGGTTCAAGGACGACCCCCGGAAAAGGCCGGTTTGGGTCGCGAACCGAGACAATCCCCTGATAAACTCCACTTGTTTTCTTCAAATTAGGTACGACGGGAATCTAATTCTCATAGACAGGCGTCTAGTACCGGTGATTGTCAACTCGGGCGCGCTTTCAACGTCCCCAAACACAACTGCAACGCTTCTTGATACGGGCAACTTTGTTCTCCAAGTAGGCGCGAAGATGGTTTGGCAGAGTTTTGATTATCCAACGGATACTTACCTTCCTGGCATGAAAATTGGGTGGTTTGGGTTAACAAGCGATCTACCAACGATACAAGTTCTTTCATCATGGGCAAGTCCAAGCAACCCAAGCCATGGAGATTTCACGTTAGGGGTTGATTACATGGTTGCGAATTTGAGTGTCTATCGCGGGGATAGCGCTCATGTGAATATTGGCTATTGCGATGGAACAAGAATTCGTTTACTTTTCGCGAATTCTTCCAATAGCTTTAATTTTAGTTATTTTTCTAACCCGAATGAGTCTTATTTCACTTTCACTACTATTGAGAATTATTCTATGTCATGGCTTGTTATGGCCTCAACCGGGCTCATAGACGAATATACCCTCTCTGATAGCGGTATTTCAATGATGAGTCATTCGTTATGTGAAGAATTAGGTAATTATACAGTCAATGGCAGTTTTTGCTTGCCTTCAACTCCATCCACATGCAATGCCACATTTTCAGCGATCAGTGGTTCACTGTCAACTTCATCAATCGCTAATGGTTCGATTGTCATGGGATTTAGCAATTGCGAATCCATTTGCTCGAGCAATTGTTCTTGTGTTGCTTATACTGCTCCTGCGACTGATCAATCCGGATGTCAAATGTATTTTGGGAACGAAGATGATCTATCCAACATCATACAAAAACGAGGAGGTCTAGTGTATGTCCGAGGCGATATTCTTCCAAGAAAACATAGTAGTAAGTATTAACTCATAATTCATCATTGGCATAAAGAAAATGATTTTCACACTTCCTTCGTAATATAGACACTCCGAAAACGACTGCGGGAATCTCTTTCTTCGCTTATTAAATATTACTGTATTAACTGATCACGATCATGTAAATGAAAATTCTTTATCTAAAGAATTCATAAATGATTATTGGATTGATAATTTTTCGATAACTGATAATTGGACTGATGCTTTTAGAAGCCGGAAGCAAAAGGATGCTGTGGGCGATTCTTGGTGGTTCATTGGTCACCATTTTTCTAGTTGCAGCCTCTCTATGGTGCTACATACGTCACAGACGTCGCGATTCCACAGGTTCTCTCTCTACTTCTCTTTCACATACGAATACACACCCGCATGAGTTTTGGATCGTGGGGTTGTCAAATACTTAGACTCGCATTTGGCAACGGGAAAAGGGCGAAGTTTATAATTTTAGTGGGCTCTTTGAAATAGGTTTTTTTTATTTTATTTTAAATATCCGTGAGTCAAATCTGTATAGTACTATTAATCAATATCAAACTTGTTTTAAGAGATTTCACTAGCACAATAAGGTCACTTGACTCCAGAGACCACACCCTCCCTCAGCTCGTGACACCAACACATTCAACGACTAGTGGCGGAATTAGTATTTGAATTCAAGGGGACGCGTTAAGATAGAATTTTCATGTTAGGAACAGTTGATTCTAACGTGAATATAGTTTATGTTCTTCGAGTTTGCATATATAGAACATTTTTACAATGTCAGAAAATAAATTTCGAGAGATGGTTGATAGCATGTTGTCAGTGATTACTTGATATCACAATTACAACCACCTTTTTTATGTTTTAATTTTTTAACAATATATTATATTATAACATAAAGACTAACTTCATAATATAAGAAGACAGTGGGGCCGGAGATGGCCCCGCCCCCTTTGTAGGTCCGCCCCTGCATCCGACATTCATGCATAAAATTCAGTCGTGACCCTAGTAATTATGTTGGTATTGTTACCAGTGAACCAAGTAAGGAGCCAAGATGATGCAAATACAAGTGCAGTCCAAGTCTTCATACTTCAAATGGGTACTAATGCAACATCTATGAACAATGAAACTGCTGCTGCTAGACTTGAATTGAATGGAGAGAGAGACCAGGATTTGCCCATGCTCAGTTTTTCTACCATAGAAACTGCTACCGATTACTTTGCAATCAGAAATATACTTGGAGAAGGTGGCTTTGGAACGGTTTACAAGGTAAATCATCGATTACATACGTTATTTCCTATTGATGCCAAATTTCCGCGCTACTAACACGATATATTGTTGTGGTTTTGGCCCTTAACTTTAGGGTAGGCTGCGGCAAGGTCAAGAAATCGCGGTGAAAAGGCTTTCCACAAGATCTCGGCAGGGGATAATGGAGTTCAAGAATGAAATTAGCTTGATTTCTAAGCTCCAACATAAGAATGTTGTCAGTTTACTCGGGTGTTGCATTCATGGCGAGGAAAATATACTAGTTTACGAGTACATGTCGAACAATAGTTTGGACTCCTTCATTTTCGGTATGCATTTTATTGTTGTTGACATATATATGAATTGTCTTTAGATGTTCACCTTGATTTGTATGCTAAATTATGGTGAATTCTTTCTTCGTTGCAGATTCTACCAAACGGAAGTTATTAGATTGGACAAAATGTACAAAAATTATCGAAGGAATTGCTCAAGGGCTTCTTTACCTCCACAAGTACTCTAGGTTAAGGATAATACATTGCGACTTAAAACCAAGTAATATCTTGTTGGACAGCGATATGACTCCCAAGATATCTGATTTTGGCATGGCGAGAATTTTTGAGGAGAACGAAAGTCGACCTATGACAAAAAGGATTGTTGGAACATAGTAAGTAGAACTTTGTTTAATTTACAAAAATCAATACACGCACACACATAATTCATTATTGTCTAACACATTGGAACGTCACATTGAGCAGTGGCTACATGTCTCCTGAATATGCCCGGGAGGGCCTTTACTCTGAGAAATTAGATGTGTTCAGCTTCGGAATCATTGTGCTAGAGATATTAAGTGGCAAGAGGAACATTGCCTTCTGTGAGACTCTTCATACTTCAGATCTAGTTGGCTATGTAAGCACCCTTGATAATTCTTTGTTTCCTCAAATAGTACATACTTCTGGTGCTGCTTGAATTTTTTTGTTAGGTGTGTTGACGAAATATCGATCTTTCTTCAGGCATGGAACTCGTGGAAAGAAGGGAAGCACACGGAGTTCATGGACTCGACATTAACGATTTCTTGCTCATCAATCGAAGCTCTACGGTACTTACAAATAGGTCTCTTATGCGTGCAAGAGAGACCATCGGATCGACTGTCAATGCCGGAGGTCGTCTCGATGCTTAGCAACGAGGCGACGGCTCTGCCTTATCCCAAAGAGGCTGCTCTTTTGGGCTATGTCAGCAGCAGTACTGAGGGCGAGTCATCAAAAAACAACCAAGGACCATGGGTTACGTCTGTTGAATCAGTTGTGTCAGTGATATCTCCTAGATAGGCTAGCTTGTTTGTGTACCATTGGCAGCCCTGAGTTCATTTTTTAGTTCCAGATTTGTAGTCACAGAAAATTGTACATCTGACGGGTTCGTACACTGGCACGACAGTAAAGTTGTTCTATTGTGATCTGGAGGTCACGGGTTTGAGTCCCAGAAACAACTCCTCTGTTTGCAAGGATAATGTTGCATACATCAACCGTTCTTTAGATTCCGCAATGACGTAAGAGTGCCTTGCGCACTGAGTTTGCCATTTTAGAAAATTGTATTTATACAAACTTGTAATTATTTTACAATTTGGTCTACATTCCCAATACTCACATACACAAAAAACAAACTTGGCAACAGAGTCGTATATACGAAGGATATAAATTTTGTTTAATTTCCTAGACTTCCTCTCCCTTCATTTCCTCCTTTAGTCTCATGCATCATTCTTGTTCCTCTGGGGTATTATCCTTGGGTTGGGCTTGGCCCATAGTTTTAAATAAATTTTGGACTTGTGATTTTATTTTTTCTTTAAATTCAGATTATCCCACAGATCATGGAGTGAAAACTTTCAATGAATCTTTACAATTTCCATAATGTAGTTTCTCACTACAGTATTGAAAATTCAAATGAGATTTGGAGGGTTTTGATATTGGTATTCAATTAAGTGAGCTAAAATACAACGTTGACGTACCAATAAGGAAAATATATTGTCAAAGAGAATCCAATACAAATGGAAGGATTTGATTACTGGTCATCTTTTACAAATTTATCAAAGAATCTTTTTTCCTAAATTAAAGGATATGATGCAAAATGAAAAGATTATATATTATTTAAAAAAAAAAATAGAAAGTTCCTTATTTTTGTTTTTATTTATTTTGTTAGGAATCTTGCAATTATAGAAATAAGTGTTTACATTATTTAGTTTTTCAATTTAGTTTATTTAGTTTCCTTTTAAGAATTATTTGATTAAGAAGACTCGATTCTAACTTTGGTAGTTTCCTTTTTCTTTATTTCCTAGTGTGTAGGGTTTCTCCTACTATAAATTATGTTGTAAGCCTTAGGGCTATTCAGTTTTTGGATGATTAATGAAATTATAAAGAGTGTTCTCTTTTATACCAAATTCTTTGGTATTCTACAGAATCAACAAAGTGTTTGATGCCTTTATTCTTGGGTATTCTTTGACTAAACAGGTTTAGAGAAGGATTTCGATCTCCGGGTATTCGTTACAAATCAACGAATTTGGACTCAATTTAGTAGTTTTGTGTTTCAACAAAGTGTTTGATGCCTTTATTCCTGGGTATTCTTTGACTAAACAGGTTTAGAGAAGGATTTCGATCTCCGGGTATTCGTTACGAATCAACAGATTCAGACTCAATTTAGTAGTTTCGTGTTTCAATTGGCTTCTGCTGCATCAGGATATGTTACATTTTCTTGTAAAAATCTTAATGTCTATAATTAATTAAAAAACGGGTGTATACTTGGTAATGTTTTAAAATTTAAAAACTAAATGGTAATCTATATATCATGTCTTCTATTGGAATAGGAAAGGTTTCTCAGCCGTAGGATTTGTGGAGATAGGTTTCAATGGTTAGGATTTATGGGTGGATGTATGTAAGATTCAAAAACTGAGCTCCCTTTTTATAGTACGTTATTAGGTTACAAAACTATAAGATGAAATCTCAAGCCAATATTTAGGAGTATAATTTTTCTGCAAGAAGATCTTCAGTCTATCTCTCACTTAACTTACTCTCTCTTTTGTTAATAGGTAATTATAATTTGATAAAAATTACTATTCGATCAGTCATAACCATCCATACCTATTTCATATAGCGTCAAAATTTAGCATATGTTACGCGAGTGCTATCCGAGTGTTATTTCAGTATTTTGTCCACCCATCAATAGAGTGGAGGAATATTATCTACCTTACGTCCACGTTTCATATGGTCATACCGATGAGACAGGATCAATGATTGAGTAACTCGACTATATGACTTGCCATTAACCATTGATCTATTGCTTCAGAAAATTCAAGAAAAGTGCAACTATATCTTCAAGGTCTCTCCGGCCACCTCGATCACCCCAATGCACAATTCTTGAAGCTACTTCACCCTAACGCTTAGCGTGTGAAACGACTGTAGGAGGGATTAGCAGTAGGAGTTGGTTTAAGTTGCGCACCCTGCATATATTACCAGGGATTATGTTATATATACGGAGTTGAATGTATACATAACTTATATAAGAACCAAACTCTTTTAGATTCAAACTTGGTATACATATACGGAGTTGAATATATGGATAACGTGTATAGAAGAATAGTACGTTATTATAGGTTATAAAACTATAGGATGAGATCTCAAGCCAATATTAGGAGTATAATTTATCTGCAAGAGAAGATCTTCAGTCTAGATCTCTCACTTAAATTACTCTCTCTTTTTGTTAATAAAGGTATTTATAATTTGACAAACTACTATTCATGTCATAATTACCACCATAACATATTTCATATACGTCAAAATTTAGCATATGTTACACGAGTGCTGTTTTGTCCGCCCATCGATAGAGTGGATGAATATTATATCCGCCTTATGTGGGTGGAGCGTCTCATACGGTCATACCAAATTGCTTAGCGCAACTTATTATAACATTCCTTACACAAAATCAGTTCAGTCGGATAACTTGAAGTTCTTGATCGATTTATACTTATGATCTTCAGTAAGATTTTTATTCTGGAATTTTAAACCAAGAATTGCGTGATTCGATCAAGGACATACTGATATTCAAACGAGCTAATTTTTTGCATGAAAAAGTTAGAAAATCACGCATGACATAATGAACGGTTCTAATAATCAGGACGGGATCAAATGGTCGATAAGGTGAGTAATTTTCATCCAATTTTTAGGTGCATGGCCAAAGAAAATAGCACTCGATCGACTACGACTTGCCAAGGCTATTCATCATCATCTTGGTCCAGTTGACGTTGGGGTTGGTCCTATTAATATAGGAGTACTACTCAATACAGGGGATATGCTTTTCAATTATCTACTTGATCTTCAAGTTGTCCCATTATACCCATTGATCTATTGCTTCATAGAACTCATTAAAACTGCAAATTCCATTAGTCATCCCCCATTAAAATAGGTCTCTCCAATTTCAGTCATCTAATCCCTCTGTAATGGGAACCAATTATGGAGGGTCTTCATCTTATCTTTTGCTCATTTTCTTCTTCATGTTTGGTTTGTCCCATGAACAAGACTATTCCATTAGCTCTGGAGGAACACTGAGAAACAATGAAACCCTTGTCTCTGCTGGTGGAGTTTTCGAGTTGGGCTTCTTCGGCGTCCCTTCTACCGGCAATCGCTACCTGGGAATATGGTTCGTGGATGACCCCCAGAAAAGGCCCGTGTGGGTTGCCAACCGCGATAATCCCCTGACCGATTCCACTTGTTTTCTTCAAGTAAGGGACGACGGAAATCTGATCCTGGAAGACAGGCGTCTAACACCGATGATTGTCAACTCTGGCGCGCTCTCAGCGTACCCAAACACAACCGCAACGCTTCTTGATACCGGAAACTTTGTCCTCCAGGCGGGCACGAATTTGGTCTGGCAGAGTTTTGATTATCCATCGGATACTTATCTTCCTGGAATGAAAATTGGTTGGTTCGGATTAACGAGCGATGTGCCAACGCCATATTTTCTCTCGGCATGGGAGAGTTCAACTGACCCTGGCCACGGAGATTTCACGTTAGGAGTCGATTACAAGGTCGCGAATTTGACTGTCTATCGCGGTGATAGCACTCACGTGGATATTGGCTATTGGGATGGAAAAAGAATTCATTTACTTTTCGCGAATTATTCCAATAGCTTTAATTTTAGTTATTTTTCTAACCCGAATGAGGCTTATTTCACTTTCACTACCATCGGGAATTATTCTATGTCATGGCTTGTTATGGCCTCAACCGGGCTCATTGACGAATATACCCTCTCTAATCGAGGTATTTCAATGATGAGTCATTCGTTATGTGAAGCTTCAGGTAATTATACAGTCAATGCCAGTTTTTGCTCGACTCCATCTCCGTCCTCCTGCAATGGCACGTTTTCAGCGATCAACGGTTCGTTCCAAAATTCGTCAATCGTTAACGGTTCGATTGAGATGAGTTTTAGTGACTGCGAATCCATTTGCGCGAGCAATTGTTCGTGTCTTGCGTATATTACTCCGACAAATCAAATCGGATGTCAAATTTATGCTGGGAGTAAGGATCATCTATACAACATCATACAACAAGGAGGAGGTCTAGTCTATGTCCGCGATAACATTCCAACAAAAAAGAGTAAGTACGAACTCATGATTTATATCATTTACATAATGGGAAATAGATCATAATAGTAAGTACGAACTCATGATTCATCATTTAAAAAATAGTAAGTACAAACTCATTATTTATCATTTACTGATTTACATAACGGGAAATAGATCATAATAGTAAGTACGAACTTTTCATCATTTTAAAAATAGTAGTGAGTACGAACTCGCGATTTATCATTTTAAAAATTCATACGATTATCAATTTAATTTATTTTTTCCTTCTATTTCCATGGTGGGATTAATATTGGTTAACAGTTTGAAGGTCCCCTGTTTTTTTTGAAACATATAACAGAACAACCTCATCGAACATTAGAAAATTCTTGATCAAGAAAATTAATTAAAGGCTAATTAGTACCTGATCATTGGATTGTCATTAACTTTTGGAAGCAGAAAGCGAAAGGATGCTGTGGTTGATTCTTGGGGTTTCGTTGGCCACCGTTACTCTAATTGTAGTCTCCCTGTGGTGCTACATACATCGCAATCGCAAAAATCGAAATTCCACAGGTTCTCTCTCTCTCTCTCTCTCTCTCTCTCTCTCTCACACACACACACACACACACCCACCCCCAAACACGATTTCCAGATAGTGGGGTTGCAGAAACGATATGGGTTGTGTGTTTCCATGTCAAGGGTTTGGTAGTTTTGGTTAATTCTTGTATTTTTTGATGAAATCTTTGTAGTCTTCGGGTATTGTGAAATGAATTGCTTGCCAGTTTCAAAAAAAAAAAAAAAACGATATGGGTTCTGTACGCGTGAGTACAGGTTTGTAGTCTGATAATCGGACTGTTTTTATGTACGTGCGGATACAGATATCAAATCTGTACCCATAGTGACATTGGTGGGGTTAAGTATCTAGAATCGCGTTTGCCAACAATAAAAAGGTAAAAGTACAAAATTTTAGTGGGATCTTTCGAATACTTTTTTCAATATTTGCGGGCAAGATGCCAAGATTATTGAGCCAAAAACAAAAATAAATTCTGAGATTTTATATGTTGGTATATTGTTACTAGTGAATCAAGCAAAGAGCCAAGTTGATTTAAACCAGGTCACCGTGCTAGATTTTGGCACCGGTGCAGCATCATCTATGAACAATGAAACTGCTGCAGCTAAACTTGAATTGAGTGGAGAGAAAGACCAGGAATTGCCAATGTTCAGTTTTTCTACCATAGAAACAGCTACCGATTATTTTGCAATATCGAATATTCTTGGAGAAGGAGGTTTCGGACATGTTTACAAGGTAAATCATCGATTGCATCAGTTTTGTATATGGTTTTGTAATCCGCTCTTCTAACCCACGATATTATTGAGGCTTTTTTTGTTCTTTTCTTCTTTAGGGTACATTGCCGCAAGGTCAAGAAATCGCGGTGAAAAGACTTTCCACGAGATCTGGACAAGGAATAGTGGAGTTCAAAAATGAAATAAGCTTGATATCTAAGCTCCAGCATAGGAACCTCGTGAGGCTACTAGGGTGTTGCATTCATGGTGGAGAAAATATACTGGTTTACGAGTACATGCCTAACAAGAGTTTGGACTCCTTCATTTTTGGTATGCATTTCGCGATCTTTGACATATGAATTGTCTCCCAAGTTCCTTCTGGATTTGTATGTTGATGGATGCAAATTTCATCTTGAACGCAGATTCAACCAAACGGAAGTTATTAGATTGGGCAGGCCGTACAAAGATTATCGGAGGAATCGCTCAGGGGCTTCTTTACCTTCACAAGTACTCTAGGTTAAGGATAATTCATCGTGACTTGAAAACAAGTAATATCTTGTTGGACAGCGAAATGACTCCCAAGATATCTGATTTTGGCATGGCAAGAATTTTCGAGGAGAATGAAAAGCGAGCTGTAACGAAAAAGATTGTCGGAACATAGTAAGTAGAAGAACTTGCTTCATTTGCAAAAACAAAAAAAAAACGAAAAAGAACAATCGACCTAACGACTAGTGCTAGCACACACATATACACATGAAGTATATACGTTGTCTAATACATTTGAATATCACTTTGAGCAGTGGCTACATGTCTCCTGAATATGCCATGGACGGCCTTTTCTCAGAAAAATCTGATGTGTTCAGCTTCGGAATCATTGTGCTCGAGATAATAACCGGCAAGAGGAACGTTGCCTTCTTTGATACTGACCATTCTTCAAACCTACTTGGCTATGTAAGCCCCTTTTGATAATCCTTTGCTTTATGATACACTGTGAACTTGGGAAGTCAGAATTCTTCTACTCTATATCCCCTTCCCACCTTTTTTTTTTTTGAGTTTCTAGAAGCGATCTAATTTTATGTTCGTTTTGTTGATGGAATCGGTTTTTGTAGGCATGGAACTTGTGGAAAGAAGGGGAAAACACAGAGTTAATGGACTCGACATTGGCGAATTCTTGTTCTTCAAGCGAAGTTCTCCGGTACATACAATTAGGTCTCTTGTGTGTGCAAGAGAGAGCGGAAGATCGACCGTCAATGTTCGACGTCGTATCGATGCTTAGTAATGAGACCATGGCTCTGCCTTATCCCAAAGAGCCTGGCCTTCTGAGCTATGTTAGCAGAAGCAGCACTACTGAGGGTGATTCATTGAAAATCCAGCAAGGGCAAGGTTCGCAAAATGTTCAATCAGTTATTTCAGTGATATCTCCTAGATAGCTTATCTTTGTATATACCAATATCAACCGTCCATCCATCTATAGCCGAGATGAAATTTGAGTTGTCCATTACCGAAATTGGACGGCCCAGATGGGACAACAGGATCCCCGGGTTCATACCATTTACAGCCCCCAGTTCTTTTGTTGGTTTTGGAGTTGTAATAATTCTTTTTGTACTTATCAAAGCTTGTAATTATATTACAGTGAGGTCAAATATCCACCATCCACTTTATTTATTTGATCGCCGAAAGAAATTTATAAATCTTTGGATTAGAATTGTAAAGATTAATCGGATCAAAGGAACGACGGCATCACGGCAGAAAATGATCAATCGAACTCGACAATCGTGCGCCGCCCAAGATTCGAAGAACAAGGACAAGATGCCATCCAAAAGCAACAAGGGTCAAAGAAAGACTACGAGCAAATGGAAAACAAACAAGGAACAAATAAACCCAAACCACCATCAATAATACACCTCCAAAAGCAAAACTAAACCAGAGAACCCAACCACAAACTCTTCAGCCGGAGAGAAAGCCAAAAACGGAATGCCTAAAACTACATCAAAACTCAGGTCCAGCTACACCAAATCCCTGCTTTGGCTGCCTAGAAGGGCCAGAACCATGCTTACAGAAGACAAAATTGAACCAATAAACCTACACTAAACAACACTAGCAACTCAGGCAAAAGCTCCATTTGCAGACAAACAACTCCACTGCAAAAGAACAGCTCATTTGCATCCACACCTATGCAAGACCGCTGATCAAACTCTAAACCCAAATGCCAAAAAAAAGAAAAGAGAAGGGGTATATAGCTGAATTGAAGCTTGATTCTCAAAAAACAAACGAACCCCAAATAGAACGCAATTTACTAAGATCGCCCTATTCAAGCTTCAGCGACAAAATCGACTAAAACTCCACAGAGAGTGTATCACCATGTTCAATTTCAACAATTTTCGACAAGTTCAAATTCTCCCCCCTCTAGAATTTACTCCCAACAATATTCACTATTATCCATTACCTTACGAGCCTTTTTTTTTTTTTTTTGTTGGGGTAAGTTAAAGATGTTATTGAACAAACTTGATCATACAATATTCACTTCATCCGGTGGAGAATTGAACCCCTTAAAGAGAATTCTAAAAGCATTCGCTCAAACAACTAGGGCAACCTTTAGGTATGTGTTTTTATCAAACATGCATGCATAGGTTTGATAAAAGCCCCATATAGTGGTCCTGGATAAATATATCTTTAACAAATCTTTGGCAGATAACACCGAATCCTAGTTATGATTGGGAACAGAACAGTCATTAAGAGGTTTGGCAGATAACACCGAATCCTTAAGGGGTTCGATTCCCCACAGGGTGAAGTGAATATTGTTGATCAAGTTTGTTCAAAATTATATTTTTTAAGCTCTTATTTTGCGTAATAGACAATTTTTTTGGAATGAAGGTTATGTTTTTTGACTGAATTCTGTATACTACATAATATATAAGATTTTGTGTGTATAATGTTGGTTAATCGAGCTATTATTTTGTGCGTATATATGCAAGCAATCCCAAGGAAATACGTCCGCATCTGTCTCTTATACCAGTGAGCAACGCAAATCACTTTATAAAGAGACGGCCAATCCCTTGTGTTGCTTTGCTGAGCCGAGGTCGGATTTTCGAGCCATTGCGAGCAGAGCCCGAGCCTGTGGAATATTTTGCTAGCCGAGCTCGAGCCCACACTTCTTGGCACGTTTCGAGCTTGAGCTAGCTAGGATGGCGAGCCAAACCTGAACGAGCTAAAGCTTGACTTGGCTCAGCTCGACTTGTTTGTAACCCTAATGACAAGGGAATGGCTCTTAGAACAAATGATGTAGAACACGCGGAGGCCCAATTTCATGATCAATTGGACCGGTCGAAGCCTCGGATGTCCAAACGTTGTTTAATTATAAATTACCCTATTTAGCAACTTTCGGACGAGCTCGGATCGGGCCCAAACTTAGTGGGCTGACTCATTTTCGCACTGCGATCAATACTCACCACCATAAGTCGTGACTGGTGGTGTTTTTCGGCCTAATTCTTTTGTTTAGGCCTCCAATTGGACGTTTTTGCTATTTTAGGAAATATTTGTTTCGTTAATAACTTTTAGCGTATAATTCCGTAGGAGTTGATTCTTTTTGGGAAAGTCATGTTTTTCTTTCCTTTTTCCAATTTTATTAATTTTCCCAAATTTTGGGAATTTTTGTTTTTGAGTTAGGATTTTGCTAAGATTACGCCTTTTTCTTATAAAAGGGGTTGTAACCTAATGTTTATGCAGCTTTTTTTATCAATAATATTCAGACTTTGTCTTTTTCTCTTGAGGATTCAAGAACTGCTCATGGCTACGAGTACCTATCATTCGTTTGATTAGTACGCAACTAATCTCTTTGTTATTTCTGCTGCGTCAACAAAACCCTAGAATCTCCAAAGGTTGCCTTTTATTGGAGAGTACAAAATTGTGCTAAAATGTGAAGTACGGATCAATACAGCATCCGACCGTTTGGATGTAAGACGTAAGGTTCCGTCTGGACGGAAATTGGCAATAGGTCTTCCGCATCAATTCCTTAAAGGCCCATCCGGACAGACGCGCAGCTCCCATCCAAACGCTCATTACCAAAAGAACCACCAATTCAAGGCATTCTCAACAAAGGTCTTTCTGCCTATGAGCTCTAGTCTAGTTGGCATCTTCTGGTCCTCCCTATGTGGGAGGTCAGGGTTCGAGCCTCATTGTGGGTGTTTGGAATTTAAGGTTATGGATAGCCTCTAAAACCTACTAACTCCTCGCTCGCCCTCGCTGAAAAAAATTCCAAAAACAAAGGGCTTCCCAAGGGCTTGCTAGTTAGTATTTGAATTTCACATGGCCTATAGTGGGATTTGTTTTGGTTGTAAGGAATAAAGTTTTACTGCTGCCAAAGATAAAACTTTTTCAGGGTTTTGAGATGGGAAACAGTGCGAAATCAGAATGTGAACATTTTGGGTTTAGGACTGTACCAGAGCACAATAAAAAGATATTGGAGGACTAAAAAGTAAAAAAAAAAAAAAAAAATTTACTGCAAGAGGTAAATTTTATCATTGAGAATGACGTCACACACGCAGCTACAGCCCACACGTGCACGCAACCGACCATGCAAGCATCTCATAATTACCATTCACGGTACACATGACAGAGATCAGTAAGGATCCGGTAAGGGATCCCTTACGGTAATATCGTGCGGATCTCACCTTCTCGAACAAATTTTGATGATCCAAGCCATTCAAAGTGATCAGAACGTGATTTTAATGGTCCACGCGAGAAATTAGCAAAAAAAATGACCGGAAAGAGCTTGATTGGAGCAGCTTTTATTGAACGGTTTAATAAAAAACTGTTTAAATCAAGCCCTTTCTAATCATTTTTTTGGCTGATTTATCACCGCGACCCTTAAAATCAAATTTTGCACATATTGAACGGCTCAGATCATCTAAATTTGATCCAAAAAGGGGAGTTTCGTACGCTAAGAACCATAAATGATCCCTTACTTGAACCGTGGTGTGACATAAATATCCTATTAATATGTATAATCCGAAAAAAGATAGGCCAAGTGGATATTACGTGAAATAGCTCGACCACGTGGAGTTAGTTCACATCGCACTCAGTGCGTCATGCATGACATCAAATCCTAATGGTAGTTAGGGCGTGACATTCTAAGGCATGTGCCTAGCACACAATTACATGGAGCCTAAGTCGATTCTCGATCATAATGTAAAGCATGTATAGAACTACACTCTAGAAAAGTATGTTGCTACCGTTCACCAAAGAGTTCTATACCTTCCTTCTCTTCAATTGACACTTATTTAGGTATCAGAGTGCCTCTCGACAAATGTACAGCAGGCTAGGCACTATCGATGGTTGATCTTGTTTGGCTAGGTTGGTCTCAAAGATGAAGGACCAGACGTACAGTCACATTCATACTGCAGATGCAAGAACAGAACCAAATCGCTCTCTCCACACGATGATGAACACAATTCTCTGACCAATAGACCAAGGGCGGACCTAAAAAAAAAAAACGGACCAAGGGAGGGCCTAGGGTCAACCTTGGGAGACGGAAATCCTCCCAAGCAACCACTAACTGTGCAGAATTTGTTAACATTTAAATGACTGATCTAATATCCGCGCGTCTTTACAAAGTCGTTTGCCCCTGCCGAGTTGAAATTTTGCGACCGTCCTTATAACGACACACATAGATAGAGAAAAGATCGAGTAGGGTTATATAATAACATAAAAGAAGGGAAAGGTTTCAAAAATGCCTTAGTAGGTTTCATAAGACTCCTAGGTTCTCATAGTTAATGAGTTAGTCAAAATCTAGTTAGATTGCGTGCTCAAATTAAAGTACGTGTAGTCTACTTGAATCTGTTGCCTATTTTTGACCAGTTGAGATCTAATGAAGCTTCTTTTGAAACTGGTGCATGGGACCAATCGCTCATACACACACCTGTTTGTTTCCTTAGAAACCAAGAAAGGAAAATTTCGACATTGATTATTATTTGGGCTTAGATTTGTATGGATCTATGACCGAAAAGAGAAAAGGTAAAGGTACGTAAAACGTTAAGGGGGTTATTGGGCATTGGTCATGGTCATGCATGGAAGCATATTTCCCAAAGAGAATCGAATCAGTCCCCCCTCCTCCTCTCTCTCTCTCTCTCTCTCTCTCTCTCTCTCTCTTGTTCGCTTTAATTTACGCAGCTTGCTACAGCTTCCCTTTCCCACTTCCCAAGAAAAGGGTACTAATCACATTGATACATGCATATACTATCTCATGGAATCGGGGCTGTTGTGAGCAAAACACAGCAGCGTGCATCAGTGCGCAATTTTACTGTTCATAAATATTTTTTGGACGGTTCAAATTTTAAAACAACTCTTCTAGAGAAGAGTTTAACTTTTTTCCGAAATTTTTTTTTTTAATCCAGACCATTAATTGTTGAGACGGACGATGAAATATGGCACAACTGCATGCTGCTGTGTTTGCTCACCCCTTTCCCTATGTCACGGTGTCTTCTTATATTTATCATCCTTCTTTTCCTTCCGGTGTCATTTGTGGAGATTGGGTGGCTATACTTCAAAATTGCTTCTTATAACTTGCATGTTAGTGACTTTTTAGCTGTTGTTTTTCTTAACAATTTAGGTATCCTGACTAGTTTACGTGCACTTTGAATAATTTTGGGAGGCTCAATTCCATCGCCCACTTACGCACAGTCGAAGCAAATCAAAGCTTCATATGGACTAACATGAGAGATTTTGAACCTAAGATTTTAAAAAGAATCAAAACTCTTGAGTCTCAAGTTTTGATCACTAGAACGTTAACTTTTTGCTGGTGTTAATAGGAAAGCACGAGAATACACACTTCGAATCCATACAATGTTTCTGTTGTTTGCAACAAAAAAATTGTGACTTATGTATTTGAATTCAAAACGACAACAAATCCAAGGTGGTTGTGAATTATCTGTGGATGTGATGATTTTATAATCCAAAGTGCATATCGTACTTTGAGTTTTTATATTGTAGCACTAATTACTTCTAGTGATAAGGAGCGCCACTATTGGTACAAACCATGGGTTCGTACATACTGCGTAAATTGCCGTGTGGGGCTCACTACGGATTTCACACAAACGATCCGACCCGTTGATAAATTTTTAAATATTTTTTAAAGTGGATTCGTAACAACCAGCTAGACTGAACATGTTTAAGTACTTGATCCAATCTTTTAACTTTTCATTCAGAAGTTAGGCTAACTTATGATGTTTTAAGGGCATCGAAATCGGCCAAAGAAATTTATAGCTGCTTAGGTCTTTTTAATAATCGAATTTCCCCAACAAAATTGTTGACAAAGTAAATTGTGATCGAAGAATCTAACCTTTTTCGCATCCTAAAAAACATAGTCTTAACATAACTCTTACAAAACTTGGTGACATGAATAATAACCAAAACTTTTACTATTAAATTAAAAGTTCTAAAATTCCAGCCGTTCATTAATTTATTTTATGGATGCATATTTGTGGGAGAGAGAGAGAGAGAGAGAGAGAGATTCAAAATGCATGTATAAAAAGGAGAGGATGATGAGGAACAGAAATGTGACAGCAAAAAAAGGGGGAATATTGCAGTGTTTGTTTGGGAGAGAAAAAAAGAAAAGAAAAAGATGGTCAAATTGGACCTCGAAGACCTCTCTTCCCATCATCAGCTTCGACTATCTTTATCGAAACTCATTCAGATTTTACTTACTTTGATTTTTGAACCCCCTAACATTAATTATTTCCAATTAATTTATAATAACCTGCTTCATTAATTAATTAATATATTCTTGGCTAATTAGCTATTTAATTAAATTACCCTCTCGAAAATCAGAACTTGAGCTTCGGCTTCCGAATCTGACATGCACGAGTGGCACATAAATAAAATACTACAGAGTAAGTGAAAACGTAAATACATGCAAATAAGGATTAAAACCTGAGACATAGCCAAGGATTTAACTTGGAATATCCGATCAACGTGATTTTTTGCGTGGTCAATGTTGTCGACGAGCTCTAAAAAGCGAACGGTTTCGATCATTGTTTGTGGGTTCGGGAAGGACCTAAAAATGATCCAAATTGGTTACTCATTGGACAGGACCCTTGCCCTTAATTATCGGCCGCTGTGTAGCAATTTCTCCGTCATTTGGTACCCATGCACCCTATTGTACCAGCGCTACCAAGAATTCACCTGTATCGGTCGATTCCGGTGGCGTATCGCTTTTTATCTAATCTTTTGCTCGCTTCATATATAGCCGCTTAAGGCGCTCTAGCGCCAGAAATAACTTTAAAAAATTCACTGTAACGATATGCTACTCTCGCTACGTATCATTCAATATTATCGCTTCCAATACACAGCAAACGCTACCGTACGTTACGCAGTCCGCTACCGTTATTTGAACAAAATCGATCTCATCACTTCTTCTTTTTTTTCTGAGCAATTTGTGTCTTGTATTTGCACTGTGATAAAGGATGCAAGTACAATGTATAAAAAGAATTAAAAGAAAAATAACGCAAGAACAATATCGTCCGCACTATAATTTGTACCTTTAATTGGTACTCGATCCACTCAATTGCTGTGAAATCTAGGGTTGTCCCATGGCCCTTTTGACGTGTCTGTACAAAATTGAGTCTCAAGTACAAATATGGAATATTCAAAAAAAATTGTAAAGCATTCACCATTTTCTGTGTTCAAGTGACCGTTGGTAAAGTGGGTCACAGGGGAGCATTCAGTTCTCCTAAAGCACCGTCACTTGGTGCTTCACGTGATGTTTTAGAAATCTTCTTCATCAACATAACTTTCGAACTTACATTTCTTCGAAAGTTATGTACATACTGGTGCGAAGCCCGCACAAATATGTGGTAAAAAAAGTGGCCTTCTGTCGCAAGGTATATATATTACTGAAAGGAGACAAGATAGGAGATAAGATTACACAAGAATAAGGGGGAGTGTGGCCGGTGGGGTATTCTGTTAAAGGATTACAGATCTTAGAATATTCATTTTGTCTGGTAAGAAATAGTTAATTTTGTTCCCTCTTATCCAATTCTGAATCGACAGGCAAATACGTGGGCCAAATTGCGCTTATGTGGACCTTTATCCTATTTGTGATGTTGGTAATTACAAAATCTAATGCCAAAGGCCTTGTAGCCCAATGGCATGGAAGATGAGAGTTCGATTCTAGCTAAGAGCGTGAGTGTTTAGTGTGGTCATTGAAATGGCTGGTGTTTGGTTTGATAAATATAATTCGTTTGGATTAGTAATCTCTTTATTCAAATTTTCTCGCCTTTTTTAGTTTTGTGTTAAATTTTTATAAACTATTGATTTGACAAAAGGGATCTTATAACAAAACAAACTTTAGGAACTTTAAATAAAGAATATAATAATTCAAAATATCTGTTTGTTTCATATTATTTTGTGTTTAGTGAATTTTTTTGAAGTATTGATGATAACATTTTTCTTATTAGTTTTCTCTCGTCAAGACGGACCAATAATTTATAAAAAATTAACGCAAAACCAACAGAGGCGAAAAAGATTTGAATAAAGATCAAAAATAATAATTCAACAGCATTATTAAGCCAAAAACATACCTAATAGCGAATATTCAATTCTGTAATTTATATACACTACAGCATTCATTATTGTATTGTGTATCACACATTTTATGAAAACTTATCTATATGTGGGTATTTTTTGGAGAACACTCCAATCTTAGGAATTAGAGAAAATGATCAAACTCATGGTATAAATAAACGTGTATAGAAGTGAGGCCTCTGATCAACCAAATTTCTTTTGATCGGCAAAAGGAGAGATTTTATAAAAATTCCCTAAGTGAGGCCTCTCAAAATTAAAGGCTTTATGCATAGGTTGTCCTTGCCGTTCCTCAATTAATCAATAGAAGAATGTATAGTAAACAATAAGTCGAAGTGCGTGCAAACTGACTCGAACATCCAGTTATCATGATTTTGCATCTGAGAGTGTATTGAAACGTACGTAGAGAGTGATAATTGTTTAGATATAGTACCCTAACTGAAAGGCAAATTAAAACAAATTTAATGAGGGCTGGGGGCATTTACGTAAGATGTGTGAAATTTCTTTCTACGTGTCGATACACCTCTGGAGGCCTTAAAAAAGAAGCCGTAATAAAATCTTTATTAAATTTGATCAGTATATTGTTTTTTCTCTTTAGCTGGAATGGCATCTCATTTTTATTTTCTCTCTTTATCTCTTTTGCTTATTCAATTCTAATTAATCTCAAGGTGATTCCATTCCATTATTCAAAGAATCCTTGCAAAGCGATGCCGAGCGGTCAATATATCGAGTCATTCATCGGACGGTTCAAATTGAATCTAAGCGCATACAAATCTATTGCTCGGTTAAGATCTAAGCATTGAACGATTCATTGCTCGGTTAAAATTCGAACCGACACTTGCCGAGATGAAAGACCGAATCGGCCGCTTTGCATCTGCTTTACAAAGTTCTGCTTAATTAGCAGCATCCTGATTCCTGTTCAAAGGATGCCCAATTGAAAGAATCTGAAAAAGAACATCCTCAGCCTCTCTCCACTGGCTGCCTGCCTCGATCCCCACGAACTCGTCTGGCCCCAACCCCATGTATATATACCCACTACTCCCACAACCAAACTTCACCCACCCACTTACTTACTTATCACAATCTCATCCTCCACTGATTCTTCATCTTCTTCTTCTTCTTCTTAACTGCTACAACTGCATATCCCCATCTTTGTTTTCTCAAGGTTAGCCTTTTCCATGTTTCCATTTTTCTTTTTCAAGGTTAGTCCTTGTCGGAGCCGGGAACCCTTTAGTACTGCACCTACCGGGTCCCCAGATCCAGCCCTTGGCTATGTTTGAATAATTCCTTCTGTTTGTATAGCCCATGGTGGAAATTATTTCATTAAAGGAAGTGAAGTTTCCATAGCCATTTGAGCTAGTGTAACACTTTTTCCTTATTGTTTATGGCTCGAGATTTCTTTCCTCAGAAACTCCATTCCACGATACAATGGGAAGATCAGTGCACAAAATTCTCACTATTTATTTTAATGACCGGATGTCCGGTCCTACAATATTCGTAACGACAACGATGTCTAGTTTTGTCTCGTTGTGAATGGAGTTCCAGAACTGTCAAGTTTTTTTTTTTTTCTTTTTGAAGTGAGGGTTTCATGCACTCACTTATAAGTTGACTACAAGAGAACTATGAGCTGATCAATATTCTCTGTTTAGAAAACCATATGACTCAATTTTCCTCTAACATTCTGAAGTACGTACTTAACCTAACATGTGATCTCTCTCTCTCTCTCTCTCTCTCTCTCTCTCTCTCTCTCTCTCTCTCTCTCTCTCTCTCTCTCTCTCTCTGCAGGAAACATGAACAGGCCAGGAGATTGGAACTGCAGGTCATGCCAGCACCTCAACTTCCAGAGAAGAGACTCGTGCCAAAGATGCGGGGAGCCAAGACCCGGAGAGAGGGGCGGTGACTACGGAAGTTTCGGTGGGAGGGGGGGTGGTGGTGGTGGTGGCTCACCGTTCAGTTTTAGTACCGGTCCAGACGTGAGGCCTGGCGACTGGTACTGCACCATGGGAAACTGCGGAGCCCACAACTTTGCCAGCCGCTCAAGCTGCTTCAAGTGCGGCTTGTCCAAGGAGGACTCATCCTCTGGCGGCTTTGACAGTGAGACGTCTCGTACTAGAGGTTTTGGGTTCGGTGGAGGAGGCAGCGGGGGCGGGGGTGGGAGCAGCCGCTCTGGATGGAAATCCGGCGATTGGATTTGCACGAGGTAAACTTTAATTTGCGCAAGATATATACATGATATTTTTGTCTCTTGATCCCTTATTTAATTTTTTTTTGAAAAGGATAAATTTGAAAAATGAAATCCATAGAGACGTGCATGCATATTATATTGTACTTAATTAATCCATTTAATAGTTTCTTTTTTTTGAAATAAAACAGGTCAGGGTGCAATGAGCACAACTTTGCTAGCCGGATGGAGTGTTTCAAATGCAATGCACCTCGAGACTCTGCCAGCAAATCCTCTTTCTGATATTTGATTCTCCATTTTTGGCCAAGGTCAATACTTCTCCATTTTATTTCTCTTTTTAACACCTATATAGTCACCTTCTTGTGGTGAGATTCCTTATTTTGCTAAAATGCGGACCTCCTATTTTCAGCTAAAGAATATCTAGGTGTTTAATTAGGTATCAGATGTAACAATTTATATCTTTCACATTTTCAAACACTTTATAGATTCTCGATCGATATCTTCGAAATCTATAACCTACAACTCAGAATTTACAGGTAACCACAAAAGAACCTCTCACAAACACCTCAAGAGGTTATATTGTACTGTAAAACCATTTTTATTGCGAGCGCTACTACCATCGGAATTTGTAAAATGATGGAAATTTTGAAAACCAAAGTAAAAAATCTAAAAAAAAGAAAAAAGAAAGAAGAAGAAGCAGGTCTCTGTCTAACAACTTAAATTTTTAAATGAGTTGGTTTTTTAAGAATTTTACATACAACGAGATCTACATGCGATGTACCCATGTTATGAATTTGTTCTTCTACTGTTATTTTCTTAACAGATATGCTCTATTTCAATTTTCAGGTACCACAGTCTTAATTAAGGAGGGATTCAAAGGAAGGCCATCGGATAGGATAATCCCCGCTTGAACTTTTTGTCCCGAGCCTATTTATTTTCCCTTTTTTTTTTTTTTTCTTTTTCCTTTTTTTTTTTTTTTCTTTTTCCTCCTCTTCTACTAGGGTGCTTTTGATGAATTATGGTTTAAAAACTCAAGTTCAAGTAGCTAGGGCTAAATATCCTTCATTTTGTGAGCTTAATGTCCTAATATCAAATATAGCCATGTAGTTTGATCTTCTTGTTTCAATCTTAATATTATTGTGTGTTTTGAGAGGGTTTCTACAACTATATATGATTTGGTACAAAATGTTCCCTCGCCAGACTTGTGAAATCATCTCCTCCTTTTATATATTATTATTATGGAAGGAGGCAGCTTCGGTCATTTTTGGCCATTTTCGGCCCTAGTTCAATCCACTGCGATGATCAGACTCCATTAATTGTACAAATCATTGATAAGAGCTATCATGTAAAAATCAAGTTGATTGGATACCCGTCGATCAATTTTAAAAAAAATAAATAGGGCACACTGGATCATAACTTGAATAATCATTTTCTTGATAGATAAAATGAGCTCCATTGAGGTGTTCATTGGTATTCAATTAATTTTACTTATTATGTGATTGTGCATGCGGGTTGACTAATTTTACAATAAACAAGTCTGATCATCAAAGTGGGCCCAAATGGGCCTCAAATATTTTGAGACCCCAATATTATTGCCTGTGAAGTCCAATAAGTAACATCTGTTGATATGTGCTAGCATAACATTCAGAAATTCTCTCTCTCTCTCTCTCTCTCTCTCTCTCTCTCTCTCTCTCTCTCTCTCTCTCTCTCTCTCTCTCTCATAGTATCTTTTTTTTTTTTTTTTTGGTTATAATTCATGGTATTTGTGTTAGCTTACTCATACCTCGAGTTATTTTGAAACAACCACTCTCCCCGTCCATTAATGAGAAGCCCATTTACTGCCGGAGCATTGCCCTGTGTGGACTGAATTCACATAAGTTGATAGTATCAAGGAAGTTTCAGACCGGAAAATTAGGAAGGATTAACTCTCTAAATTCGAGGTGCTGGCGCAAACCCTTGTGTCCGAATGTTTTACATAACATGAAAATTCAAAATTGCTATCTGCGGGAGTGGAATCAAGGAAATTTTGACAGTTCTGTTCCCAATCATAACTGGGATTCGGTGTTATCTGCCAAAGGTGTGTTAAAGATGATATATTTATCCAGACCACTATATGGGGCTTTTATCAAACCTATGCATGCATGTTTAGGGGCTGTCCTAATAGTTCGGGCGGATGTCCAGGCAGCTTTTAGAATACTCCTTAAGGGGTTTGAATATTTCCCACCGAGTGATACCCTAAAGTAAGTGGTGTGTCGTGATTGGTGTGGCCGCACTAGTTCTTCCAAAGGTTTTGATTGTGCAGTCAGGTCCATTTAGTGGTCTGGCTGTAAAGCTGTTCCTTTGTTACCAAAAAAAAAAAAAAATTATGGTAACAACATGTTTGGGAATATAATCTTGCTCAATATTTTAATTAGCATTGCATGTTAATTTGGAATCACACTCGTATTCTCGCAGATATATATTGAATAAATATATTCCTACCTACATTCAACTCAACGATATGAGCGGGTCAATAAAAAAAGAAAAACTATCCATATGAGATGACAGTATTTTTGGCTGAGATCGATCTGCATCAATATTATTATCCTTAAGGCCATCCACAGTAGCATAATCAAAAGCAAATTATTTTTAAAGTTAACAATGTTGGGATAAAAGATGGCTCACAATGGTATAATCAAACTTAACAACATTCTTAGAAATAATCAAATTTTGGGTTTTGGATAACCAAAACTAGCAACCTTTTTCAATAATCAAAATTTGTAGATATCACATCACATAAATTAACTGGTTCTAAAATTTATGTACACGCGTGTTTCAAATGGTATTTTCTTCTTATTTTCTTCGCATGCTCTATATCTCATTTTCTTTGGCCACAAACTCTTTCTTTTTCTTTCCCTCCAAAAGTGAAGCTCATATCTTTCAATCATTTACAATTCAACTCATTGTCACCGGATTAAGGTATTTCACTTTTTTTTTCGTTTTTTTTCCGTTCCTCTCCTTGTGGCTGAGTACATGAAGAATCTTGCATTCTTTTACAAATTCAAGAACACATCTGTTTTTTTTTTTTTGAGTACATAAATTTTTTTTCCAAATTCATAATATGAGGGAAGGAAGTCACCAATTTTTTCTCCAAAATTATGAGAGAAAATAGATATATTTTTGCCAAAAAAAAAAACCGTAGTAGAGGAAAGTGATCAATGGTGGAAAACATTTGTCGCCGCATTAAGGTATTTCACTTTTTTTTTTCGTTTTTATTTTATTCTTTTTTCGTTCCTCTCCCTGTGGTTGAGTACATAAAGAACCTTATATTTTTTTACAAATTCAAGAACATATCTGTTTTTTTTTTTTGAGTACATGATTTTTTTTTCAAATTCATAATATTAGGGAAGGAAGTCACCAATTTTTTTCCCAAAATAAAAGGAGAAAATCGATATATTTTTGCCAAAAAAAAAGTGTAATGGAGGGAAGTGATCAATGGTGGAAAACACAAGGGGAGAGAGAGTGTAATTGTAGTGTATCCCTTATTTTAGTTATGGACTAGAAGTGACCATTGTGAACCTCAACATTGTTAAGCTTAGCAACCTCTTAAATGGATAATCAAAAGCTGATGTGTCAACTTTTGATTATCCATTTTTGATTATGCCACTGTGGATGGCCTAAGTACCAGTCACTAAACAGAGTTGATTTGGTAAGCAAATATATGATACTAATGGAATTAACGAATTGCTTAGAGCATCTCTAATGGGTGTACTATTTATTAGTGGTGGTGCGTAATTAAGAATTAACAAAGAAAAAGGTGTGTGAGGTGTTTCAGTGATTGTGTTATGGATTATTTTAATCTCCGTCCAAAAGGGATAGGATAGTTGGCAAAAGTAGGGCTGTGCAAATAATTCGGTGAACCGTGAAACCGGTCCGGACCGAATCGATCTGTATCTTTTGGATTTTGTCCGGGGATTAATGGTCCGGATACGGATTGAAAAATTAAAAAACCGTAACTTGTGGTTCGGTCCACAGATTTTCATTACGAAACCGTGGATTAACTGAACCGGATCGTGAGATATTTATTTTATATAAATAATATATATATATATATATATATATATATATGTATATAAATAATTTTCAGTACCAGTAAAACTTTTCTTTACCAATTTTAGTATTTTACCTTAATAATGGAATATAGTGTAGGTCTACATAAAACATAGGAGTAAAAGCATAAATTTTTTTGTACAAGTAACGCTAGAGAGACTTCAGTAAAGTAGTTCATTTCTATTCTCCTCGTTTGGGGTAAAGTGAAAAAGTGATTATGACGATGTTGATTGCTATTGTGTTGGATCCCCGTTTTAAGTTGAAGTATGTAAAATTATGTGTTAGTGAACTTTTTGATTCTGAGTTAGAGGAAGGGTTTACAAAAATGACAAGGGAAGTGTTGGATCGTGTCTTTGTTGAGTACGAAAAGTTGAACGAAATCCATGGATAAAACCGTAACTAATACGCGAGTCACGGATTGGATTGAAACCGGACCGTAGGACTTATGGTCTGGACACGGATTTCATTTTAACTGTGACTACAAGTTCGGTCCTCGAATTTTTAGGAATCTGATCCGATCCAGACCGTGAACACCCCAAGCAAAAGGTGCATTGATATCCGAGAAATATGTTTTGATATTTGTGAAAGTGTATTAATATCCGTAAAATATATAGTAATATTCGAACTTGTTTGAAATTATGTGCATATTATCCTCCGCCTAGTAGATAGAGATTAGCAAAACCATTGTGTCATTTAATGTGTTAGAGTGTGTTAGTTTCAATATGCGCTAGGATGTGTGCAAAGTTTGATCATGTAACTAAGCAAATAACAAATGGGCCCCCACCTATTTAGGTTCAAGTTCAACCAGTGAGAAAATGAAATGGCTCATTTTTTTTTCTTTTTTAAATTGTAAGGGTTTTTGAAATATGTTGATAATAGATAACACACTTTTTAAGTAATTCATTGGAGTAATCACCTACACAATAGATTAACAATGTGATAACACATATTTTACACATGCAGAAATGTAGAGAGGCCCATTGAAAATACTCTTATGTTTGACAGACTTCTCTTCAACTACAATGATAGGCTGATAATATCAGCATCGTATTGGTTAGTCAGTTATAATAACATGTCGATGTCGCTCAATCAACTTGAACCTGAGACTTATTCTACGGACATTTAGGCCCTTCTCCACCCCACTTGGGTTAGAGCCTTGGGCTTTGGGGCAACACAAATCCCAAAACTAACGAAACATTTCTCATATACCCATGCTCGAGTTCGGTTGGTCGTACAGAGCAGCAACGCGCATGCATGCGTACGAGGCGAACCCAATTTAGGAAAAATTATTCTATGCCCCTGGGACACCATCACGTGGTGTCTCAGGCCCCTTTTCCACTACACATTGTTATGGGACTCAAGTGAAAGTGTGTGGATCTCACCACAATATTTGGTGGAGAAGGGGTGGGGGCACTGAATAGTTACTCCAACTTAGACTTTTCAAGAACTTGGGTCACCATTGGGATCCAAACCCAGGTCAAGGGTGATTTTAAGACTTAATATATCCAGTAGGTTTCCATCAAATAGCAAGCATGGACAAATGATAGTTATCTATATCATTAATTCACTCTACAAATGGTACTTTGATCAAGTAATTACAATATTTATGCAATCCTCCAATCTGGGTGAATAAAACACCATTTTCCAAACTCGAATCAGTCCATGCATTGATACAATTAATCTTTAGCCATATATGTAAAGAGAGATAACATGGTTTGAATATTATTTCATTGGGCAAAGTCCACTTTGACTCTATGTGGTTTAGGCCATGTGCGAATACACCCCTTATGGTTCAAAAGTGGGTGGTTTGTAAAAACATGCAAATACACCCCATTTTGTCCATGTTAACGAAAAAAACACAAAATCCACTAATGAAAACGATAAAAAAATCCAATATGCCATAATCTTCATTCTTCTACTTCCTTAAATCTAACCAATCCATTGCATGTACCAAAAATTGGATCCGAACAATTGATATTGTAGAGTTCGACGAGTATTACATTCACATCAAAATTTTATTTTATTAATATATTATGAATGGCTCAGATTAAATTTTGGTTAGATTTAAGAGGCATGTGAGATATACATCAGTTAACATAGACGAAATGGGGAGCATTTGCAAGTTTGAACAAACCACAGGGTAGTGATGTGCCCAGTACTTTTGAACCATAATAGTGTATCTACACATGACCCAAACTACATGGAGTCAAAGTGAATAACTTTTCCCTATTTCAATCTCCGCAAATAAGATTGTTTTATATATCTCCAATCGTGTATTGAATGATATCTGATGGACATGATTTTTGACATAATTGTGCGTTTGACGAGATCTACAAGGGAAAATGACGGCCCAAGACGTGTTTTGATAATTAATACCCGTCAATGACAAGTTAAGAACATTTGTTAATGCTGAAAATGTCATTGACAGATATTAATTATCAAAACACGTCATTGACCGTCATTTTCCCGATTTATAATATGAACAGATCTGATTATTGAAAAAAACCGAAGTTTGCCGAAAAATGACCGACTGGCCTGAATTGGACCGTAAAGCCCACCGAATGTGAGCTTGACCCGTTGATAGGAAAACCTCACTCGTGGCTCTTGCCCGTCCTATAAAAAGCTTGTCCAAGGCTTCTTTCCTACGAAGCTTTTTTCAATTATACTCCTCCTGTCATGCACAATGTTCATCGATTTCATCACGCACTTTCACTTTAAAATTCTCACGCTTCCGCTATGCTACTGTAAAATTCTCATACTTTTTTTTTTCCTCGGTAAAAGAAAACTTTTATAAATCTCGAAAGGTTACATCAAGGGGAACATCAAAAGCACACGACGCTTATGAGATCAGACGAAAAAGAAAAAAAGGAAGAAACACTAAAAATAAGCATCTAACATAGAGTTGGACGGATCATCTAACACACTTCAAACACATATTACAATTTCACATTTCTAACTCCATCAAGGAAACCTTTAAAATCCTCCACAGTGTATACCTTGATATCGAACTTCACCTTAATCCACATCGCGACTCTAGTTTTGATCACCTCACCCACTTGCCCTACTCTTGTCGAAGCATTATTGAACATGTAGTCATTCCTCGCCAACCACAATGACCAAATTGTAGCAAAGAATGTCGTTTCCCACAAATGATTCTCCAAATTTCTAAATCTATTGTCAAACCACCAAGGAAAGAGAGCTTCCAGAGATTGAGGACACACCCATCTCACATGCCACCAATCCAGGATCAAAGACCAAACATCCCATGAGAATTTACAATGTAGAAAAAAGTGCTGGGATGTCTCCAAATGCATAGAACACAATGGGCAAAGTGTTGAATTGCCTTCAAAGATCAAGTTTCTACTTTGAAGCACAGATCTAGTAACCACTCTATCCTGAAGGGTCATCCACGCAAAAATCACCACCTTAGGATGGCTGAGATTTTTCACTACACAAGGGCAAAACATGAGTCAACACATGCAGGCCCAAACCAATAATGGTGGATTGGTGATTTTTTTTTCCTTTGCGGTTGTGTGGGATTTTTGGCTCAATATGTGTTCTTTGTAAATCCTACCTAGGCGGGATTCACGGCCGCCTGATGGTTTTTTGGCTCTAAGCTCTTTAAAAATCCCGCCCAGGTAAATGAGGCGCGTTTTGGCCGATTTTGGTTATATTCGACTTCCTAAAGATAGTTTGGGAGTTTCCTTATTGGTTTTGGACTCTATATGCAAAGAAAATTAACATAATTTGGCAACGATTCTGACTTTAGGAATTACTCCCTCCATCCCACTTTGTTGTGTCTGTTTCCTTTTTTGGACATTTAAAAAAATTGTCTAATATCTCTTAATTTATAATAGTTTATATATTTAATATAGATCTTGTTTGATAGATCTCAATTAATTCTTTTAAACAAAATTTTTGAAATCATAAAAAAAATATTATAAATAGTGAGATATATACATTTTTTTTTGTGGGATGCCAAAAACGAAACATGCACAATAAAGTAGGACGGATAGAGTAATCTATGACTATAATATAGCTTTACTTTCTCATTCGGGTTTGGACTTTCTGAGTGAATCCCTCTAAAAGGCCCCTAGGGGGTTTCATCTGTACTTAAAGGGTTCTTTGTTCGATTATGGTGAGTTTTATAGGCTTTCGGCTATCTGGAAGATCATCTATATCTGCGATTCTTTCTAGTTGAAACATACCGCAGGGTTTCGTGAGAATCATCTATTTCTGTGTGACATCCAGTCACGTCTGTAGAACTCCAATCTGTTTGTGTCTTTTGGTTAAAACCCTAGGGTTTTTTTGAGACTTGATGAGAAAGTCTGTATTTGGTGAGAGATTCCAATTCGAGTGTTTTGGTGAGGGAACTTGTATTTGGGTTGGTGAGTTTGTCACTTTTTGAGGGTTTTGGTTTTGTCACCATTGTAGCTCTTTGGAGCATCATTCTCTTCACATAGTAGAATCGTCTCTCGTTTGCTTACCCATGAAGTAGGTTTACAACCGTAAGCCAAATCACGTATATCTTGGTCTCTCTTATTCGTTTTCTTTGTTCGGGTTGGTTTCTCTATTTGTTTTTTGGATATTTTTTGTTTGCTATTTTTTCCTCAAATATCATGGCCATCAACAATCATCGGGTTGCGGTTGGATCCTCCAGGGGCCTGCCGCACAACGGGTTGGATAAAGTCCTCAACAATGAGACAAAATGACCTAAACGTGCATGAAATATTCAAAGGTGAATAAGTCCAAAACTCATAATTCAGAACCCACATGAGTTCATTTGAGCATAATTGATACTCCTGTGAAAACAAAATACCATGCAGATAGTGCTCCCCAGTGATATGGACTGGACCAAAGCACAAGAGGATAAGTAAAAATATTAGTAAATATCAATTGAAAAAGGTCAATAAAAAAGCTAAATCTTTAGAACACTGGGTTGTGCAATCATAAAAGAAGAGATGTCCTCTGGTTAATTTTATAGTAAGTGATAGTTCTTTTTCTTTTTAGTCATGGCTTTTCTATTTTGTGGAGGGGACCATCCTTCATCAATCTAATGCACTTCCAATCAACAAGATAGGAGTTTTAACATATTTAACACATAGTTCACATAGGATTCCCAAGCTTTTCAAGCTAAAATCTTTTATGGGTTTTCCCCTCATTGACCTCATGGAGATGCTTAACTTCGAGATTTTATTTGGTCAAAAAGTAACCAAAACATTCATTAGTGTCTCCTGCTAGACTCCATTATTTGGCTTTTAGCAAGATTCTTGTCTCCTTTTAACCAAGCTTTATGTTACTTCATGTGGGTCGTTCATGTTAGCCAAGTACCTCTACTACTGTCATTTCAATTGGGGTCTAAGATACTTTCTATTAGGGTTTTGGTGCTTATGATTAATCTTATTAAATACTCCTAAATCTTGTTCAAGAAATATGTATGGTTAAGATTTGTGTTTACCAAAAAAAGAATGGTTAAGATTTGCAATTGTGTCGGGATGTAGTTGGTGGTTGTGATTGTTAAATGATGAATTTTCAATAGTTTAACCCACTCAGGGCTGGCATCTTGCCAATCTCAAGTGATTGTTAAATTTTTTCTTTGGATTTTGGCAGCATATGATCGTTGGCAGTGGTGAATCTAGACATTTGATCTAGAGGGGGCACAAAGATTGTTAAAACAAAATAGTGTTAAAATTTTGTCATCAAACACACAAGTTTTTCATGTATATTTTCAACAAAATTTTTAAAAAAAAAAAGTGCATAGAACATGCATGTAATTAGTCATCCATAAAAGGTTTTTATGTTTACCTTCACATTTAATTATGACCAATTTTCACTTTTTTGAAATTTTAGCATACCAGTGCCATTGTCATTTATTTGTTTTTAGGGTTAAAGCATAACACATTCTAAATATTTTAAGGGATCTTAAAATAATTTTGGGACACTATTGTAATATCATAGGGAGATAAATGTAAAAATTTATTGATATTTTTTTTTTGAAGGGCGAAAAAGATATATTTCATTAAAACGAAATGAAGTACATCGATAAACAGGGCAAGAAAAGATAGCATCACAATGTGAGAGTAACATCCCAACGAGGTTGGCACCCTACCCCACAACAATCATATGCTATTCAAGCCCGAGGATTGATAAGAAATCAATCCAACCGGATTACAAGAAGAGTACCCAATGAGGCTTACAAAGCAATAAGTAGAAGTTAAAAAACTTCCCAGTAAGATCAGATCAAAATGTCAAAGCAAGATTCCTTTGAGCCCAACCAATTCGAGATAGTTAAATTGGCGGAATCAGCAGATGAATAGATCCTCAGTTTGCAGCCCTTGCATCAGAATGGATTACCCTAATCAAAATGGTGGTAGCATTAGGCTTCTACTAACACAAGAGCAGATCAGTAGCAGTAGCAACACATCAAGGAAGTGTTAAATGGAAGTTGAAACTTCCCATTAAGCTCAGCCCAAAACAGCAGCGCAAGACTTCTTTTAACCCAACCAGTTGGAGATAACAAAACTGGCTCGTCAGCAGATGAAGAATATAGCCATTGCATCAAAATGGATTATCTTCATATCAGCTGCAACCTCAAATTATAGCAAAGCAGCATCAGCATCAAAATTTGACACATAAAAACTTATTGATATGTAGGGATGATATTGCAATTACCGGAATCCCAAGGGTCACGTGCCCCTCTTGGCATATACTAAATCCGCCCCTCATAGTCGGTGTGCAGGGTGCCTTTTTTGTTGGCATGCTCTTGCCCTGTAATGATGCCTCATGCTTCGGATCCTTTTGATCTTTCATGGCCGTTTGGCTATAGAACAAGGAAATGGGATAAGGGTTCAGAGGATTCATTTTAAGAAGTGGGGTAAAGCCAGCAATTATGTGTTTGAATTAACTCAAGTACATTGTAGAATCCTCAAGCCAATCACATGGAGTTAATTTTCATGCATGCACAACCTTTTATCCTTTTTGTGATGTTTAAAGGGGTCACTAGTGTTTACGCATATCGTGAAGGACAGATAAAGGGATATTGGCAGGCAGGGCCATCGCCACTCCAAATTTTGTAAATTCTTATCGGCTCTACGTGGTTTTTATTCCAGTAACATAATAGATTTAATGTTTTCTCCACAAACTATAAATGACCATTTGGAATTTAATGAGCAATGTATGCACACATTGTACATATCTATCTTTTTCAACCCATCTTTTAACTTCATAAAGACCATATACATGCACGATAGAGTCCCTTGAAAGAATTGAACTTGAGTCACTTTAATCATTGTTTTAAATGTCAGATGGACCCCACTTCAAGCCATCAACCTTTTGTTTTTTTTGGCAACGTATGGTATTCCGGATCAACTTGCGCAGACATTGGACTAATCTCG
This sequence comes from Rhododendron vialii, assembly GCF_030253575.1. NCBI lineage: Eukaryota > Viridiplantae > Streptophyta > Magnoliopsida > Ericales > Ericaceae > Rhododendron > Rhododendron vialii. Next base: position 39,709,563 of record NC_080558.1, read on the forward strand.
AAAACCCCTTCTACAGTCCTTTCACATGCATACGCGGGGACAAAATGGCTACTTCAAAAATTGCTAGCAATGTGAATCCAACATGGAACCTTATGAGAGAGCAAAGCCATATAGACTACTCGGCCAACCCTCCGAGTTAAACCCATCAACCCTTGTCAATTCATTGAACTATATGTACAAGTACAATGGGGTTTTTCAAGTCGTTAATCTATCTATACTGTGATAGTCAATGATAGCCAAAAAAAAAAGAAGGGATCTATTACTTTTATATCCAATCCCTCAGTGCATGAAAAAAGAAAATGTCTTCAACTTTTTAGGGTTTATTCCCTTCCACTTTTCCTCTCACAAGCCAAGCAAGTTCCTAATCTTTTTGTGGGCCAGTTTTGACAATGGACATTAAGCAGGCAATTGCTTTGCTTGAATGGACCCCTAGTAGTGGTAATGGTGTGTTGGAAAAGCCTAAAAGAGACCAGCAAAGGTAAAAACAAGTTCAACCCATTCAACCATAAATGCTGGCCCTTTGATAACTAAAGTTTCATTTAAGAACTCAAAAGCAAAAAGTCACAAGGGCAGTTCATTTGTCCCAGTGATCGATTTAACATTTTTCTTGCTCAACACTTATGTTCAGGTCTACAGAGTCGTTTGGTACGGTTAAACAAACTCTTTGAGCTTGTATCGTGCGGTGAGATCTTACTAGCAAGCGCGGCCCAAGACTTAGGCCATTAAGTGTGCGCCTAGGGCCTCCAAAGGCCTCACATTCACACACGTCTGCGTATATTTGCTACTCTGACTCTTGCTAATTTTTTTAGTACGTTAAAAAGGCTAAATTGAAAATTGATGGAAACCCAAAATCGCATTGTGTTAAGTACGAAGAAGAGCCATTCAATACTATTTGCATCTATCTATTTAGAAATTCGTTTATCACATATATTTTTTTCTCTCCTCTTTTTCCACAATATATGTATGGAGTGGGGGATCGATTCTGATTTTATCTTTTGCAGCTCTTAGCATAGTGATGTTAGGTCCTCTCTTTAGTTCCTGGCATTGTATTAGCTTTGTTGGTCGTGGTTTTACTGGTCGGAGTCTGTAATCTTTGAGAGTTGGGCTTTGTCCCCTTTTATAATATGGCCTGTTTCCAAAAAAAAAAAAATCCTTTTTCATTTTCTATCTTCCATTTATAAGTTTTTCTTCTTCCATCTCTCTCCTTGAAGCTATTTATGTCTCTTCCCTTCTCCGACCCATTTTCTATTTCAAAACGAACAATATTACTAAAAACATATATATCTAAAATCGATAATGTATCAGGAAAGATGGAGGGAATTAACCATATTACTCCAGAAGATATTAAAACAAGTTGATTAATTAAATTGGCTCTTTGTTTTGCTGTTAAAAAAAAAGTTAAAACAACTTGATTTTAAAAGATTGATTAGTAATTTTGTATAAAAAAAAAGAATAATAAATTTCAGTCGGTAAATAAGATAATATAAGCTAAGAATAAAAGCCCCATGTTAACATTTCACCTAAGGCCTCGGAAGGACTTGGGCCTCCGGCCCCTAGATCGATCTTAGCTTCGGCGAGGGAGTGTTGCCCTCAATACTACGTAGCTATCCACACGGTTCCCACCACACTTACGTTGCATGACATCACTTTGTGATAGAATCCACACAATTTTAACTAATTGAAAGAGGGTAGTGTTCATGTACCCTCTTAAGGGTGAACAAAACTCAACTCCTCCTAAGAGCATCTCCAATCCACCTCTATTTCTCCAAAATAGAGGATACATGTGACACATTGAGGGAAGATTTTATAATTTATTCTCTTTTTTCTTCACTTTTTGTAATTTTTGGGAGAATTTTTGAGGGACCCACCGTCCTTTTTAGAGTTTGGTCCTCTAAAAGTAAATTTGATCCTCTAAAAATGGAGGATCAAAAGTAAATTTGGAGTACAAAATTCCTCCAAGACTCTAAAAAGGACGATGGGTCCCTCAAAGATTCTCCAAAAAAGTATAAAAAGTGAAGAAAAAATGGAATAAATTACAAAATCTCCCCTCAATGTGTTACATCCATCCTCTAGTTTAGATGGATTGGAGATGCTCTAAGGGGATGGGGAAGGGATACTGCTAAGCGGCATACGGGTGAGGCAAATGCAAACGACATCAACCACCGTACAAAACACTCATGCTCCTGGCGAAATCGAACCCTATTAAACTGCCTAATTTGCATGAAAAATGAAGAAGAAAAGACCAGGTTATGTTTATGGACCTTATTAAATGGGCCAAGTTGAGCTTGGGTTGTAAGCCCAAATGAATTGTTCTTCTTTTCGATAGGCAGCCTGAAATGAATTCTTGCCCATTGGGTCAACAAGAGAGGGTCCACGTTTGCCACCAGAGAAAAGTGGCCGGATCCACTCTTGGTTCTCTTGTGAGCATGGTTGTTAAAATCTTAGGATACGGGATACGTATCACATTCCGTATTTTTTTTGTAGACAAATCGTATGATACGACTGTGTATTCTACGATATTATTGCGTATCCCGATTCACAGTGTATCCTATGATTATTTACAGAGAACAAATCATACCATAGTTTAAGAAGTGGAACACCAAATGCGTTCTGATCTTTTCATCTAGTTATGGTCGTATCCAATTCATTTAAAGAAAATCCAAACTCAAAGCTCAAATAAAAGAAAGAACGTATTACGATCATGGTTAATTTACGTGAATCAGATAATGGCATTTTTTCTCTTCCCTTAACTTAGGCATTAGAAAGCCTTAATGCGATAAACCCTACCTGCCAATAATTTTTTCATCCTAAAAGCCCCATGTTAACATTTCACCTAAGGCCTCGGAAGGACTTGGGCCTCCGGCCCCTAGATCGATCTTAGCTTCGGCGAGGGAGTGTTGCCCTCAATACTACGTAGCTATCCACACGGTTCCCACCACACTTACGTTGCATGACATCACTTTGTAATAGAATTCACACAATTTTAACTAATTGAAAAAGGGTAGTGTTCATGTACCCTCTTAAGGGTGAACAAAACTCAACTCCTCCTAAGGGGATGGGGAAGGGATAGTGCTAAGCGGCATACGGGTGAGGCAAATGCAAACGACATCAACCACCGTACAAAACACTCATGCTCCTGGCGAAATCGAACCCTATTAAACTACCTAATATGCATGAAAAATGAAGAAGAAAAGACCAGGTTATGTTTATGGACCTTATTAAATGGGCCAAGTTGAGCTTGGGTTGTAAGCCCAAATGAATTGTTCTTCTTTTCGATAGGCAGCCTGAAATGAATTCTTGCCCATTGGGTCAACAAGAGAGGGTCCACGTTTGCCACCAGAGAAAAGTGGCCGGATCCACTCTTGGTTCTCTTGTGAGCATGGTTGTTAAAATCTTAGGATACGGGATACATATCACATTCCGTATTTTTTTTGTAGAAAAATCGTATGATACGACTGCGTATTCTACGATATTATTGCATATCCCGATTCACAGTGTATCCTACGATTATTTACAGAGAACAAATCATATCATAGTTTAAGAAGTGGAACACCAAATGCGTTCTGATCTTTTCATCTAGTTATGGTCGTATCCAATTCATTTAAAGAAAATCCAAACTCAAAGCTCAAATAAAAGAAAGAACGTATTACGATCATGGTTAATTTACGTGAATCAGATAATGGCATTTTTTCTCTTCCCTTAACTTAGGCATTAGAAAGCCTTAATGCGATAAACCCTACCTGAGCGACTTGAATTTTTTCATCCTAAAAGCATTTTTTTTCATACATAAAACACTTATTTTTCAAATATACACCAAATTTTTATACTATAATTAAGTATGACTATTATTTTATTGCCTATAAGCTTCTGTTAACGTATCTTACGATACACGATACGTATCTCGATATGATTCATAAAACAAAATAAACGATACATGATACGTATCCCGATTTAAAAACATTGCGTGTGAGCAAGGCCATGGTTGATTCTTGTCTCTGATCAAATGTTTACATGGTTGAAAACAGAATTGAAGAAGATATGGCAAGAAGAAAGAAAAAGAAACCGAATCAAACTAAACAGAACTTTGCGTACCGTATAAATGAGGTTGGCGACTTGAATCTAGTTTTTTTTTTTTTCAATCAGATTCATGTCATAAGGACCGAACAATATCTTATACGTAAGACGTGGTTGTCAACTGCTCAACGCACAACCTTTTTCCTTTATCCGAGCTTGGGATTGGTTGAGGAGAAGATAAGACTCACATAAAACAACATAATTAAAAAAGGGAAGTAAATGAGAAGAGACGTTACTGAGGCTACTAAGCAAAAATGGAAAACTAGGTTTTGTTATGAAATTGAAAAATAAAGCACAACAGAACACAATATATGAAGAAAAAAAATAGTTGCTTCAGAAACTATTGAGTGAGAAGTTGTTCTTCGGTACCCACACCAAAATATTACTACTACCACTATCTCACTTTTAATCTTTTACAATAGGATCTCTGAGATGTTGAATGAATAAAACTCGAAGTTGAGGGCCCTATTTATAGAGGAAGATTTAGGAGCCAATACTATAATAAACAAAGATGCAGGGATCAAAGTGTGATTAACAATTGCGGCCTCGGCCACTTTCTATTGCTAGATTTTACATGTTCGTGGAATTTTTCTCACGATGAAAAGTAAAATTTTCCAACATTTAATGAGCTTTTTCTGAATTTTCAAGTTCTTATAAACTTCTTACTGACGGCAACCACCAAGTGATATAGCTTCTCCCAAAATGCCCAACTCGGAGCAGGGCCTGCTAATGGTATAGGTGGGAGAAGCACGGGCTTCCAGTTCCCAAAAAATGTTAAAAATGAAGTTCTAAAATTCTAGGATCCCTATATATATGTATGTATATATGGCCCAATATTTTTTTTTTTTGCATTAAACCTCCTTTACACAAAATAGGCCCAATTAAAATTTAGGAGCAACAAAATAAGCCATTAGAAACACTCAGGCAATCAAAAAAATAAGAAAAAAGAAACGCCAGTTCAAGAGACAGAGGAATACATGAGCCGATCCAAAAAAAAGAAAAGAACGAAAGAAAGAAATGTTGTTTCTCTTGAACTTAACTTAAATTTGAGAGTTTTGTTTTTATTTGAATTTCTTTTGCATTTGTTAGTTTTGCGTCAAACTTTTGTGAGTTATTGATTCGTCTCGATGAGAGGAATAAAAAAACTAATTTTTTTTTTACTTTTACCAAAGTATTTTGAGAAATAACCATTTTTTAGCGCAAAAAATGTAATTATTTGACTAAAAAGTGGGTATTTCTCAAAATACTTGTGTAAAAGTAAAAAAAAATTTACTTTTTCGATTTCTCTTGTCGAGACAAATAAATAACTCACAAAAAATTGGTGCAAAACTATTCAATATGAAAAAAAATTCGAATAAGGACAAAACTCCTAGATTTAAGTTAAGTTCAAGAGAATGAGGTAACGTTTGCAGCAAAAAGTACGAAAAGACTTTTCAAATGATGAATTTTGAGGTATTGTAATAGTTACATTTTTTTTTGGGATAGTTATAGGAGTATGTTTCTATTTTGTAATGGTAAATCTTTTGTAATGGTTTTTTTTGTGAGACTCAAAGAGCCTGTTTGATAAAATTGAAAACTGAAATTGAATGTTGAAAAATTAAATACTGAAAGCTGAATGCTAAATTTTATAAGTTGAAAAACTGTTTGGTAAACATATTAAGTATTGAATTAAAAAAATGATAAATTAAAAAAGTGATGATGTAATGGTGTTGGTTGTGTTGGAGTGTTGACGATAGTGGTGGAGTGATGGTGATGTAACAGTGGCAGTGAGTGGTGGTGGTGTAATGGTGGTGGTGGTGTTGGAGTGATGATGTAATGGTGACAGTGAGTGGTATCGATGGAATGATAGTTGTGCAATGATGGCATTGTGGCGGCGGCGGCGGCGACAATTTGGTAGTGGTGGTGGCAGTGTGGTAATGGTAATGGTGGTGTGGTGGTGGTGGTGGTAGAGGAGTAGTGGTGGTGGTGGAGTAATTGTAGAAGTGGTAGTGGTGGTGGGAGTGATTGTGGTGATAATAAGGTGATTAAATACAAGTACACAAGAATTCAGCCAGAATTAAGTAGCTTAAAGCTATTTAATTTTGGGAAAATGACGGGCCAGGACGTGTTTTGATAATTAATACCCGTCAAGAATATGCTGAGAACATTTGTTAATGCTAAAAATGTCCTTGGAGGGTATTAATTATCAAACACGTCCTTGACCGTCATTTTCCCTTTAATTTTTTTCAACTTTTTAGCCTACATTTTAAGTAGCACTTAATTTGTTAAGTAATGTATAATGTCGTTATCAAACCTGCTGAAATACTTATTACTTAATTGATTCAGTTTTAAGTGTTGAATTTAGGTTATCAAACAAGTCCGTAGACCACTTTTGTATAAAAAATACCAAAAATATAGGGAAACCTCATTCAAGAGTTTCGCTTCTGGCCTTCAAAACTTATAATTCGGCCCTGACTCGAAGAGTTATAGACCGTCTGGTGCCGGCCATGTTTGGGAAGGGGTTGGCAATCCATAACGTTGTTGTTGTTCTTTTTTTCCTCTCCATTCGTCCAAACCTTAGAAAATACAGATCTAATTTCAACTTTAAGTGATTTCTTTCTTACGTATTTTTCTTTAACCTCAATCCAACTTCCTTATCAAATACACTCATATACACTATATATGTGGATAATTCAATGCAAAGTGGTATGGTCAGATCGAAGAAGACAAAAATAGGTGAAAACAACATTTTGCATTATATTGCATTATAATACATGTGAAATAAATCATGTTTTCTTTCTCGGCCAAACATTTTCTTCCAAAAACATAGTAGTACTGAAAATGACAGAGTTTTTGCTTTCTCTTAATTTGAAGCCCCACAACTAAATAATTAACTTATAATTTTCTTTCTTTTACGAGACATTTCTTCTTAATCTTGTTCCAATCCGAAATGGGTGCGAAAAAAAAGTAACATTTGTCCATAAGAAAAAGATGCGTACCTTAAAAGTAAAAAAATTAAATATTTTAATTCATAATTCATAATTTTTATTATATATATATATATATATATATATATATGTACATACACACATACACACACTCACATACATTATATATGTGAATGATTCAATGTCAAGTGGTATGGCCAGATCGAAAAAGACAAAAAGAGGTGAAAGCAACATTTTGCATTATAATACATGTGAAAGAAACCACGTTTTCTTTCTCGGCCAAACATTTCCTTCGAAGAACATAGTAGTACTGGAAATGGCAGAGCTTTTGCTTTCTCTTAATTTGAAGCCCCACAAGTAAATAATTGACAAATAATAATTTTTTGTGGGACATTTCTTCTTAACCCTATTCCAATCCGAAATGGGTGCAGAAACAAAAGTAAGATTAGTTCATTAGAAAAAATGTGCAACTTAAAAATAAAAAAATAAAATATTTTCATGCAAAATTCATAATATATATATATATATACACACACACTGACATTTTCAAACTCACCAAAGTTTTGAAATTTTTTTTTGCCTATTGCACAGAATCGATTAAAGCCTAAGGATTTTCCTTTTACGTGAGAAAAATTACCCAAAATAATCTTTGTAGTTATAGATCGTCTGGTGGCGGCCATGTTTGGGAGGGTGTTGATAATCCATAGGATTGTTGTTGTTCAATATCTCCTCTCCTTCCGTCTATACCCTAAAAAATACAGATCTAATTTCAACTTGGAGTGATTTCTTTCTTTCTTTTTCTTTAACTTCAATCCAACTTCCTTATGAAATACACCAACATACACTATATATGTGGATGATTCAATGCCAAGTGGTATGACCAAATCGAAGAAGATAAAAAGAGGTGAAAGCAACATTTTGCATTATAATATATGTGAAAGAAATCACGTTTCATTTCTCGGCCAAACATCTGCTTCCAAGAACATAATAGTACTGGAACTGGCAGAACTTTTACTTTCTCTTAATTTAAAGACCCACAAGTAAATAATTGACAAATAATTTTCCTTCTTTTATGGGACATTTCTTCTTAACGTTGTTCCAATCCAAAATGGGTGTAGAAACATAAGTAAGATTAGTTCATTAGAAAAAGATGTGTAACTTAAAAATAAAAAAAATAAATTATTTCCATGCATAATTCATAATTTTGATTATACACACACACACACACACACTGACATTTTCAAACTCACCAAAGCTTTGAATTTTTTTTTGGCCTACTGTGCAGAATCGATTAAAAATTAAGGTTTTCCTTTTTACATGAGAAAAATTACCTAAAATGATCTTTAAAGTTATAGACTGTCTGGTGGTGGCCATGTTTGGGAGGGTGTTGACAATCCATAGCATTATTGTTGTTCCTTCTCTCTTCTCCTTCCGTCTAGACCTTAGAAAATATGTATCTAATTTCAAATTGGAGTGATTTATTTCTTTAACCTCAATCCAACTTCCTTATCCAATACACTCACATATACTATATATGTGGATGATTCAATGCCAAGTGGTATGGCCAGATTGAAGAAGACAAAAAGAGGTGAAAGCAACATTTAACATTATAATACATGTGAAAGAAATTACGTTTTCTTTTTCGATCAGACATTTCCTTCCAAGAAGATAGTAGTACTGGAAATTGCAAAGCTTTTGCTTTCTCTTAATTTGAAGCCCTACAACAAAATAATTGACAAATAATTTTCTTTCTTTTACGGAACATTTCTTCTTAACCTTGTTCCAATCCGAAATGTGTGCATGAACAAAAGTAAGATTAGTTCATTAGAAAAAGATGTGCAACTTAAAAATAAAAAAATAAAATATTTTCATGCATAATTCATAATTTTCATTATTTAATTATATTTAAAATCACTGACATTTTCAAGCTCACCAAAGCTTTAAAAAAAAATTTGGTCTGCTCCACAGAATCGATTAAAAACTAAGATTTTTCTTTTTACATGAGAAAAATTATCCAAAATGATGTTTGTAGTTATAGACCGTCTGGTGGCAGCCATGTTTTGGGAAGGTGTTGACAATCCATAGCATTGTTGTTGTTCCTTCTCTCATCTCCTTCCGTCCAGACCCTAGAAAATACTGATCTAATTTCTACTTGGAGTGATTTATTTATTTATTTTTTTCTTTAACCTCAATCCAATTTTCTTATCCAATACACTCACATACACTATATATGTGGATGATTCTCTGCCAAGTGTTATGGACAAATGGAAGAAGACAACATTTTGCATTATAATAAATGTTAAAGCAACTACGTTTTCTTTCTCGTCCAGACATTTCCTTTCAAGAACATAGTAATACTGGAAATGACAGAGCTTTTTGCTTTCTCTTAATTTGAAGCCCCACGATTAAATAATTAACAAATAATTTTCTTTATTTTGCGGGCCGTTTTTTTCTTAAACCTGTTCCCATCCGAAATGGGTGCAGAAACAAAAGTAAGATTAGTTCACTAGAAAAAGACGTGTAACTTAAAAATAAAAAATAAAAAATTTTAATGCTTAATTCATAATTCTCATAGACACACACACACACACACACACACACACACACACACACTACAATTCTAATAAGGGCGTCCTCACAAATCATAACTTGCGGACGTCCTCTTCTGGCCGTTGGATCCTGATTTTAAAATGGCATCTCGCGGGTAAAATGAGGAATGGGTCGGGTAATATCCACACGCGGGTCATCCGGAAACCACACACGGGTCATAACCCCCCAAACTTCCACAGTACGCCTCATTCTACTCGTTTGAACGAAGAGAGAGAAAAGAGAGGCGATTCAGAAACGAAGAACGAAGAACGGATCGAAGAACGGAGATCGAAGAACGAAGAACAACGGATCACTCCAGGTCTCTCTCTCTCTCCCTCTCTCTCTCTCTCTCTCTCTCTCTCTCTCTCTCTCTCTCTCTCTCTCTCTCTCTTTCTCTCTCTTCGTCTTCCCTCTTTCGTTCGTAACTCAAAGCAAAAAAAATGACCCTCTGTATGTCTTTTTTTGCAGATCTGAACGAAGAACAAATCGAACGTGGGTACAGTAGTGAAGACGAAGACCCGACCTTCTTCGAGGTATCTCTCTCTTTCTCGATCAATTTGTTCAACACCCAATTTTTAGGGTTTTTTTTTTCGAAAATCTGGTTTTTTTTTTTCTTTGTTTCTGTGTGTGTGTGTGTGTGTGTGTGTGTGTGTGTGTTAAATCAGTTTGAAAGAAAGAAGTGCAGGGTTCTTTATGGTAGATAGATGATCCTAAAAAGTGTTATGCTTGAGTATACTATGAACCATTTTCTGAAACATATGAAGTTGCAGCACTGGTGCAAAAATTAACTCTATCTGAAGTTCTTGAGAACTTACAAAATCTACTAGATTTCGAAACTACTTCATATGTTTGAAAAAATCAGATTTTTTTGAACGGATTTGAATTTTTTTTATTTTTTTCCTGTGTGTGTTGTATTTTATTGTGTTGAACAAGTTTGAAAAGAAAGAAGGTTCATTTATATTTTTTTTCCCGACTAGATATGAAGACCGATCGACAAGAAGATGAAAGCGTCATGCCACCACCGACCGTCCACCAACCAAGGTCTGTGTCTCTTCCTCCGTCGTTGGGTTAAAAAATTAGGGTTAAAAAATTATACGAAATTGATCAATTGTTATTGTTTTGTCTTTTGGATTGTTTCTTCTATTGATAATATTGCCTATTCGGCTTGCAGGATGGATTGGTGTAGCAGTTTGGAACTGCTGTTGGGGCTTTTGTGGTTGCATTGCATGTGGGGTTTTCTGATTTTGTTGTGATGTCATTCTGAAACTTCTGATCTTGTTGGTTTTGGATAACGTTGTGGTGAAATGTTGTTTTCTTTTTTTGCGTGGGTTGTAGAACTGCTTTATTTATTTGTGATTATGCTTTGAACCTTGGCTTACTGGTTTGTTCTTTTTCTCCACTGAATAAAGGCTTCCTAGAAGATGAATTTAAAACAACTGACGAAGGCAAAAATGATTTTGAAAAAGACCATCAGTTTCCAGCTTTTCCCAAAGAGAAGGAGATGATGAGTGAGGAAGAACTGGAAAAAATGATGGAAGAGCGTTACAGACCAGGTGCTGGTTTCATTACGTATGCGGAAGATGCGTACGGGTCTAAAAGACCAATGGAAGTAGAAGTTTCTGGACTTGGTTGCTCTTGAAACCAAGTTGCAGATAATTTCTGCATTTGCACTAGACGATGTTAATAAGGTACTTTTCTTCTTCTTTGTCGTCGTTTTAGTTTCTGGTTATGGCAAATATTTAGCTTTGTTTTTGGTATGCCAGTATTTTTGCTCTTATTGGGGATGCTACTGCGAGTGAACTAATGTGGAAACATGTCAATTCAAATGTAGGCATGCAAAGGTCTCTAGTAATGAAATTTCTCATTTGCTCTCTGTACGAAGCAAATACAATGAAGTTTCAGTTTCAGTGGGCACTTGGGTCCGGGTGAAGAGTGGGAAATATAAAGGGGATCTAGCACAGGTCCATTGGACAGAGCTCTTTACTAGATTGTTTTTTGGTCTCTGTTCTAGATTGTTTTCTGGTTTTCAGGTCGTATCTATGGATGATGCACGGAAGAAAGCTACAGTGATCCGTCTGATTGTGTTGGGATTTGGCTTTGTTGCTATTTTGTTATACCTTTTTGGTGATATCTGTGGAATATTATTGTTCATGAATTCTTTTTGTACCATTTGTTTGAATCGATTCTTTTTATACCATTGTGTTTCTCGTTTTCCTTCAAATTTGTGTGGTGATGAAAAACGTTTTTGCTGTATGATTATCTCTAATTGCTGTTAGAAGACACTAGAACAGGACGATTTTCCGATTTTCTTTATTTTGTGCTGTCTTGCTTTCAATCCAATACATTGCGGAGACTATGCAAGAAGGATTGCACAACCCATTCCTATTTACAAACAAGGAGTACCACTGAGCAAGAAATATCTGGGATACCAATTTCCTTGAAAACCAAATCAACATTTGAGTCACTTTTAGTGGCTAATACAATAGCTTGTGGCCATATCACTTGGTGTGGCCATACAATTTCCTTTTGCCATTTTCTTCTCGTTTTTTTTCCTGTCAACATATGCCAACTCCAAAGAATCACAGAGCCCCTCCTTTGACGAAAACTGAACATGCATGAATTCTGCTCCCTCAGTAGCAAAGAGAAAAGGGACTGCTGGACAATATTTTTGAACTTATCACCAAATTTTCAAATCTGCAGTTAGAGTCACACAAGCCTATTTGTACACACCACAAAGCACCAAGAATGTATCACATGTGCTGCCAATGCGTGGTTCAAAAAACATTTAGTGTACCATACTCATAAAGCAATAACACTTGCTCAAGTTTCAAATTTGTACACATCACAAGCTAGAAATTTTGTTCAACTTAAGCTTTACATAAACCAACTAAAAGAAAATATACATCGTGACCAACAAAATTAAAATTCCTATTACAGCTCCAAGTAAGAGCATTGCAATGTACATGCAATGTTTGGGCTGGTTGGAAGGAGTTTGGTCATCCATGTTTGCTTGCACAGGTATGAACAAAGGTGGATAATCGGTCGGGAGTTGAACAAGTTGAGGAGACAGCAATTGCACATTGGAATGAGCTTCAACATACGCACTCCAAGCATTATTTGCCTTTTCCAATGAGGGATACTTTTTAAACACAGCCCCAGAAGCAAGTTACTTGTTCACTACAAGCTATCCAACTTTCATAGATTCCCAGGACTTTTCCAACAAAAACAACATAATAGAACCTCTTTTCTGCCATTCTTAGAAAAAAATCAACTTGATAAGCAAATAAACAAGAAACAGGATTTTAGTACTTAACATGCATGCAAAAATGAACAAAATTTCCTCGATTCATCTGCAAGCTCTAAATCCAGTAAAATCGAATGGGGCACACTTTTTCTTTTTGGGTGATTTAAGAAACCCTAACTCGAACAAGAGACAAATCCAAACCCAGTTAATTTTAAGGCATGTACCTCTTCAAGTAGTTTCGAAATCTAGTAGATTTTGTAAGTTCTCAACAACTTCAAATAGAGTTAATTTTTGCACCAGTGCTGCAACTTCATATGTTTCAGAAAATGGTTCATAGTCAATTCAAGCGTAACACTTTTTAGGTCATCTATCTACCATAAAGTACCCTGCACTTCTTTCTTTCAAACTGATTTAACACAATAAAATACAACACACACACACAGAAACGAAAAAAAAAAAAACCAGATTTTCAAAAAAAAAAACCCTAAAAATTGGGGTTTGAACAAATTGATCGAGAAAGAGAGAGATACCTCGAAGAAGGTCGGGTCTTCGTCTTCACTACTGTACCCACGTTTGATTTGTTCTTCGTTTGGATCTGCAAAAAAAGACATACAGAGGGTCATTTTTTTTGCGTTGAGTTACGAACGAAAGGGGGAAGACGAAGAGAGAGAGAGAGAGAGAGAGAGAGAGAGAGAGAGAGAGATACCTGGAGTGATCCGTTGTTCTTCGTTCTTCGTTTCTGAATCGCCTCTCTTTTCTCTCTCTTCATTCAAACGAGTAGAATGAGGCGTACTGTGGAAGTTTGGGGGGTTATGACCCGTGTGTGGTTTCCGGATGACCCGCGTGTGGATATTACCCGACCCATTCCTCATTTTACGCGCGAGATGCCATTTTAAAATCAGGGCCGTTGGATCTCATCCAACGACCAGAAGAGGACATCCGCAAGTTATGATTTGTGAGGACGCCCTTATTAGAATTGTAGTGATATATATATAATGACATTTTCATTCTCACCAAAGTTTTGAAAAAAATTTTGGCCTGCTGCACAGAATCGATTAAAAACTAAGGATTTTCTTTTAACTTGAGAAAAATTACCCAAAATTATCTTTGTAGTTATAAACCGTCTGGCAGTGGCCATCTTTAAGATGGTATTGGCAATCCATAGCATTGTTGTTGTTCCTTCTCTCTTCTCCTTTCGTCCTGACCCTAGAAAATACAGATCTAATTTCAACTTGAAGTGATTTCTTTCTTTCTTTCTTTCTTTCTTTATTTTCTTTAACCTCAATCCAACTTCATTATTTAATACACTCACATATACTATATATGTGGATGAATCAATGCCAAGAGGTATGGCCTGATCAATGAAGACAAAAAGAGGTGAAAATAACATTTTGCATTATAGTATAGTTGAAAGCAACCATGTTTTCTTTCTGTCACGCCCTGCCCTACAAAAGGCACTCAAAGTCGGGCCGAGTCGACACGACCATATGGCATTCCATACAGAAGACCAAGCCACACTTCACAACCTGTTAGAATAAACACTCAGCGGAAGACTTGTCATTTAAAAATATAAAAGTGTCAACGTATCGACCAACCAACCATGACATTGCACAATTAAGCAACAACATCTGTATTACAATACTTTAAAAATTTTATACTTCAACACATCCACCTGCGACTTATTTACAACTTATATAAATCAACTTCTTAGTTCACCACTTACAACCTGCTCACTCATCCACATTATCCAATGCTATCCCAAAACTGCTCAACACGATTATTAGTAGTGGACCCACTCTAAGCAATCTGCTACGTGACATATCAAAAAAGAAAGCCAAAGTGTATGAGATATAGAAGTGCTCAACAAAATATCACAATATCCAAAGAAACATCAATATGAATATGACTTCACCAACGTAATTGAAAAACTCCAATGTATACAATAGTTATAGCCAACATGTCCATCCAAACGGAGCAGTAATATTCAATGCACAACAACATGAATATAATCACATCACATATAGTGACACGTCTGCCACATCCCATGTACCCAAGAAGAGGTGTCCCACATATCATGCTCCCATCCACCGACAATTAGTCGGCACGACATACGACATGGTATGCCTCACACGCTAATCTTCAGCGGTTCAATCAACACCCATCAGCATGCATATTCATCAAATACACATATCACAACCGAATCTCGTGTCCCACACACCATGCTCCCAACCATCGTTAAATGAGCGATATAACTTACGACATGGTGTGCCTCACAAGCAAGCATTCCCAACATATCATAAGCTAAACAATAATAGCAAGATATACACTCGTCACCATAGCAATATTATATCAAGGAGAATCATATCAGACACACTCGCCTTTGATTCGACTGAAGTATGCCAAACTTACGATTTCGACACATCCCATTTGACCGACTCGTTATCTAGTCACAAGCTAACTCATATTAGCATACGTATCTCTTGGAATGTCTAAGCAAATATATGATAACACCCTATAACATTCCTGCCATGCTAACATATGACAAAACGTTAACAAAGTCACCTACCATCTCATAAAACATACAAACAGATATCTAATACCAAGTTGTAAAGCCAACCAAGTATTAAAAGATGCCCACCAAGCATAAACATGTCACTTCAAAGACCTACAAGTGTCCCCAAGCAAGCATAGCGCTTAATCATAACATAACCCCAAAATCGGTAAAGAATCCAATAACTATTCCAAAGTATTATGACCATAACCTCTTTTAGGATTAGAATTAGGTCATGAAACCACCACCATTAAAAGTAGATTTTCAGTACATTAATTTCGATATAAAATTTGCCCAGAAGGTAGTCCAGATGAAAAAGTTATGTTTGTTCGAAATTCACCTGTCTGACTAGTACTGGTACCACCAAAAACTTGGTACCGGTACCACACCCCAAACTTGGTACCGGTACCACACCCCAAACTTGGTACCGGTACCACCTAGGTTTTCAACAAAAATTCATCTTGTTCTTCTCTAACTTTCAATCTTTTCCTTTACTCAATCGCATCTAAAACTCATCAAAATCACACCAAATTATGCTCAAACTCATATATAACAAAGGTCTTCACAATAACTATTAAATACAAGAATCAATTCATGTTCTAAGCATCAAACTCATGAGATTCAAATTTAGGTTCTTGATTTCTCTAAGAACTCCAACACATACCCAAATCAACTAGAACCCAACTATTTTAGGTACGAATTCGACCTCCAAAACATGAAATTCAACATAAAAGAACATGAACCCAAGCATAAGAAGCATGAGTTACCGGGTTAAATCTTCAATTCAACCAAGCAAGATCACTCATAGAAGTTTTCCCCTTTCTCTTCTTCTTCTTCTCATCCGATTCTCTCTCTCTCTCTCTCTCTCTCTCTACATGTTGTGTCAGAAACAGGAAAAAGAGGAAGATATTTAGAGAATATCTCCTCAAAAGCAGTTATATGATGTAGCCATATCACTTCCTCACTTATGCAACCAACCAATAGCATTTAGTTAAATACCCACTAAATATGAAATAATCCGATAAACACATAATTCAATTAAAATATGAGTTTAAAATACTAAATATCCGGAACGGGTATTACACTCTCTCTGCCAAACATTTCCTAACAAGAACATAGTAGTACTGGAAATGGCAACGCCTTTGTTTTCTCTTAATTTGAAGCCCCACAACTAAATTAGTGATAAATAATTTTCTTTCTTTTGCAGAACATTTCTTCTAAACCCTGTTCCCATTCGAAATGGGTGCAGAAACAAAAGTACGATTAGTCCATTAGAAAAAGACGTGTACCTTAAAAATAAAAAATAAAACATTTTCATGAATAATTAATAATTTTCATATTATATATATATATATATATATATAATGACATTTTCAAGCTTACCAAAGCTTTGAAAATTTCTTTGGCATGCTGCATAGAATCAATTAAAAACTAAGAATTTTCTTTTTACATGAGAAAAATTACCCAAAATGATCTTTGTAGTTATAGATCGTCTGGTGACGACCATGTTTGGCGGGGTGTTAGCAATCCATATCATTTTTATTGTTCCTTCTCTCCTCTCCTTCCATCCAAACCCTAGAAAATACAAATCTAATTTTAACTTGGAGTGATTTCTTTCTTTATTTAATTTCTTTAATCTCAATCCAACTTCCCTATCCAATACAATCACATACACTATATATGTAGATGATTTAATGCCAAGTGATATAACTAGATCGAAGAAGACAAAAAGAGGTAAAAGCAACAGTTTGCATTATAGTACTTGTGAAAGCAACCACGTTTTCTTTTTCTGTCGACATTTCCTTCAAAGAACATAGAAGTACTGGAAATTGCAGAGCCTTTGTTTTCTCTTAATTTGAAGCCCCATAACTAAATAATTGACAAATAATTTTCTTTCTTTTGCGCAACATTTCTTCTTAACCCTGTCCCATCCGAAATGGGCGTAGAAACAAAAGTAAGATTAGTCTATTAGAAAAAGACGTGCCACTTAAAAATAAAAAATAAAATATTTTCATGCATAATTCATAATTTTTATTATTTTTATATTTATATATGTTTATATATATAATGACATTTTCAGGCTCAACAAAGCTTTGAAATTTTCTTAAGTCCTGTTGCACATAATCGATTAAAAACCAAGGATTTTCTTTTTACTTGAGAAAAATTACCCAAAATGATCTTTGTAGTTATAAACCGTCTGGCGGCAGCCATGTTTAGGATGGTGTTAGCAATCCATAGTATTGTTGTTATTTCTTCTCTCCTCTCCTTCCGTCCAGACCCGAGAAAATACAGATCTAATTTCAAATTTGAGTGATTTCTTTTTTTCTTTTATTTAACATCAATCCAACTTCTCTATCCAATACACATACACTATATATGTGGATGATTCAATGCCAAATGTTATGGCAAGATCGAAGAAGACAAAAAGAGGTGAAAGTAACATTTTGCATTATAGTACATGTGAAAACAACCTCGTTTTCTTTCTCTGTCAGACATTTTCTTTCAAGAACATATATAGTAGTACTAGAAATAGCAAAGCTTTTGCTTCCTCTCAATTTGAAACCCCACAACTAAATAATTGACATATTATTTTCTTTCTTCTGCGAGACATTTCTGCTTAACCCTGTTCCCATCCAAAATAGGTGTAGAAAAAAATAAAATTATTCCATTAGAAAAAGACATGTAACTTATAAATAAAAAATAAAATATTTTCATGCATAATTCATAATATTCAATATTTATTTATATTTATATATATAAATATAATGAAATTTTAAAGCTCAACAAAAGTATGAAATTTTGTTTGGCCTGCTGCATAGAATCGATTGAAAACTAAAGATTTTTTTTTTTTTTTTTACATTTGAAAAATTACCCAAAATGTTCTTTGTGGTTATAGAGCGTCTAGTGGCGGCCATGTTTAGGATGCTGGTTGCAATCCATAGCATTGTCGTGGTTCCTTCTCTCCTTTCCTTCCGTCCAGACGTAAAAAAACAGATCTAATTTCAACTTGGAGTGATTTCTTTCTTTCTTTCTTTTTTCTTTAACTTCAATCTAACTTCCCTATCCAATACACTCACATACACTATATATGTGGATGATTCATTGCCAAGTGATATGACCAGATCAAAGAAGACAAAAAAAAGGTGAAAATAATATTTTGCATTATAGTACATGTGAAAACAACCACGTTTTCTTTCTCTGCCAGAAATTTCCTTCTGAAAACATAGCAGTACTGGAAATGGCAAAGCCTTTACTTTCTCTTAATTTAAAGCCCCACAGCTAAATAATTGACAAATAATTTTTTTTCTTTTGCGGGACATTTCTTCTTAACCCTGTTCCCATCCGAAATGTGTGCAGAAACGAAAGTAAAATTAGTCCATTAGAAAAAGACGTGTAACTTAAAAATAAAAAATAAAATATTTTCATGCATAATTCATAATTTTAAATATTTCTATATATATACCATTGAGGGGGGCGGAAGCACGGACAAGGGGGAAGAACATGTAGGTCAGAGTAAAGACAGTGGGAATTGGAGTACTAATGTTTACTGGGGTACTAATGTTACCAAAAGAATCAAACAAAGGTTACAAAAGAATCAAACAAAAGGCTATGGTACCTATGGTGAATAGTGACGTGAATAGTGATGGATGAATAGTAAATTCGTGAGTGAATAGTGATGAATAGTGACGGATGAATAGTGACACGTGAATAGTGTCGGGTGAATAGTGAATAATGAATAAATTTGAATCTATGAAAGAACAATGAATTAATCAATTATATAATAGCTCTATAATTTTATAGAATAGCTTTACTAGTAATTTGAACAACAAAATTACTGAAATGAATTACTTACTAAACAATCTGAATTCAATTGCTGAATCAGAAACAGTACATGGCAGTTTACTGGTTTACAAGGGTTACTGGAGTATATTGATACTCAGCAATGACTGGGTTTACTACAGAGGATGAGGAACAGGGGAAGTGGTAGGAGAATTTCTCTCTCTAAAACCTCTCTTGTTTTCTCTCCTCTCTTTTTACTCTCCTACTTCTCTCTACTTTCAGTCTATTCTATTCTATTCTAGTCTATTCTACTCACTGACTTCTCGGATCCTTTTATAGAATAAGGATCAGAGAAATTACAAACATTGAATAGTAGAATCACGTGACTACAGTAAATAAAGGAGGTTACTGTTTCTACTTTCGGTGCAGGTGGGACCAAAAGTAGAAATGATTACTTCTTTTGACTGTGACTGTTTCTACTTTTGGTGCTGGTGGGGCCAAAAGTAGAAATAATGACTTCAGGCAAATGGGTCCTGGGCATCTTGGAAAGCTGACCCACATGGATTCCTGTGAGATGTTGCTGTAGCTGACTCTTCAGATGATGTATCATCTTCTTCTTGACTAGCTTGAGCAATTAACTGTTGTGCTAACATTAATAACTGGGAGCACTTGGTTTTTGACTTGGATTTCGAAGGCTTGGAAGAGCTTGGTGTTGGACTTCCAAGTCTAATAGTGGAAAGTGTAGGTGAACTTGGTTGAATCTGAGGAACTTGAACATGTATAGCTGGAATTTTGACTGGTGTTGGAACTTTGACTGGAAATTCTTCTTTGACTTGATCAATAACGCGTTGATACTTGTATGCATCCCACCATTTTACCAAATACTGGCGATTGACTATCATGTTATTGATACCATATTTCCATTTGAAGATCCATGGACCTTTGTATTTTGCCATAAATAATAGTAGTACTGGAAATTGACTTGTGTGACTATTGACTGGATACAGAGTGGAAAAGTAAGTGACTTGGTCCATGAGTTCACTGGGTAAGATGTCTGGAATGGCTCCATTTTGGTGCCACCATCGGGAGAACCAAGATGGAATTACTGATTTGAATTTATGATCAAACGAAAAGAACCAGGAGTGAGTAAAAGACTCATTCTCATGGAGGATGACTTTGAACCATGCATCAATATAATCATAATAATTATATTGAATGGGATGATTCGGAAGATCTTTGAGTAGTGATGGGTGGCCCCATTCTTGTAGGCTGACTATGTTGTGAATATAGAGGGAATGGTAAATGACTTTAGTTGGATTGACTCTGTCATTAATGGGTTTTATCAGGATTGACTTGTGGTGAAGAAGGATGTCTTTGTAAAAAGAAAGGGTTTTAGCTGGGTGAGCAGGGATGAAATGCCATCCTGGGGGAAAAAGGCTTTGACTAATTCAACTGGGTTTTGAATATTTTTGTGAGCTGGTTCAATGGAGAAGAGGTTAGTGGGGACTAGTTTGAGAATATATTCTGTAGTTCTTGCAGGGTAAGGGAATCTTTGTTGACTAGGTTGAATAGTTTGAGTCGAGGAAAAGGGATCAGCATGAAGGTTTGAATTGGGTGGTGTAATATTGTGACTAGGTGAGGGAGCATGTATTAGTGCAGAACTGTAACAAGTTTTGGGTACTTGCCCAAGAACTTGGTACCTGTTTCTGCAATCAGTTGGGGGAAGTGCAAGTTGGTTTTTTGTAGTGGAGGTAGGTTTCTTGCTTTTCTCTGCCATGACTGAACTGCAAATGAATTTAATGTTAAATACAATGAATGCTGCTGAGAAAACAATTTTTAATAGCTGGAAAGTAATTTTATGTTGTGCTAAATAAAAATTCTTTAGTAAGAAAATCTGGAATGGAATTTTGATCTCCTTTAATATATTCAATATCAAAATCAAAAATACTTAAAATTTACTACCATCTAGCAAAGATTTGTTTACTAGCAATATTTTTAACATCTTTTTCTAAAACATACTTTGCACTTTTGCAATCAATTTTGACTAGGAATTTTTGGTTTAATATATCATCTTGAAATTTTGAAATACATAAGACTAATGATAAAATATCTTTTTTAATAGTACTGTAATTGCTCTGTGTTTTATTCCATAGACCAGAATGGAATCGGACAATTTGCTCAGGGGAAGTAGGATTGAGTTTCTGCAGGAGGATACCACCATATCCTATATCAGAGGCATCAGTTTGAATAATCTTAAAAGAATTGACTGTAGAAATACCTAGACATGGTAATGTTTTTACGTATGTTTTGACTTGCTTGACTATGGAGGTGTGTACTGGTGACCAAGGAGGGGGATTGTCCCTTAGACGCTCAAATAAAGGCTGACAAGTTTTCCTAAGGTCCTTATAAAATTCAGTTATGTAATTTAGGGATCCTAAAAATCTTTGTAATTGATTTTTGTCAATAATTTCATCCAGAAATTTATCAGCAAATTGAATGGCTCTACTGATTGGTACTATACTTGATTGGTGAATATCATAACCTAGAAATCTTACTTTTGTTTGGAATAATTTAATCTTGGGAGCAGAAATGACTAATCCATTATGTTTAATAGTTTTAATAAATGATTCTAAATATTTCCAATGCTCTTCAATTGAGTTAGAAAAGATGAGAACATCATCTATATATACTATAATAAAATGACTGAATTGGTTAAATATTTCATTCATTATATTTTGAAATTCACTGGGAGCATTTTTTAATCCAAAAGGCATTACATTCCATTCATAATGACCAAAGGGGGTAGTAAAAGCTGTCTTATATCTATCATCAGGGTGTAACTGGATTTGCCAAAATTCGCTTTTTAAATCAAATTTTGAAAAGATTACTGCTTTACTTAATCTATTAATTAATTTTTTTTTATTTGGAATTGGATACCTGATCCATTCTAACACATTGTTTAATGGTTTATAATTTATGACTAACCTAGGTACTCCTCTTTCTTTTTCAGCATTTTTGTTAACATAGAAAGCTGGGCATGACCATGGTGATTTACTTTTCCTAATAATATTGTTATTAAGTAAATCATTTATTTCTTTTTTGCAGGTTTCCATAACTTCAGGGTTCATTTGAATAGGCCTTGACTTTGTTGGGATTT
Organism: Rhododendron vialii; assembly: GCF_030253575.1. Taxonomy (NCBI): domain Eukaryota; kingdom Viridiplantae; phylum Streptophyta; class Magnoliopsida; order Ericales; family Ericaceae; genus Rhododendron; species Rhododendron vialii. Next base: position 39,731,885 of record NC_080558.1, read on the forward strand.
GGGCTTCATTAAAGTCCTTTATGTATGGCAGTGTTACCACTTTTCCTGTTCCTCATCCTCTGTAGTAAACCCAGTCATTGCTGAGTATCAATATACTCCAGCAACCCTTGTAAACCAGTAAACTGCCATGTACTGTTTCTGATTCAGCAATTGAATTCAGATTGTTTAGTAAGTAATTCATTTCAGTAATTTTGCTGTTCAAATTACTAGTAAAGCTATTTATAAAATTATAGAGCTATTATATAATTGATTAATTCATTGTTCTTTCATAGATTCAAATTTATTCATTATTCGCTATTCACCCGACACTATTCACGTGTCATTATTCATCCGTCACTATTCATCACTATTCACTCACGAATTTACTATTCATCCGTCACTATTCACGTCACTATTCACCATAGGTACCATAGCCTTTTGTTTGATTCTTTTGTAACCTTTGTTTTACTATTCACCATAGGTACCATAGCCTTTTGTTTGATTCTTTTGTAACCTTTGTTTGATTCTTTTGGTAACATTAGTACCCCAGTAAACATTAGAACTCCAATTCCCATTGTCTTTACTCTGACCTACATGTTCTTCCCCCTTGTCCGTGCTTCCGCCCCCCTCAATGGTATCAGAGCCAGGTTGGATATAGTTGAAGAATTAAACTCAAGTAATCTGTAAGTTGTCTTTACTCCTACTTAGTTTTCATTTAGTCTTTTAGTCCTGCTGAAATTTTAGTTAGTATTTTAGTTCGGTTGTCATCGGTCGACCACCTTGCAAAAGACCACCTTAGGTAATCCGTAAAAGTCCCCGTGAATAAGTCCCAGGGTAGGGCAGTAAGGGGTTGGGAAAAAACCTGGGGTATGTGTCAATTGGGGTATGTGTTTATCATGACAATTTAGGATTAAAATATTAATTAAGAAATCTTTAGGATTAAAATACTAAAAGAAAAGTCTATAGGATTAAAAACAATGAATAGATTATTTAGGTGTAGTTTTTCAGCCAGTTCTTCAATAGCTTTTCTATCTGAGTTAGCGGACATAGTCAACCAAGAAGAACATGAGTATCAAGATTTAGATACAGGATTAGGAAATTGGAATATACCTAAAATCCCAGTAAAAGAAATTTATAAGTCAAGTTTTTTAGATGATACTTTTCGTACTGATCAAGTTACTAAAACTGCTGAACATGTTTATGCCATTACTAAACAAGAAGAGAGATGTTCTCTCCTTAGTCAACAATCAGTCAAATGTCACCTTGAACGAGGATATAATTATATTCATGTAGGATTAATACAAGTTGCAATTAAACCATTAACAAGAAGAGGATTAAATTCCTCAGTTTTATTATCTTTAAGAGATAGTAGATTCACAGTCTATAGTGATAGTCTCCTAGGATTAATGGAGTCAAGTCTACATAATGGTCCAGTTTATTTTAACTGTTACCCCGATTTACCCCTTAGTTTAAAAGATAAAAATATTTTGAAAGCATTAACTTTAAATATTCAAACTGCCGGAGCAATCACTCAAATGTTTGAAGGTAGTCAGTCAATTGCATTAATTTACCGTATTTACTATAAATGTATGAAAACTAATTTAAATATTCATGCATTAGTCAAAAGTCCCAAGGATAAAACTGTACTTATACAAAGTAGCACAAATGCTAATGTACAAGTACCCAAAACCATTTCTTGGAATGATATCTAGTTACCAACCAGTTGGCTTAGTGAAAATGAGAGTTTCCCACAGAAACTCCAAAATGACATAATTGATCTAGACTATATTCAACAATACTTAGATGGTACAGTCAGGATAAGTTTTGATCAACAAAGAGTAAACCCTCCTCTGAGAATCAGAGAATTAAGTCGATCCAATAGCTCAATAGCTATGGATAGGTCAAATAGTTCAACTACTTTGCCTAGGAAGGACAAAAATTTAATTGATCCCAGTATTAGATTAAAAGGTGTTGAATCAAGTTCACAAATTAGTAAACCTTGTTATTCTACACAGTCAAAATTTGAGGATGAAGACACCTTTCAAGGGTCTCCAACTCAAACAGATTTTGAAGAACCCGCTGATCCAACTTTATTAGTTTTAAATAAACCTTTTGAAATAAATTTTGACAAATTATATTCTGAATTTAAGTCAAAAGAAAATAAACAAAAAGGGAAAAATTATTTTGCTAAATATACATCTAGTAAACAGGATAAAATTTTAGCTCATTGGAAAGCATTTATGGAAGAATCCAGAACTGAAATTTATTTTTTCGACTACTTAGAAAATTATTACAAAAAAGTCAATACTCTTACAAAAGTAAAATGGACAAAATCAGACAATACTGTTACAACTGCTAGTCACCCTCTTTTAGATTCAATCATTATTAATTACAAAGGATCTGCTATATCAGCATCTCCATTCAAATTACCAACTGATAGAACTGAATGTAAGCAAATAGCTGAACAAATTAATTACACTAATCAATGTCTCACAACGATTAGTAAACAATTGGATAAAATAGAAACTAAAATAGATGAAGGATCCTCTAGTAGCATCCCCTCGTCCAGTAAAAATATTGAAAAACCTCTTATCCACCTCCCTGAGAAGAGAGAACAAATTAGTCTAAACCAAAATCAAAATATTCAAAAAATTGAAAATTTGCTCACAAAAATAGCAATTAAGTTAGAACCACAGTCACCTCAACTTGCTACAATTACACAAAACCACGACTCCCAAACCTCTAGTCAAACCTCTTCCGATGAAGAAATCACAAACCTGCAAAAACAATTCTCTGGGCAAGAAATAAATCGCCTTTACAACCTCCCAGCAAACCCTACTAGCATTACCAAAAATTGGTACTCTAGGCCAACCCCTCCTGATTTACAGTATGAAGAAAATAATTTAATTAACCAATTTTCTGTTTCGTCTAATAAATTATATGAATGGAATATAGATGGTCTAAGTGAACACCAAATATTAGAAAAATTAAACCACATGTCAATGGCTGCCAATAGTTACCTAAGTAATACTGAACTTAGTCAACCACAAATTGTTGATTTATTAACCTCTGGTTTTACTGGAATGCTAAAATCTTGGTGGGATAAATACCTCACCAGTGAGTCAAGAGAAGAAGTAAAACATGCTGTTCAACTTGATGAAAATGGTCTCCCAATTTTTGATAATGAAATTGGAATGGGAATACCCGACGGAGTTAATACCCTAATTTACACCATAATTAAACATTTCATTGGTCAACCTAGCAACATTACCTCTAGGATACATGATCAACTGACTAACTTGCGTTGCCCAACATTAAGTGATTTTAGATGGTACAAAGATGTTTTTACATCTAGAGTCATGCTCCGAGATGATTGTACAAAATCATTTGGAAAGAAAAATTCATTAATGGACTCCCTAATTTATTTGCTCATAAAATTAGAGATGTTCTTAGTCAGCCAACAGGAGTAATTGAATATGATAAGTTAACATATGGTGACATTATTAGTACCATTCAAAAAGAAGGTCTAAGAATGTGCATTGATATGAAAATTAGTAAACAAGCCCAAAAAGACAAGAATAAAGCCAAATATGAATTGGGTAACTTCTGTGAACAATATGGTCTACCCGCTGTAGCACCATCACGAAGGAAAACCAAATCTCATACCAAACCAACTACCAGTCATAAAAGTCACAAATACTGTAGGCGTAATAAATCCTCCACACCATCCAAAGATAAATATTATGAAAAACCCAAAACACAAAAGCATAAAAACAGAAAAACAAATGACAAGACAAATGACAAGAATAATGTTACATGCTACAATTGTGGCAAAAAAGGTCATTATAAAACTGAATGTAAAGTCAAAACAAAAATTAATCAACTCAACATATCCGACATTGATAAACAGCAAATTTTAGAAATTTTTAGAGCACAAAATCTGAGTAGCACTAGTAATGAAGATGACAGTATTAAATCTTCCGAGTACCATTCTCTAAGTAATAGTCCCAGTGACGACCAAATTGAGATAGGATGTACTGCTAACTGCTGTAAAACAATAAATGTATTTACCAAAGAATTACCTGAACAAGAATTACTTATTGAATTAATAAGTAAATTAGATGATTCTGAGTTGAAACAACAATATATTAAAAAACTCAAACAACTCTTAATCCAACAAAGTAAAAAACCTCAATACAATAAGCCAGTTATTAACCTCAACACCACTATTGAACGATTCAGTAAAATTCACAAAGTAATAACCCTGCAAAGTCTCCAAGAAGAAATAAATTTGATTAAAAAAGAAATTGAAACAATTAAAAATCAACTTCCAAGAAAAAGATTCGTCCGGTTTAAGGATGACCAATTATCTTCTGAATCTTCTTCCAATGAAGAAGAGCCCATTAATCAAACTCAACATCTTAGTCAAGAACAATCTTTTGATCCCAATTACCCAATTGATGATCCAGTAAATTACAGATTAAATTTACTAAATAAAATAAAATTACAAAAATGGCATGCACGTATCAAATTAATCATAGGAGATTACAAAATTGAGATTACTGCTCTTATAGACACAGGAGCAGATTTAAACTGCATTCAAGAAGGACTAATACCAAAAAAGTATTATCAAGAAACAACTGAACGGTTGAGTTCTGCAAATGGTAGTAAAATGCAGATCAAGTATAAATTACCTGAAGTAAATATTTGCCAAAATAAAACTTGTTTCAAAACATCATTTGTTTTAGTTAAAAATTTAACTGATAAAGTAATTTTAGGAATACCCTTTATTTACTTACTTTATCCATTCACAGACACTAGTAACAATATTATTACCACTTCTCTTGATCAACAAGTCAATTTTGAATTTTCATCAATACCAAACGAAGATGACTTATGTCAACTTCAAAATTGCTCTATTTATCCTACTAATGGTTTATTTGATTGTTTTACAGATGGCTCAAAGTCAACAGAAAACTATTCCTTTTGGGAAAATCCTACTACCAGTATTTCCTGAAGGAGCCAGCACAAAATTTAGGAAGCTTAAAAACGTAGGCAGCATAAATGAGACCCAACAATGTCTTCTGGATAATCTCTGGAATACGCGTGGGGATCATCGTAAATTCCTAGACAACTTAAATTCTTTGAGTATTTATTTTAGTCAACAGACTAGTGGAGTTGTTTTCCCTAGTTCTTCAGGTGGAGTTTTGATAAATCCATCTTTAGTCAGTAATAATTATACTAACCCTTCACATTGTGAACGATGTGAAGCCATAAATTGTCAATTCCTGAATTTAAATTACAGGTACCACCAGTTAATGATTGAACTTGCTCAACTCCGAGACAAGAAGGCCTCCTTTACCCCACTGGTAAAGGTAGAGAAAAGACAATCATCCCCACTGGATGATGGTGAAAGCATGTGTGTGTTGGAACCATTCCAAAAAATGGCATCCAAAGCCCTAGCTTTACCACAGTCATTATCTCTCATACCCACATCTCTACCTACTGAAATAGTAAACCATATTCAACACCTAGCCAGACAAGATGCCCATCATTTTTAAGAATTCCTATTTGAAACCCTTACTAAACTAGCCAGTCAACCAACCACAGAATTATCAATCACTTGGAAAACTCACTATACCGAAAATCCAATCACCTGCCCCAATACTAACCCATTGTGCCAAGAAATACCATTAGAACGATACAGTTGCCCTTGTAATTTAGTATTCAGTGTCCCGAAAGCCTGTATCAATATGCAGTACTTTCAGGACATTATTGTTCCCTATAAAGATCAAGTCATCCAAATTAGCCTAATGACCCTACTAGATTATGGATTTCTTAGACAATTAATTTTCACTAGTCCAAACCAAACTGACCGAGTCACCCGCAAATTAGCTGTTTGTGTCAAAAACCTCTTTGCTAAGTATGGCGCATTAATATGCCAAGTCCTAATTACTAGTAAAATGCCGGAATGGACAAACACAGGGAATGTGATACTGGCCCAGCATGTCATGTATCTCTCTGCAAATTGGTCATTCAGCAGACTGCATGCACCTATTCAACTCATTGAAGATGAATGCCCCTGGCCATGTTCCAAACCACCCAGGGCACAAATCCGGCATCACAGAGCCAAGTCAATTGCTCAACTCCTTGAAATTGATAATCAATTCATTGATCACCTGCATCATTTAGTGTGTGAAGACCATATTCAAAAAATCAGAGCCACAGAACCTATTCAAGAAGTCCCATTCATTTTTTACGCCAAATTTCAAAACCTAGTCAAGGAATATCAGAGTCAGCAAAGTCACCTACTTGAAGACAGTCAAACAGATGAATCTACCTCACAAGTCAACAGTGATGACAATGGACGGGATTATTGGGAGAATCTCACATGTGAAGAGTTGCAGAATATGGACAACATGATGGATTGGTAGTCATTTCTACTTTTTGGCCCCACCAGCACCAAAAGTAGAAACAGTCATAGTCAAAAGAAGTAATCATTTCTACTTTTGGTCCCACCTGCGCCGAAAATAGAAACAGTAACATACTTTATTCACTATAGTCACGTGATTCTACTATTCAATGTTTGTAATTTCTCTGATCCTTATTCTATAAAAGGATCCGAGAAGTCGAAGAGGGACTAGAATAGAATAGAATAGACTAAAAGTAGAGAGAAGTAGGAGAGTAAAAAGAGAGGAGAAAAAACGAGAGAGGTTTTAGAGAGAGAAATTCTCCTACCACTTCCCCTGTTCCTCATCCTCTGTAGTAAACCCAGTCATTGCTGAGTATCAATATACTCCAGCAACCCTTGTAAACCAGTAAACTGCCATGTACTGTTTCTGATTCAGCAATTGAATTCAGATTGTTTTAGTAAGTAATTCATTTCAGTAATTTTGTTGTTCAAATTACTAGTAAAGTTATTCTATAAAATTATAGAGCTATTATATAATTGATTAATTCATTGTTCTTTCATAGATTCAAATTTATTCATTATTCACTATTCACCCGATACTATTCACGTGTCACTATTCATCCGTCACTATTTATCACTATTCACTCACGAATTTACTATTCATCCGTCACTATTCACCATAGGTACCATAGCCTTTTGTTTAATTCTTTTGTAACCTTTGTTTGATTCTTTTGGTAACATTAGTACCCCAGTAAACATTAGTACTCCAATTCCCACTGTCTTTACTCTGACCTACATGTTCTTCCCCCTTGTCCGTGCTTCCTCCCCCCTCAATGGTATATATATATATATATATATATATATATATATATATATATATATATATATATATATATATATACTGACATTTCAAAGCTCACCAATGGTTTGAAATTTTCTTTGGCCTGCTGCACAGAATTGATTAAAAACTAAAGATTTTCTTTTTACATGAGAAAATTTACCCAAAATGATCTTTGTAGTTTATGAGTGTCTAGTGGCGGCTGTAATGTCCCAGATTTTTGACCTAATTATTTTTTCTAAATATAATATTACTATAATTATTTTTCTTAATTCAATTCTTTTTTTTTTAAATACAATTATCCATGCAATATATACATGCATTCTTTTTAAATTTTTTTCTACACACACATACTTGCATGCATACTCCTTCTCCTCCCTCACCTCAAACTCCTTCCGTCTCTCCATCTCATACTCAGTCTCTACTTCCTCCCTAACCCTAAAATCAAGCCAAATTCGTCCATTCCAAATCCCATGAACCCAACCCCATTAAATTCACTCTTATCCTCTTCCACCAAAATTCTCCTATAAATACCCAACCCCATTGACCCACAAAAATATCATAATATTTTCCACATTCCACCGACCAGAAAAGAAGAGAAAAACAAAAGAAAACGAAACTCCAATCCATGTAGTTTTAGAGAGAGAAAGAAAGAGAGAGAAAAATGGATTTCATAGTTTCGTCCCACCGAAATTCAAATTGATCGATCCAAACATCTCCTACGACCCCTAGAACCGTCAAACATCTCTCAATTCGATCCCAAAGTCTCCCGATAAAAGGAACCCGAAGTCTTCTTCCCCAAAATTCAAGATTCATTTTTAAATCAATATGATCTAATTCAAGATATTATAATTCATTCCAACCCCTTCTCCAAGTATATTAAGTGTTTATATGCTTAACCCTATGTCCCGAACGAAAAAAATATAGTTCACCGCGCGTTTTCTGCCTTATTCACCAGTTTGATATTATTTTTGAGCTCAACACCTTATTTGTAATTATTTATGACGAAGAAGACCTATGTGATATTTATTTTACAATCTTTCTGATATTAATATTATGAAAAACTACTGAATTAATATTATTTTCTTACAATATAATATCATCGTAGTATAAAACATAATAATTATATCAGTTTAATTTATCTGGTAGATTGAATTGATTAATAAAAGTTTTTAAATTAATAATACTCCTATTTATTAATTTTAGATGTTTTGAAACAACTTTGCGACCTTCCAAACCTCATTTTTTACACCCAAACTATTTTTCCTAGACTTTTCACACCTCAAATATCATAATTTGTTAAGATTAAATATTTTTTATTTAATTACCTATTTATTAAATTATTTATTAGTTATCTTTCAAAGTTTACAAACGAAAAATCTTTGCGATCTTCCAAACAACCTTTTAACACCCAAACTATTTTTTCTAGACTCCTTGCATCTCAAAGATGATATTTTGTTAACTTCATATTTTTTTTTACTTAATTTACTATTTATTATTATTATTATAGTGTTTTCAATTAAAATTTCCTTACGACCATATAAACCTTATTATTAATGCCCGAGTAATTTTATTTAGACTCCCTACATTCCAAAGATGTAACTTTGTTAACCTCAATATATTTTAATTAGTAAATTATTTATTATCTATTTACTTCACTTTCGGCCATTTTATTTAACGTCTTCATTTAAAATAATTTCGCGACCCTCCGAACCCAACTTTTGATACTCAACTGGTTGCATAGGACCTCTCGAACTCTTAATCAGATCATGTTAATTATTTTAATATTTTTACCTAATTAATGCATTAAATTAGTTTTTAATTAATCTAATTACTTAGAAATAATCAATGATAGCCTAGAAAAATATATTTTTTAAATTCTTTTAAAAAACTCTTACTTATTATCATCTTGGCCATACGAGATTAAGGGCAACGGTCCATTCATAAAAGGTTGTGTGATTGTTTTGCTTGTAATTTGTTTTAATTATTATTCGTTTTAATTGTATATTGCACTATTACTTGATTGGAATGTTAGATGGGACCCTAAAGACATGGGGTGGTATGCGAATAGAGTTCACTTAGACAATGCTAAGTAATGGATGAATTGGAAGGTTTTGTTTTCTTTAGAATGCCTGCAGACGAGATTTTAAGATGTGATGAGTTGGATGTGATGGTTTGAAACTGGCAAAGTAAGCCCAATGATGAATTGAAACTAGCGGGTGTCCAGTAATGAATTGATACTGGCAAAGTAAGCTCAGTGATGAACATGATGATTGTGATGTGGTGCAATAAGATAGGCGAATCCTAGTTATTATTTTGGGCATGATAAGCTTTCTTTTGTTGTAATGAGAGGGATACACACTGGGTACATAACTTAGGTGCAATCCGCGACAACAAAAGAAAGTGAGCTCATGGGACAGGGCATAGCTAGCGGTTGGAGAGAAAAGATCTCCCGGAGGGATCTTAGATTTCACATTAGAATAATGAATAATAATAAATTGGTGTTTGTAAATCCTTATTCTGCTTTTCGCATTATTATTTTCTTGTTGCCTGCTAACTGTAAAGTAAGGGGGGTAGTTAGGTTGGATTATTCTACTGGGCGATTTATCACTCACGGATACGTTTGTATCCTGACAAATCGTTTGCTTCGGCGATCAATTTGCCAGTGGGCGCAGGATTCAATGGAGAGGATTCAAAGATGTTGCAGTTCAACACGGAAAGAATATCAGGAACGAAGATCGAGTATTTTTTGGATTTGTATCAAGCCTAGAGTCAGCTCTGAAGTTAATATATTATGAATCAGTAAATTTATCTTGTGATTGTAATAGCTAAACTTTATTTTGAAAAATTAAATTTATTTAGCAAATTTTCTTAAAATTTTATTTTATATTGCTTCCGAAAAATCGGGGCGTTACAGCGGCCATGTTTGAGATGGTGTAGGCAATCTATAACATTGTTTTTGTTCCTTCTCTCTTTTCCTTCCGTCCGGACTCTTGAAAACAGATCTAATTTCAACTTGAAGTGATTTCTTTCTTTCTTTTTTTCTTTAACCTCAATCCAACTTCTCTATCCAATACACTCACACTCACATACACTATATATGTGAATAATTCAATACAAATGGTATGACCATACAAAGAAGAAAAAAAGAGGTGAAAATAATATTTTGCATTATAGTACATGTGAAAACAAACTCGTTTTCTTTCTCTGCCAGACATTTCCTTCTAAGAACATAGTAGTACTAGAAAGGACAGAGCATTTGCTTTCTCTTAATTTGAAGCCCCACAACTAAAATAATTGACAATTTCTTCTTAACGTTGTTCCCATTTGAAATGCGTGCAAAAACAAAAGTAAAATTAATCCATTAGACAAAGTCGTGTAACTTAAAAATAAAATATTTTCGTGCATAATTCATAATTTTCAATATATATATATATAATATGACATTTTCAAGCTAACCAAATCTTTGAAATTTTCTTTGGCCTGCTGCACAGAATCGATTAAAAATAAGGATTTTCTTTTTACATGAGAAAAATTACCCAAAATGAAGTTATAAATCGTCTAGTGGCGACCATGTTTGGGATGGTGTTGGCAACCCATAGTATTGTTGTTGTTCCTTCTCTCCTTTCCTTCCGTCCAGACCCTAGAAAACAAATCTAATTTCAACTTGTAGTGATTTCTTTCTTTCTTTTTTTTCTTTAACCTCAATCCAACTTTCCTATCCAATACACTCACATACACTATATATATGGATGATTCAATGCCAAGTGGTATGACCAGATCGAAGAAGACAAAAGAGTAAGTCTACAGTTACTGATCGGGAAATTCCGATCGGAATCCTGACGCCCCGCCGGGCACGCTCCGGCCACCGGACGGCCGATCTGATCTGTCCAATAATTCTATAAAAAAAAATCGAGTGGGCTTACGCGAGAATAAACGGTTGTAACGACCCGGATTTTTGACCCAATTTTTTTTTCTAAATATAATATTATTAAAATTATTTTCCTTAATGCAATTCCTTTTTTTTTTTAAATACAATTAGGCATGCAATATATACATGCATTCTTTTAAAATTTTTCTACGCACACATGCGTGCATGCACACTCCTTCTCCTCCGTCACCTCAAACTCCTTTCGTCTCTCCGTCTCCTACTCCGTCTCTACTTCCTCCCTAACCCTTAAATCAAGCCAAATTCGTCCATTCCAAATCCCATGAACCATACCTCATTAAATTCACTCTTATCCTCTTCCACCAAAATTCTCCTATAAATACCCCACCCCATCGACCCACGAAAATACCACGATTTTTCCCACGCTCCATCGACCAGAAAAGAAGAGAAAATATAGAAGAAACCCAAGCTCCAATCAATGGAGTTTTAGAGAGAGAAAAGTGGGTTTTGTACCAAGATCCGACCGAAATCCAATTCGATCGTTCCAAACTCTTCCCACAACTCCTAGCATCACCAAGCATCGTCCAATTTGGTCCCAAAGTCTCCCGATCAAAGAATCCGAAGTCTTCTTCCTCAAAATTCAAGATTTGTTTTAAATCAATTCAATCCGATTAAAGGTATTATAATCCTATCTAACCTCTTCTCCAAGTATATTAAGTGTTTATATGCTTAACCCTATGTCCCGAACGAAAAAAATATAGTTCAATGCGCGTTTTCTGCCATATTCACCAATTTGATATTATTTTTAAGCCTGACACTTTATTTGTAATTATTTATGAAGAAGATTACCCTTATGATATTTATTTTACAATCTTTCTGATATTAAAATTATAAAAAACTACTGACTTGATATTATTTTCTTACAATATAATATCATCTTAGTATAAAACGTATTAATTATATCAGTTTAATTTTATCTGGTAGATTGAGTTGGTTTTAAATGTTTCGAAATAACTTTGCGACCTTCCAAACCTCATTTTTGACACCCAGACTATTTTTTCTAGACTTTTCACACCTGAAAGATCATAACTTGTTAAGATCATTTTTTTATTTAATTATCTATTTATTGAATTATTTATTAGTTATCTATCAAGTTTACTAACGAAAAATCTTTGCGACCTTCCAAACAACGTTTTAACACCCAATCTAATTTTTTCTAGACTCCTTGCATCTCAAAGATGATATCTTGTTAAATTAATATTTTTTTATTTTATTTACCATTTATTGTTATTTCTATAGCGTTTCCAATCAAAAATTCCTTACGACCTTATAAACTATATTATTAATGCCCGAGTAATTTTATTTAGACTCCCTTCATTCCGAAGATGAAACTTTGTTAACCTCATATTTTAATTAGTAAATTATTTATTATCTATTTACTTCACTTTCGGCCACTTTATTTAACGTTTTTATTTAAAATAATCCCGTGACCCTCCGAACCCAACTTTCGACACTCAACTGGTTGCATAGGACCTTTAGGACTCTTATTAAGGTCATTTTAAATATTCTAATATTTTTATTTAATCAATGTATTTAATTAGTTTTAAATTAATCTATTATCTTAGAATTAATTAATAAGAGCCCAGAAAATTTTCCTTTTACTTTCTTTTAAATATTTTACTTTATTATTGACATTGTGACCATACAAGATTAAGGGCAATGACCCGTTCATAATAAGTTGCGTGATTATATTGTTTATTAATTGTTTTAATTATTATTGATTTGTTGTATATTGCATCGATACTTGATTTGAATGCTAGATTGGACCCTAGAAACATGGGGTGGTGTTGCGAAATAGAACTCATCTAGACGATGCTAGATAATAGATAAATTAGAAAGTTTTATTTTTAGATTGTCTGCAGGCGGGATTTTGAGATGTGATGAGTTGGATGTGATGGTTTGAAACTGGCAAAGTAAGCCTAGTGTTGATTGATGAATTGAAACTGGCGGGTGTCCAGTGATGAATTAATACTAGCAAAGTAAGCCCAGTGATGATTGTGGTGATTGTGAAGTGGTGCATAAGATAGGTGAACCCTAGTTATGATTCGGGCATGATAAGCTTCCTTTTGTTGTAATGAGAGGGATACACGCTAGGTACATAACTGAGGTGCAATCCGCGACAACAAAAGAAAGTGATCTCATGGGACATGGCATGGCTAGCGGTTGGGGAGGAAAGATCCCGCGGAGGAGATCTTAGATTACACGTTAAGTTAATGGATAGTAATAAACTGTTTATGTGGAACAAACTCTGTTTTACTTTTTCGCACTACTATTATCCTGCTGCTTGCTAACTGTAAACTAAGGGGGGTAGTTGGGTTGGATTATTCTACTGGGTGATTTATCACTCACGGATACGTCTGTATCCTAGCAAATCGTTTGCTTCGGCGATCAATTTGCCAGTGGGCGCAGGATTCAATGGAGAGAATTCAAAGATGTTGCAGTTCAACACGGAAAGAATATCAGGAACGAAGATCGAGTATGTTTCGGATTTGTATCAAGCCTAAAGTCAGCTCTGAAATTAATGTATTTTGAATCAGTAAATTTATCTTGTGACTGTAATAATTAAACTTTATTTTGAAAAATTAAATTTATTTAGCAAATTTTCTTAAGATTTTATTTTATATTGCTTCCGGAAAGTCGGGGCGTTACAGGCATCTGACGTGTGTAAGTGGCCGATCCAAGCACTCCATTTTTGTGTTCGGATCGGCCAAAAAAGAAGTGCTTGGATCGGCCACTTACACACGTCGGATGCCATTTATTCTCGCGTAGGCCCACTCGATTTTTTTTTTAGAATTATTGGATGGATCGGATCGGCCATCCGATGGCCGGAGAGTGCCCAGCGGGGCGTCGGGATTCCGATTGGGATTTCCCGATCGGTAACTGTAGACTTTCTGAAGACAAAAAAAGGTGAAAACAATATTTTGCATTACAATAAATGTGAAAGCAACCACGTTTTCTTTCTCTGTCAGACATTTCCTTCTAAGAACATAGTAGTACTAAAAATGGCAGAGCCTTTGCTTTCTCTTAATTTGAATCCCCACAACTAAATAATTTTCTTTCTTTTGCAGGACATTTCTTCTTAACCCTCTTCCCATCTGAAATGGGTGTAGAAACAAAAGTATGATTAGTCCATTACAAAAAGACTTGTAACTTAAAAATAGAAAATAAAATATTTTCATGCATAATTCATAATTTTCATTATTTATTTATATTTATATATTTATATATAATGACATTTTCAAGCTGACCAAAGCTTTGAAATTTTCTTTGGCCTGCTGCACAGAATCGATTAAAAACTAAAGATTTTCTTTTTACTTGAGAAAAAGTAGTACCCAAAATGATCTTTGTAGTTATAGATCATCTGGTGGCAGTTATATTTTGGAGGGTGTTGGAAATCCATGGCATTATTGTTATTCTTCTCTCCTCTCCTTCCTTTCCTTGGCTTAAAATTAACTTTGAGTCTAAGGGGCTAATAACCAGTTGGGTACCACGTGGTGGTATCCAACGCACATCCCAACCATCCAAAGGTGTTTTGAACGGCTCATATCTAACCATTCTCTCTCCTCTTTCTCTCTCTCAAATCCGGACCATCCAAAACATTTATTTTTTTTCCAAAAAACATTAAAAAATAATTCTTCATTGAAAGGAATTAATGTTCCTGAAAATTCTTGCTCCCATTGGATCATTTTTATGCATCAGGATGATTCTGCCTTAACTATTGCTATAAACTCAGACTATAATTTATCTTTCCTAGTTAATTAGAAAAAAAAATGAACCAAATTATAGAACATGGTTTTAGCAACAAATGTGCAAAAAGCATACTGATATCGTTAAAAGTGTACATCAATTTGAAAATTGGTTTTAGATAGGTAAAAACGGCATCCATATGCCCCATTTTCTTTTTTTGGCATTGTTCTCATTAACCACTGCCTAGTGAATGTTTTTTTTTTTTTCTTCACTTGATAGATCCTAACCTACTCCTAAGGGGACGGGGAAGGGGTACCGCTAAGCGGCATACAGGGTGGGACAAACCCAAAGGGCATCAATCACCGCACCAAACACTCGAGCTCTTTGCGAGAATTGAACTTTATTAAACTACCCAATTTGCATGAAAAAAAAGACCAGGTATTTTTTATGGACCTTATTAAATGGGCCAAGTTGAGCTTTTGGGTTATAAGCCCAAATGCATTGTTCTTCTTTTCGATAGGCAGCCCGACATGAATTCTTGTCCACGTTTGCCACCAGAGAAAAGTGGCCGGATCCACTTTTGGTTCTCTTGTGAGTAAGGCCATCGTTGAATCTTGTTTCTATCAAATCTTTACATGGTTGATAATAGAGTTGAACAAGATATGGCAAGAAGAAAGAAGAAGAAATCAAATCAAACTAAATAGAGCTTTACATACCAAACAAATGAGGTTGGCTACCTGAATCCGTTTTTTTTTTCTTTTTCCAATCAGATTCATGTCATAAAGACTTAATAGTGGTTGTAAACTACTCAACGCACAAAATTTTTCCTTTATCCGAGCTTGGGACTGGCTGGGTAGAAGTTAAGACTCGCGTAAAACAACATTATTAAAAAAGGAAGTAAAAGAGAAGAAACATTACCGAGGCTTTGGATTACTAAGCAAAAATGGGAAACTAGGTTTTGTTATGAAATTGAAAAATGAAGCACAACAGAACAAAATATATGCCCATACACCCAAAGGACAAAGCCCGTACAACACTCAAAAAAAAAATACTCAATGTTGGTACAATCTTCCATTCAAAATCAACCCGATTCATAATTACAATAACATATGCGAGCATTAATGCAAAACAGAGATGACAGAGCAAACTGCTTGTATCATAGTAAGCACGAGTAGTATGACTGCTGCAACAATAGCAACGATTCTCCACGGAGTGCTAAAATAATCGCGTTTCAGAATTGCCTTCCACTTGTTCCACGGAACTTTGCAATATGCATTGATCTCTTGACATAAACCGTGGTAATAGTAGTTGTCAGGAGACCACAATACTTGTGACGAAAGATTGTGAAAAAGAGTTGCAACCGAAGCACGATCCACAAGCGAGTTCTCAAGAACTTCATTTTGAACGAGGATATCCACATCTTGTGCAGTGTCCATTAGGGAATTCATGAAAAAAACATAATCGATTATGTAGCTGTATTGGCAATGGCAAATCTCAAAGGCAATGAGGTTTCTAAGTTCAAATTCTGAATCATCGTTGATGTCAAATCGTGGGATTGTCAAAACCCCCTCGGCATATTGTATGTCAAGTATGTTAATGCTCGACCCCTTCCTAATACTCAATCCAACTTCTTGGAGATCTCTTGCAGTCGGTATGGCCACTAATTTGTTCCTATTTGGTGGGAGTGTTCTAAGGGTTGAGGGCAAATGGCATAATCGCAACAAATCAACGAAATGCTTTACTTCTGAATTTGAGATTGTTTGGGGGATGTGGTTGAGTAGCGATACACGTCCGAAATAATTGATAGAAAGCCCAACGAAGGAAAGTTCACCAGTTTTTGGGTGACGAGGAAATGCAAGATTGAATAGACCTGCTATAGCAAAATGAGGAATTTGGTTTTCCAGTAAAACCATATCATCCCGTACAACATCAAGCAGGGAAATGTGCTTGTTTAAGTAATCCGTTTCGTCTTCTTGCATACTGAAGTTGGTCCGCCAAATGACCTCAATTACGAAGCTACTATCGACAAGAATCATTTTCACGAATTCATCACTACTAAGGTTAATGCTTTCTACGTAACAATTGCGAACTCTCTGTTCTAATCGTCTTACGAAGCTTATACAATCTTCCAAACTCAATTCAGTGCGATCAAGAAGTGTGCTCAAGTACCTCAACTTTTGTTCTTCCATGGGTAACAAGTTTTCTTTGCCATGATGAAGAGGGCCGATCGAAACCTTTTGAGGTGTGTAGAATTTTTCATTCAATTGGCGAACGCTCTGAGGAGTTCTGTAGATGCAACAATCAGGGGATATAGGAGGCACGGCATCTATCATTCCTCTAACAGAAGTTACCAAACAACTGTTAGTTTCTTCTTCAATCTCAATCGAACTATAACCTTCGCTGTTATCTCCCTGGCTTGCCATGTTTATATCTCCTTTTATTCTCCTAGGGCAATAAAAACGTAATTAGCAGTACGTCTATACAAGTAGAACTTTTTTTTGCTCGAAAAAAGAAGATTTTATTAATTTTTGAAAAAGATTACAAAGACTAAACGGGACACGCAAAAAGTCACCCGAGAACCAACCCAAAGGGCGGGAAAATGCCAACCAAGATAACAAATCAAAATTGAAAGACTTACCAGCCAATGTGCTTAACCAACAAACAAATATAGCTTCAGAATATAAATGCTAGAGTAACAGATTTGATTTATTAACTTACCAAGGGCATCTATCTCACCATCATGCCATGTCCTTAATAATTCAAATAATGTGACAAAGTGAACACCTTATATACCCGTTGGAAGAGAACTTTGTGATTCTTTAACCCTTGTACCAAGAAAGGCAAGTACTTGGGAGTTAATTCTTTCCTTCGTCTTGGTGATCAAGCCTCAAAAAAGAGAGTAAAGAATAAGAAAATGGATCCTCTTTAGTCCATAAGTTTGGACTGTTCATTTCTGTAATGAATGGTTGAGATTTGTTCAAAAACTTTTCCATGGAAGAGTTAACTCTTACTTGGAAGATTTTTTGAACAAATTCGCACTATTAATTATACCAATGGACAGTCCTATTAATTATACCAATCGATGGTCCTAATCTGGACTATCTCGTCCAGTCCAAATCATTGGCTTAAAGAGGATCCATTTCCTTATTCTCTACTCTCTTTTTAGGCTTGATCATCAAGACGAAGCAAAGAATTAACTCTCTTTTTTTTCCTTCAGATTTTGTGTTTCTTTTGGTTTCATAAATTATTTTTTATTTGATCACTGTAATACACTCTGTATATCCTATTATCCGCAATTTTTTATTTCAAATACTACAGCAATTCCATTTCATTGACGCAATAAGATGTCTAATGCAAAAAATAGCCACCACTTATCCTTTGAAACTCTTTAATGTATAATATTCAAATTCAAAAGTGGCCAAACCATAAGCTATATGCATTATACTTTATCAATTATTTATAATTTCAACTTTTGTCTTGTTTCTATTAATAGAACTTACAATGCAACACGCACTTGGAGGTTTAGGGATAACATTTGAAAGAACAAGTACATTCTTTTTAATTGGATAAAGATTGCTAAATATTGACGTTTTAGTTATGGTGTATTGAAATGCTTTTAGACTTGATCTGTTGTGACAATATTCAAGCAATTGGTTTGTTTGGATAATTTATGCAATTACTACATTTTCTTATCTTAGTAAATAAAAAATATGTTAGCTTGCTTATTTTCAGCACAAACATTATTTTATTATTTTGGCATTATTTATTATAAATTCTTTTGATTGAATTGTGTTTAAAAGTTGCCCCCACTACTATTAATTACTTGTTACGCCACTGGTACTAAGCCAAAGTAAATAAAAATTCACTTAATATTTTGTTATGCGACATGGGATAATTTGTAATTTCTCAAATGTGAAGGGGCAATTTATAATTTTCAAAAATCATAGGGTGGTTATAGTAATTTGCCCTATTTTTAAAAACAATTTAATTCCTCCGAACAACCTTTTGATCTTCGGGATTGATATTCACACTCGTTTTTTTGTTATCCACACCCTCTCTTTTTTTTTCTAGTGTTAGAAAATGTATATACTATTTTTTTATTTTTTGGTTAAAAGACAAAAAAAGAGTGTGGATAACGAAAAAGGGCGTAAAGGATCAAAAAAACAAAAAAGGGCGTATGGATATAAAAAAACGGGGGTGTGAATATCAATTTCCTTTCTCTTTTCTATCATTAGTCACATTCCATAGGTCATAAGTCAAGGGAAAGTATAGAGAAAATAGACCATTCTATAACAGCAGTTCAACCCAACCACACTTCTTACCCCGTATTTCTGTTTTTCTCTGTCTTTTTTTTTTTAACGTACAGTTACGGTTTTGCCGTTTTGGGGGTCAATATCTTAATTAATCTTCGGACCAATCTTACCATTCACTAGAGGGGCTCCGAATTAAAACCTCAATTGCGTACGAGATTTGGGAGAGAGCAAACCCAAGTCTGGTAACTTGGTGCAAGTAGTGCTTGCTACCAATTTTTCTATGATGCCCCAATGTGGTATTGGGGCATGATGCCCCTATTTAATGTGGACCATTAGATCAGGTTTTAGGTTAATTTCGGCCTTTGGATCAAAACCACCTCCAAAAAGTAAGGTGATTTTACGTTTTTTCAGTCAAAAAAAACCATTATACTTACCATAAACATTGGTTATTCTTACCATATTTTACAAAAATGATACTCACAC